>NC_089581.1:159803785-160103785 GCF_019320115.1 Miscanthus floridulus
CCGGTGCTCACCGGCGGCAAGCCCTCCCGGTGGCGCGGGTGGTGCCAGCGTGTACGCCATGCCGAGCCGCAACGGCTGGGATGGTGGAGGTGGCCCGGCGGCGTGACGAGCCACCTGGCCGCGGCAGTGCGCTCGCCGGAGAGGAAGGAGGCGGCCGCGCTTGATTCTTACCTCGACGACGGCGGCTGCAAGCGAACGCAAGCGAAGCAGGGAGGCTAGGCGGAGCTGCTGGCGGCGTGAATCGGGGAATGGAGGCGTGGGAGGGGTATGCTGCTGTCGAGGCAGCGGCGGCGGCGGTGGCGAGCTCGTGGTGCGCGCGGGCGTGAGCTGCTGCTGTTGCTCTGCGGCTGAGAGAGCGGGAGGAGGAATGAGGAGGAGGCAGCGCTGCGGGGCAGAAGAAGGCGCGCGCGTGGAGGTGGAGTCAGGCCGTGGCTGCCGCGCGGCGGGCGTTGCCAGCGCAGGGCGGCCACGCGGCGAGCGCGCCCTGACGCGGTCGGGACACGACGCGGCGCGCCAGCGGGCGAGCGAGCGCGGAGGCAGGCCAGCGCGCTGGGCTGGGCCGGGGCGAGGCGAGCTGGCGCGGCGCGGGGCTTCACTGGGCCGGCTTCGGCCGTGGGCCGAGAAACGAGGCGGCGGCCCAGGAAAAAGGAAATGAAGATTTTCAATTTATATTTTCAAGATATTTTTAAATGCCAACTTTCAAACATTATTTTGAGCAAGAAAATGACCTCTTTTGAAAATGTACCAAAAATGAAAGTTGCTTAGAATTTAATTCCCTACAACTTTGCTTTTATGACCAAAGTCCAATTCTATCTAGATTTTAAATTATAGAATCAAAGTTAAATTTTAACTCAAAACCCTAATTTTGGGAAATTACTTTGGAAGCAAAATTTTGAATTAATTTGAATACAAACCTTGCTCCAAAAATTGTGCTAAACAATTCTAGATGATTTACAAGCATAACCAACAGTTTCTACTCAACTAGCAAGCAAGAATCAGAGCAAAACAACTCTAATAAGTGTATGCATCATTTACTTTTCACAAACATGTTTCGTATGTTTCGAAGTAATGTTTCAGTTGTTATATGCAAGATTACGCATGTATGATTAGGATGCTTGATGATGCACGATATGTATGATTAGCAATGCCTAAATGCAGGCATAACACCGGGGTGTTACAGCCCTCCCCCCTTATAAAAATCTCGTCCCGAGATTTGGGTTACGAACCATTTGTTATAAAATTCTTCATAAGCTTTTTGTAGATACTCTCCTGTTTCCCAAGTTGCATCTCCCTCATCATGATGATCCCATTGTATCTTGTATGTTTTCACCACACTATTCCGAGTAGCACGTTCCTTAGTGTCTAACACCCGGACTGGTTGCTCACGATACACCAAATCTGATTTGAGTTGAATACCTCGAGGTTCTATTCTTTCCTCCGGAACACGCAAACATTTCTTGAGATGTGATACATGGAAAACTGGGAAAACGGTACTCATTGTCTCTGGTAACTCTAACTTGTAGGCTACCGGACCTCTTTGTTCCAAGATCTTGTATGGTCCTACGAATCTCGCAGCAAGCTTTCTTCGGATTCCAAACCTTTTCTTCTTCATTGGCGTGACTTTCAGATAAACATAGTCACCAACTTCAAATACAAGGGGTCTCCTTCTTTTGTCTGCATAGCTTTTCTGACGTGATTGGGCAGCTTTCATATTCTGCTGAATAATATGAACTTTCTTCTCGGCTTCTTCTACAAAGTCAATGCCATAATACCTTCTATCACCAGGCTCGACCCAATTCAATGGTGTTCTACATTTTCTGCCATATAAAGCTTCGAATGGGGCCATCTTGATGCTTTCTTGATAACTATTATTATAAGAAAATTCAGCTAACGGTAACCATGATTCCCATGATCCTTTAGAAGACAATACACATGCTCTTAACATATCCTCCAAAACAGCATTCACTCGTTCAGTCTGACCATCTGTCTGAGGATGATAAGCGGTACTGCGAATTAAACTAGTTCCTAAACCTTTGTGTAAATGTTCCCAAAAGTGGGCCGTGAACTGTGAGCCTCTATCAGATACTATGGTCTTTGGTATACCATGCAACCTCACAATTTCTGCGATATATCTCTCGGCATATTGAGGTGGTCGATAATCTGTTTTGACAGGCAAGAAATGAGCTGTCTTGGTAAGACGATCCACAATTACCCATATTGAATCATGTCCTTTTTGAGTAGTGGGCAAACCCGTGATAAAATCCATACTGATATCGTCCCACTTCCAACTAGGGACTGATAAGGGTTGCAACATACCGGCAGGTTTCATGTGAATTGCTTTCACTCGACAACATGTGTCACATCTGACAACATATGCTGTAATTTCTTTCTTCATTTTGGTCCACCAATAACGAGATCTTAGTTCTTGATACATCTTACTACTTCCGGGATGGATAGATAGCTTAGAAAGGTGAGCTTCATCCATGAGTTTATTCCTAAGCTCTCGATCCTTAGGAACCACAAGACGGTTGTCAAACCACAACACGCCCTGTTCATCCACTTTAAAGTGTTGAGACGACTTCTCTTTTATTTTCTCTTTGATGTGGAATATCCCCTTGTCAGTTTTCTGACCTTCTATTATCTTACTCTCCAAAGAGCAACTAATCTGAATACTATGTAACACAGCAGGATGCATTAGATCGAATCCATCTTCAAGTAATGGCTGCACATTCAAGTAATGTGACTTTCTGCTCAAAGCATCTGCCACTACATTGGCTTTACCAGGATGATATTGCACATTCAAGTTGTAATCCTTGATCAATTCCAACCATCTACGTTGTCTCATGTTTAGCTCTGGTTGGGTAAAGATATACTTAAGACTCTTATGATCCGTGAAAATATTGCACACATTACCAAGTAGATAATGTCTCCAAATTTTGAGGGCGTGCACAACTGCAGCAAGTTCAAGATCATGTGTTGGATAGTTGACCTCGTGCTTTCTCAACTGTCGTGATGCATAAGCAATGACTCTCCTTTCTTGCATAAGGACACAACCCAATCCTAGTTTTTGATGCGTCGCAAAACACATCAAATGGTTTCTCAATATTTGGTTGTGCTAGAACCGGAGCAGTGGTCAACAGTTTCCGCAAAGTGTGGAAAGCTGCTTCACACTCTTCTGTCCACACAAATTTATGATCCTTCTGAAGGAGGCTTGTCATTGGTTTGGCGATCTTCGAGAAATCTGGTATAAAGCGACGGTAATAACCTGCTAATCCTAAGAAACTTCTAATCTCAGGAACTGTGGTCGGTGCTTTCCAATTCATAACTTCTTGCACCTTACTTGGATCGACTGAAACTCCATTCTCTGACAGAATGTGACCAAGGAAAGGAACTTCCTTCAACCAGAATTCGCATTTGCTAAACTTAGCATACAATTGATGATCTCTAAGTCTGGTCAAGACAGTTCTCAGATGCTCTTCATGATCTTTTTCGTTCTCGGAGTACACCAGAATGTCATCGATGAACACTACCACAAACTTATCCAATTCTGGCATGAAAACTGTATTCATCAAAAACATAAAGTATGCGGGAGCATTCGTCAAGCCAAAAGACATGACAAGATACTCATACAACCCGTATCTGGTGGAAAATGCAGTTTTCGGTATATCCTGTGGCCTAATCTTGATCTGATGATAACCGGATCTCAAATCTATTTTTGAGAACACCTTGGCCTTGGATAATTGGTCAAACAGAACATCAATATGAGGCAAGGGATATTTATTCTTGATGGTCACAGCGTTGAGTGGCCTATAATCTACGCACATTCTCAACGTGCCCTCTTTCTTCTTTTTCACAAACAAAGCGGGACATCCCCATTCAGACTTGCTTGGTCGAATAAACCCCTTTTTCGACAAATCTTCTAATTGCTTCTTCAGCTCAGCTAACTCATCTGGAGGCATCCGATATGGTCTCCTTGAAATCGGAGCTGTTCCGGGGACTAGCTCAATTCCAAACTCAATCTCCCTATCTGGTGGAAGACCAGGTAGCTCATCCGGAAATACGTCCGGGAACTCACACACTACCGGAATCTGATGAATAGGAGTGACTGCCGTAGCACATGTAACACTTATAAGGTCTGTCCTTCGAGGCACTGGTACTTGGAAAGTACCCTTACCCAGGGGATCCTTAAGGGTAAGTACTCGACTTCCTGTATCTATGACTGCTCCCCAATCCTTCATCCAATTCATCCCTATAATGACATCCAAGACTAACCCAGGCATAACTATCAAGTTCACTCGGAACTTTCTGCTACCTAATTCAAGGGTTGCCCCTCGAACCATCCGGTTGGTCAAAACATCAGCCCCTGCTGAACTTATACGGTAACCATAACCCAATTCTGTGCATAGTTGTTCATGTTTCTGTGCAAATGCTTGACTCATAAAAGAATGCGATGATCCAGAATCAAATAGAACAACTGCAGGGTTTTCATTGACAGTAAACTTACCAGCAGTGACGGGCTCTCCCTCTGGAATTTCATCCACTGTTGTACTATGCACTCTAGCATTATAAGTCTGCTGCTTCTTCTTAGGCGGGTACGGACAAAACTTCGAGAAATGACCGGGTTGATCACAGTTATAGCAGGGTCCTCTTACTGTCCCGGCAGATCCCACAGCTCCCTTGGAACTGCCTTGCACCGCAGTTGCGGCTGCTTTGTTGGGCTGTACTGCCATCTTGTACGGCTTTTGAGGTCCACGGAAATTCTGACTTCTTGGCTGAGGTGGCCTGAATCTAGCGCCAGGTGCCGATGGGCGATATGGAGGACGACCTCCCATAGGTGCTCTAGCTTGAGACGGCCCACCTTCAAAGGCTCTCTTGCGTGTCTTGGCTGCGGTGCTGGCGTTGTTATTCTTCTCCTGCTTCAGACAGTCGCTGATGAAGTCGTTGAATCTGACGCGGTTGTTGGTACCAACATGCTTCATCATTTTTGGATTGAGACCCCTCTTAAAGCTGGCTATTCTTTTAGCATCTGTGTCAACCATGTCGGGAGCATAGCGACATAAGTTGTTGAAAGCATGCAGGTATTGCGTCACGGTCTTGGTGCCCTGGTTCAATGCCAGAAACTCTCCCAACTTCATTTCGGTCAGCCCTGGTGGAATATAGACTCCACGGAAGGCCTCAGCAAACTCTCTCCAAGAAATTTGAGCATTTGGAGGGAAGGTGGTGCGATGGTGCTTCCACCACATTCCCGCCGGTCCTTGCAATTGAAGTGCAGCATATTCCGTTTTCAGCACCTCAGTCATTCTCAACACACGGAATTTATCTTCCATCGTGTTGATCCATTCCTCAGCATCGAGTGGCTCTGTTGCTTCCTTGAATACTGGTGGCCTGGTGTCCATGAAATCTTTGAAGCTGCTATATTGGTTCACTCCCATGCCACCACCTTGATTGTTACCACGTTGAACGTTGTTGGCGATGGTTCTGAGAAGATCCTCCATGTTCTTCTGAGATTGTTCCGTGTTGCGCTGACTCCCGAGCAGCTGTGCGAGGAACATCTCGGGGGTAAATGGAGGAGGAGGTGGCAAATGCGGTTCATGGGGAGGCTCATTGTTGTTGCTGTGGTTTCCACCACCACCACCACCACCGGTCCCCGCACCGTTGGCACCGGGCTCAGCGGCCTCATACGTGGTTCGGCGAGTGTTTGTCATCTGCATATTTCAGCAACAAGTACGATTGAGTGACGCTGTAATAATTGCGAGTGAAGGAAAAATTATGCCATACTGAATTTACTGGAGAGAATAAATTCATACAATAAAAACAGAGGCACAACAATCGCATTCCAATTAAAACAACAGCACTTAATCGAATTACTTCAACGGCAAACATTGCAGTCCATACAATCACATTGCCAGCATACATACACTGGACTTTTTATGCGTTCAGATATCGCATTCGAGAATCAAGTTCCAACCACATAGCCAAGTCTCATACGTTCGAAGCAACACACGATAGATTACATGCCAACAAAAGAAAGGTCATCGCGACAAGACCTAGATACTAACGCAAAGCAACTAGCCTACTCCTCGGGGCCATCGTCGGGATCGGAGACGTCACCATCGCCTCCCGGTGAAACTACAGGCTCGTTCTGGTTGTCGTCGTCGATGTCCATGCCAGCGGCGTTCGGTGGAGCATATGGGCCAACCCCATTGTAGAGCGCGTGAAACTCCTCGTGCAAGTAGCCGTTGTATTCCTCTAGCTCATCGACCCTCTGCAGCAGAAGGTTTCTTGCGTTCCAGGCTTCATTCCTTTCTTGAACCAGCTGTCCAATCATGCGGTCTGCATTGTTGTTGGCTTGAGTCAACGTATGCACTCGCTGCATAGCTCTATCACCTCTCTCAACCGCTTGATCTCGCTGTAAGTTCATATCAGCCAACTGCTCCTGCAAGCTAGCTATAGCTCGTGCCTGTCTCTTCTTCTGCTTCTTCCCTTTGAGCTTATCCTCACTACGCAAGCCAGTCAAAGTCCAGTAGGTACTCTCGAGACCCTCATACGCTCTGATGGCGGCGAACATAGCACTCATTGCCTGGTTGTCGCTAGCCTGTCCTTCAGCTGGACCTCTGACCAATGCACTTCCTTGAGGCTGAACCCAAATGGCATCACGAGGATCATCCCTAGGAAAAGTACCAGCTAGAGCTGCTGCAAGCTCACTGGGAAATCTGCTCATAATGTCCCTGATGACACGGAAGGCTGCTCCCTCTGCACCCTCAGCTGGAGTACGACCCTCAAACTCCAAATGCCAACCATCCCAATCTGGAGCATCACCGAGAGCAGGAACCGTGATCTCCACCACTGCAAGTCCATCATCTGCCAACTGGCTCTCATTCCAAGAGTACACCGGCTCTTGACCCTCTGGGATACCCCACATCATGGAGCACTCTCCAAAGCAAAGTTGGCATGCCAAACTCGCTCAAGAAGGTGTCCGTGGTGCGGTGCTCCCTCAGGGCCAACGGACGTCGAGGTGCTCTTCCTCCGGTGGACTTACGGGCGGTCTGCTTCGTGCGGGCCATCTGTAGCAAAAGTTCTTTTATTACTTCGGAGAAACATATTTTTGGTGATACATCTTTTATCAAAATGAGATAATCAATTTATAAGGGGAGGAATGCATGACATGCATGAAATGCACAAGTAACATGATGTATGTACGTGCCGTACGTTCTCACAAACTTAGGAAATAAATAATTTCTAACGACGAATTCGGTGGCATAACAACGATCTCTCAATACGTAGCTAATACGTTCTACACGATAGCGTTGTTATGTACCTGCAGAAGATTCATTTCAGCCCAATTCCCAATGAATGCATAAAAGCAGTAAAGTTTTATCTACACGCTCTACACGAATCCCCAGATACGTGTACAACGGTAGTAACTACCTGAACCATCGTCCTATTGACGGCATCGCCTCCACAGACGGAAGACCCATACATGAGATACCTTTGTAAAACACGCGTAGAACATGTAATTACTCCGGCATCATATAAGCATTTACCCTAGATCGGCGGTGTATCCGATCATGCTCTCACAACTCACACTTACCGAGGCGTAGAGGCAAATGATCCATTCATTACCACTCAAACAAGTGGCACTCATACAATAGCACGCCGTATGAGCGACGAAAGAGAAATATGATGCAAGAACCCCAGTCAGTACTTAATTAAGCCACCTAAAGTCCTTAACTGGGCATAAAGGATATGATCACTGGCACACTTTATAGTTTTAAAAATCACGTTTTCCAAATGCCTTTTTGTTTTAAATACACTTGTGAAGAGTAACACGCTAAACCATGCTCTGATACCAGCTGTGACAGAACCGACCAATTATACGAAATTAAGTAAGAAAATCATCCACCAGAGCAGACGATTGACAAACTTAAGCCCGTATAACCCGGTAGTCCTGTGAAATCACGAAGGATTTCAAACCAACTCGTGTCCCAGCCATGATCGTAATAAGTTTAGCGGTCACCATCACATATTACATAAAAGTTCGCAATCTCAAATACATCAGAGTTTCAACATAGTTATTACAAACCAGTTCGAATGAAAGTAGCGGAAGTCTTTTGTTCAAATCACACACACACACACGCAGAGTTGAAATATAGTGCCAGCGGATGATCATCTCCAACAAAAGCATCAGATGAGACGTAAGGAATGACCATGCCCATGGTCCTAAGCATCACCCATCGCAGGATAAAGGCAGTTGATACAGTAGCCGTAATACATCTGCCCATCTGCAACAAGTGGGAATAAAACCCTGAGTACTAGAAGGTACTCAGCCAGACTTACCCGACATAACCGAAAATAATGACACCAAGGATTATGAAGGGCTTTATAGTAGGGTAGCTGACTCATTTGCAAAAAGAAGCATTTTAGCATTTCAAGAACCTTTCTAAAAGCGTTATTGCCAAGTTAATTATTATTAACCTGTCAACTAGGTTTGCACCTATTCTAGAGTAAACATGTGATTAAGCAGATAATGATAACCAATGATCATTAAACAATTTCCATACTGTCATATTCACTATAACTGTCCAAGTGTTCCATAACATTTACTACGATGAAGTAACTCAAGTCAAGTGCTCACTATCCAGGAGCGATGGCGATTCGAATCGATTCCTAACCAGCTGGTGATTTATTCCTTACACAAACCTCACTCACCCGCTAAAGTGAGATATTGATCACCGAGTCAACTTTCCAGGAATCTCGAGTTTGCCAGGAACCACATGTACCCGGGGGCCGACCGACTGCACTTTGGTCTTATCATCCCGCCCCCGTGTCCTACCACACCTGCTCCGGTACAGTGCGTTGCGGGCAATCTACTCGGCCCAAAAAATCTCCCAGCTTCGCGGTCGGAAGGTACTTTATCCGGCCAGCTAAATGTAAGGCATGCGTTCAACATGACTCGAGGCCCAACAACGGTCGGTCCTTAATCGACACAGACGGAAACACTACAGTCCAAAACTCTGCAAGTCTCCGTCCGGTCTCAACTTCATTTAACACTTAGTTATACCATGACTTCATAGTCATCCAAGCAGATCCAGGTAACCACCTATAGCTCGCAGGTGACAGGAAATCACCCGACTTCTACCGGTCTAAGCCAGCTAAGCATTGACTCGACTGCGGATACCAGGGTAACAAGGATATAGTATAACAAAGGTAAGCAAGGTATAATGCAGCAACGGTTGCAAACAACTCCTGAACGTAATGCATCAATTTAAAGTAAAGTATTTAATTAAATAATTGCAAACCGGGAGAAAAATGCTCCGGGGCTTGCCTCTCTCGAAGGAGCTCGGACGGTGATCGGGGCACTCCGGAAGTTCCTCAACGTCCTCCTCGTCGGCTTCTGGCACTTCCTGCTGCTGCACCTCGAGCTGCTCCTCTGGCTCCTCGGGTATGACGACTGGGTTCTCGGTTTGCGATCCTGTATGATGCAATGCGCGTAAGTGATTATGCAACGGTGCATCGAAGGAGATGGATGCAATGGATATGTTTGAAATGCAAGGTAGTCAACATCATCCAAGAACTATACTACAAGCACATGTCATCTACTGCATTCTCTTCTACTACTAATATGTTAAGTTAACCTATCTTATGAAATGCTTCAAAGATACACCAAAGCTTTACTAATTTCTTAATCACACTTAAAGCAACACTTGCTTAAACCCTAATTAATAATAGGTTTGAATAGCAACCTATATTTCTGATGCTCCTAAAAATCTGAGAAAATTACAGTAGCATACTACTACCCTAAACAGACTACCATAAAAATTTCATGGCATTTGGATAAGTAAACTATCCTACACAAAAATGACAAGCTATAGCATAAAAATGAGCATGAAATTACTTTGTACTATGAAAAGTGTCAAACAACAGAATTACTATTTTTCCTAGGTTCTTCATGGTATATAATGACTGTCCAAAAATTTTCACATGCATGTTTTATACAAAGTTTGCTCTCTAGCAAAAATAACAAAATTCAGCCATTAATGGTACTTGAACTACACCTCAAAATTTTCCCACAGCACATGCATGAAACATATTTTTCCTAGGAAGTACATTACATAATAAGATTAACAAACTTGGAATCATATTTTTATGAAGCCTATAGATTTTTCTACATATTTTTCAAGTTATCAGCAATATTCATGATTAAATAAAATCCTACAGAAAAGTATCCCAAAAATGACATGCAATAATTTTCCCAAGTAGATCTGATGATAAGGAACCTAGCAAAATTTGTTTCAACAAATTTGGAGCAAGTTTGATCATCCAAACATTTTTCAAACCATTTCAGATTTCAAATAATAAAGAATAAATGGAAATCAAATCATTTAAACGTTACTGGGCCAGCCCGTGGAAACGAACTGGCCCACGGCCACAATCGGCCTGCTCAGTCCGAGCGAAGGGGCGAGCGGCGGCCTGGCTCGGGGCTCGGCCCAAGCCAGCCTGGCCCAGCTCGGCCGGGCAAAGGCCACGCCACTGCGGCTGGGCCCTGCTGGTCAGCGACCGAGAGCAGGGGAGGCGCTCCGCCGGCCGGTGCTCACCGGCGGCAAGCCCTCCCGGTGGCGCGGGTGGTGCCAGCGTGTACGCCATGCCGAGCCACAACGGCTGGGATGGTGGAGGTGGCCCGGCGGCGTGACGAGCCACCTGGCCGCGGCAGTGCGCTCGTCGGAGAGGAAGGAGGCGGCCGCGCTTGGTTCTTACCTCGACGACGGCGGCTGCAAGCGAACGCAAGCGAAGCAGGGAGGCTAGGCGGAGCAGCTGGCGGCGTGAATCGGGAAATGGGGGCGTGGGAGGGGTATGCTGCTGTCGAGGCAGCGGCGGCGGCGGTGGCGAGCTCGTGGTGCGCGCGGGCGTGAGCTGCTGCTGTTGCTCTGCGGCTGAGAGAGCGGGAGGAGGAATGAGGAGGAGGCAACGCTGCGGGGCAGAAGAAGGCGCGCGCGTGGAGGTGGAGTCAGGGCCGTGGCTGCCGCGCGGCGGGCGTTGCCAGCGCAGGGCGGCCACGCGGCGAGCGCGCCCTGACGCGATCGGGACACGACGCGGCGCGCCAGCGGGCGAGCGAGCGCGGAGGCAGGCCAGCGCGCTGGGCTGGGCCGGGGCGAGGCAAGCTGGCGCGGCGTGGGGCTTCACTGGGCCGGCTTCGGCCGTGGGCCGAGAAACGAGGCGGCGGCCCAGGAAAAAGGAAATGAAGATTTTCAATTTATATTTTCAAGATATTTTTAAATGCCAACTTTCAAACATTATTTTGAGCAAGAAAATGACCTCTTTTGAAAATGTACCAAAAATGAAAGTTGCTTAGAATTTAATTCCCTACAACTTTGCTTTTATGACCAAAGTCCAATTCTATCTAGATTTTAAATTATAGAGTCAAAGTTAAATTTTAACTCAAAACCCTAATTTTGGGAAATTACTTTGGAAGCAAAATTTTGAATTAATTTGAATACAAACCTTGCTCCAAAAATTGTGCTAAACAATTCTAGATGATTTACAAGCATAACCAACAGTTTCTACTCAACTAGCAAGCAAGAATCAGAGCAAAACAACTCTAATAAGTGTATGCATCATTTACTTTTCACAAACATGTTTCGTATGTTTCGAAGTAATGTTTCAGTTGTTATATGCAAGATTACGCATGTATGATTAGGATGCTTGATGATGCACGATATGTATGATTAGCAATGCCTAAATGCAGGCATAACACCGGGGTGTTACAGGCCCTTCTCTATATGTTTAAGTATGCAGCGCTAAGCCTATATGATTGTCATTTTCTACGAAATACTTTGTCTACTTTAATTTTGCTTTCTTTGTTCATAAATGTGACAGGAACATGCTAATGGAAGCAATTGAATTTAAAAGGATGGATGATTTTTGAACAAAAGGGACAGGTAATTCTATAATGAGCCACAGTTCTATACTGTTTTTTCTTGGTGCTTTGTGTTTATCGTTTGAAGAAGCATATGAATTTGTGACTTAAGCCACAATAGTAACAAGTTCAAACTAGAAAATATTAACCTTGAAAGTGTAGTGTAGGTGCACAAAGGAACATTAATGCAATAGCTTCGGCCAAAACAGCATAAACAATATAGTGGAGGACAAATGGACAAGAACGTAATCAGATTCGATAGACGACAATTAAGCTGTGCAATGAGTATTATCGAATTGACGGACGAATTATGAAAGGTAGAACAACGCTACAAAAGGGTCTTATTAGTTAGCATAATCCATTAGGCTTTTTGGCAGCTTGCAAACATAATCCTGAGGGAGTTAGCTGGAAGGCAACATCAAAACAATATCTCAGAATCATATCTAATAAATTGATTTCATGTAAATCATGTTCATTGAATCTGCAATGTATCCTATCTGCAAATACATTTTATTTTGACTTGTGAAATTAGTTCAACATCTAGTGGGAATCATATATATATCCTAATTTTAACCCGTAACTTAAGTGTACTGTATCTGAAGCTAAGTGTCAAGTGTGCATAATAAGTAAACAAAAAACCTTTTGTATGTTAAAATTGCGTATATAGCTAGACTTAGGTCGCGCAATTGATAAAAAAAATATCAACATTGCCAAGATAAATTTGAACGTTACAAATTATAAGGAAAACACATACAAAAAAAATGGGGAGATTGGCCGACGAGTGTCTGACGATGCATGATGTGATATATATATTCTTTAATCAAATAAAATGGAAGATATGGCACCAGACACAAGTTGATCAAGTTGAAGCTGAGCGGCCTGCACACCTCAACCTCCCTATCCTGAGTCTATGTATACTAGGCTCCAATACTTAAACCACGTGCAAGAAAAATAGTAATATGTTTCTAAGAAATATAAAGTACAATAATACAGCTAGTTGATGAGCATACAAAAGCTACAAATTTTTGCAGGCATCCATCCACTCAAGACACAATATAAATTCGCCTGATCTAGCTACTCCCTGAATTATGATTTTTTTTCAGAATAGAATAGGAGCATTCACATTTGAGAGTTGAGACCACTTTTTCATGGAACTTAAGAAGAAGAAAACCATGGGTTCCAGATGTAGATGTACTAGTACATTACGGCTGTGTTTAGCTCGCGAAATTTGAGAATTTGGCTACCGTAGCACTTTCGTTTTTATTTAGCAATTAGTGTTCAATCATGGACTAATTAGGCTCAAAACGTTCGTCTCGCGATTTCCAACCAAACTGTGCAATTAGTTTTTTTTCGTCTACATTTAATGTTCCATGCACGTATCGCAAGATTCAATATGATGGCTACTGTATCATTTTTTGAGAAAGTTTTTGAGAACTAAACGCAGCCTACCACTTGTGAATTGTGATTTCAGGAGCTGACTTTGAGTGCACCTGTTGCCGACCTGCTGCTAGTAGTATAGCCAGCCCTGAGAAGAGGCAAAGATTCCCATTCCAAGAACCCCTCTCTATCATGGGTCGTGGAGCCAGACATGTCACCCCCATCAGTAATCCCACACTTTTGACCGCCTACAGCGTTCAAAAGTCGACGTCGCCCCCTTTTCCTCCACTGTCATTGCCATCGATCCATCCTCCCTACCTTTGCCCCCTCGCCAGTCGCCACAAGGACAGGCACCATGCAGCGCACGCGCAGACGCGCTGGACCGGCGGCGTCCACCCGTAGTCACCAACCAGGCAACCAGCGGCTAGCTAGCCGTGACCTGTGCATGAACATGGGCAGGCGCTCGCGAGGGGATGCGAGCTGCTCCATAGATTTTTTGTCTCCGCGCGCCTTGTCAGTAGCCCCGCGGCGCCTATTTAAGCCGCCGTTCCCTTCCCCGTCTAACGTTTCCGTCCCCTCGGCCTCACTTTTCCACCGCCCGCTAGCGCGCGCGCCCCTTCGTTCTCCTCCCCTCACCAGTCCGCAGCTCTCTGGAGTCGTCGTCACATCACCGGATCACCCTAGCTTAGCTAGACGACCTCGAGGGCCTACGAGGCTACGACTCCATCCTGCTGGTGCTGCTAGCTCATCATCATCATGCTAGAGAACCAAAAGCAAGCGGAGGTAGGCCAGCCCGAACGCACGCACGCAAGCGCACTCATCACGCTCTGTGTCGTATTGTTTCTCTCCGATGTCCGATTCCACTACTCTCCCATCTTTTGAGCTAGCTCCAGCTCCGACCGGCCTATGACATGGTTGTTACTGACGCTGTCTGTGTGCGCACATGCATGGCTAGGTTCTCTGGCCGCGGCTGGTGGCCAACAAGCTCTTCCGGAAGACCTCGGGCAGCCACGCCTTCGTCGCCGACTTCCCCGCCGCCGATGACGACGACGACGACGCCGTCTTTGGGACGGAGTTCGACGACGGCGGGTGCAGCCCCGACGTGGACGCCAGCCGCTGCGTGAAGCGGGCGCGGCCGCAGGAGCGCAACAACAAGACCCTCAAGTACAAGTATGTAGTCATCCTAGTCCATATATATATTCCTCGCGTCGCGTCGCCTAACTATAGCTATAGCTTTGTATGAGCCATTGAGCCGTGCGTGACTGGCTGGCGTCGTTATTGTTTGGTGGCACTGGCATGGCAGGCTGTTCGCGAGCACGTGGAACGTCGGCGGCGTGGCGCCACCGGACGATCTGGACCTGTCGGACTGGCTGGACGGTGGCGACGACGGGCCCTACGACATGTACGTGCTCGGGTTCCAGGAGGTGGTGCCGCTGCGCGCGCGCAACGTGCTGGGCGCCGACAAGAAGCGCGTCGGGATGCGGTGGATCGAACTCATCCGCGCCGCACTCAACCGGTCGCACTCGCGGCAGAGGGGAGGGAGCAGCAGCGGATCAGGCGACGGCGGCGGCAAGCAGCAGCAGAAGGTGTACCCGGTGCGGGACGGCGGCCGCGGCGAGCTGGCCAGGGACTACCGGTGCGTGGTGAGCAAGCAGATGGTGGGCATCCTGCTCACGGTGTGGGTGCGCTCCGACCTCCGCCGCTTCGTCCGCCGCCCCAGCGTCTCCTGCGTCGGATGCGGCGTCATGGGCTGCCTCGGCAACAAGGTGAGTACACTATAGTACTGGTGCTCGTACGTTCATTCCACGACCTAGCTAGCTAATCCTAGTCCGATCGAAATGGTGCCCGGCCGGCTGGCATCTAACCAAGCAAGCAAACGAACCGATCGAATGGCTGCAGGGTGCCGTCTCCGTCCGGTTCTGGCTGCACGACACGAGCTTCTGCTTCGTGTGCTGCCACCTCGCGTCGGGCGGGCGCGAGGGCGACGAGGCG
Organism: Miscanthus floridulus; assembly: GCF_019320115.1. NCBI lineage: Eukaryota > Viridiplantae > Streptophyta > Magnoliopsida > Poales > Poaceae > Miscanthus > Miscanthus floridulus. Next base: position 159,819,069 of record NC_089581.1, read on the forward strand.
CACCGCAACGCCGACGCCACGGAGATCCTCTCCCGGACGACCTTCCCGCGGGGGCACGCGCTCAACTTGCCGCTGCCGCACAAGATTCTAGACCACGAGTAAGCCACTCACTACTGCTCCCTGCTCCCTGCTCCCTGCTCCCTCCATCAATCTATCCTCCACTGCCACTTATATGCGGTCATGCCATGCCAGCCAGGAAACAGATACAGGTCGGCCGAATGGTCGCCCAGTTCCAAGAGACCTGTGTGCTGCAATAGTACGTACAGTAGATTAGTAGCCTAGTAGGGATGGTGGAAAAAAGAAAAAGAAAGAAAGATGCTGACGCTGACACGCACCGGCCGCATATCATACGTATACGTATGTACATGCACAAACGTTACAAGTACAACGCCCGCTCATTTTTTTACTCCGTCGACGAATCGTATATTCTATATTTAATCCGGTAGCGGAACCGTCCACGGTGCCGGTAAATATTAAATCAAGGGCAGGTGTAGACGATATTTTGCCGTATCTGGGATTTGGGTACAAGATAAACATACTACCACTAGCTAGCTACTTTCACCACAAAACAGAAAAATACTACCACTACCGGTGAACGTATCATTTGATCGTGTCATATGTTGATTCGGTACGGCATACGTATATATCCAGCAACTGAAACGCATGTTTGACTGAGTGGTAGTTTACCGCAGCTAGAGAAGAAGGTTAATTCGAAAGTATTTAAGCGATCGTGGCAGGTCTGATCGACCGCCCAGCTCCCCTGTTTTATATACCGACGCTGGTGCTGTACATATACATACAAATACAAAGTATATAAAATACTTGCATACAACAGCTTAATTGCTACTGTAATAATGCTAGATCGGTTGCATGCACGTAGTAAAAGACAATAGACAAAGACAGCTAATATAACGAGCGAAGATGAACGAACCAATGATGAGGCAAAGGCGAGGCTTTGGCTTTGACCAATAGATAGATAATCTGATGACGTGCATGCTCCGGGCTTGCTTTTTCTGTTGTGCAGCCGGGTGATCCTGCTCGGGGACCTCAACTACAGGATCTCCCTGCCGGAGGCCAAGACGAGGCTGCTGGTGGAGCGCCAGGACTGGAAGACGCTGCTGGAGAACGACCAGCTGCGCGCCGAGGTGTGCCGCGGCGCAGGCGCGTTCCAGGGCTGGAGCGAGGGCGCCATCACCTTCTCCCCGACCTACAAGTACTACCCCAACTCCGACGCCTACTACGGCTGCGCCACCGCCACCCACGGCGGCGGCGGCGGCGGCCACAGGAACAGCAAGCGGCGCGCGCCGGCGTGGTGCGACCGCATCCTGTGGCGCGGCGCGGGGCTCAGGCAGACCCGCTACGGCCGCTGCGAGTCCCGGCTGTCGGACCACCGCCCCGTCCGCGCCGTCTTCACGGTGGAGGTGGACGCGCCCAGGAACCTCAACTCGCTCAGGAGCTTCTTCGTGTCCGAGAGGTTCGATAGGGCTGGCAGCAGGAGCCCCGCCGCCGACCAGCTGCTCCGCAAGGACGACGTCGTCAACAGCGCAAGATTCGGCGACACTCTTTGAGACGCGCATGCATGAGAGGGCGGAATTGTCAGTCCACTTCTCCGATTGCGATTGTACACAGGCAAAAGCTAAGACAGATGCAGAGTATATATATATATATATATGTGATTGTTTTCCATTTCTGTGTCAGTTTTTTTTTTCGAAAGGGCGGCAAAAGCTTTGCCGCGGATTTTATTAGACGATATAAAGAGAAAAAAAGAGCAAGTACAACTCTCTATTTACACCCAGCCTCCCCTGCTAATCAAAACGGAAACCAGTAAAAACAACCGTACGAAAGAAAACAGGTAAAAAGACTGAGACTAGGGACACTCCAAAAACAAGAATCCTGGTCCAACTGAAGAAGAGGTCTATTGCTAGTTCGTCGTATTATGAATTGGAGCCGTCACAAAGAAAACTGACTTATATCATCTTTGCATAAACTTGCGACTTGTCTTGAGCTGAAACTTTTTTTTTGGAAAGTTCGCCTGTTCCTCTCTTTCCGGATATTCCACCAAAAATAGACTATGATCCCGTCGAAGCGCCGTCTTTGATTTTTATCAACTTTTCTCCTACATCTTTGCCAATAATTATGAAGCGACCCAGTTGTGTTTATGGAGCTTAGGTCAGTTAAGCTGAACCATATCTTGATCAACTCCCACACTTCCTTAGTGAAACATTTCTGTGTCAGTGTTCGTAAGATCGTATCTACTACAGGTAGCTAGGATACAGAGTTTTTGTTTTGTTTTTTTTTCTTTGGTTTCCACCCTGTTCCCTACGTTCTGTATGTAACTACATTTGTACGCTTCTTGATCCAATGAGTATGATTTGTTCTCAAGTTTGTTGGCAAGCATGATAATAGACTTTGAACAGTAATTTTCGAACGGGCTTTGATGTTCCCTGATATAATGGGTAGCTTAAGCAAAAGCGTGGTTGGCAACTGATGTTCTTCTTTCTTAACTGACGCGCGTTCAGACTTCAGAACCATATATAGATCGAGGAGATCTTGGATGATTTGTCAAACTTAACCAGTTTTTGCGTACGTCAACAGTGACCCATTCACAGAGAAAACTATTGTGGGAACTCTTAAGTGTTATCCAAAAAATTGAAAAAAAAACAATTGTGGCGTCGTCATGGGCCATAGCAAATTAGCAATTGGGCAATACTCAGACTACTGGTGCTTTCAAGCTATCAATCCATCCCCTAAATTCAAGGGCTCTGTGCGTTAAGATTGTCCCCCCTTCCCCTCTCTACCCTCTTGTTTCCTGCTGATTGTTCCTTCTATAGGATTCTGCAGAAACAAATGTCTTGCTCCAAGACAAGGCTGCTGTCTTGCATTGCATTGCACTGCATGTGATGCGAGACAGGCGTTTTGTCTCTAGTCTCTCTGCTTATCATTTAAGCATGCTATTGATGTAATTGTAGATGTATACGTATGGCTGGTTCAAATAATCCCGGCAAATATGGTACCAGTTCAGTTAACTCACCTTACCTTTTAACAGAGCTGAAAATCATCATGGTTCTATTCAGAAGAAGATCATTATGCACGTTAATCATGTGAATCCTGAATCTAGACTAGGAGGGGCACATACATTGTGTGAACCCTGTACCATACCAGGAGTCCCGTTTCAGATGTTTCACAGTTTGATTAATATATGAAGCTGGTCCTAAAACAATGGTTTGGTTTGGCAGTAATTGACACAGTCGGATCAAACGGATCTTTGCTCAGTTATTGGCGTAGGTGCCGCGCTACGATTGACAAAGACCAGATTGACAAAGGCCAGAGAAAAATGTTTGATGGTGTCATAATCTATTTCTAGTGGACCATATGGACAAAAAGGAATAGAAGAACTTTTCAGAACAAGAGTCTGCAACAAGGGAAGTGGCCCTCTTATGTAAAGAGAAGTGGTGCAATACCAGGCCGCGTTCGGCTAGCTGGCCAGCGCTCTCACAATGGCACTGTTCATGCGGACAGTGTTCCCAGATAGAACAGTATTTTTTTCCTCACAACAATCAGTCGGAACAGTATTTTGGCTTATTTTTCAGTCCTGCCGAACAGTCATACCAGTCGACGACAAGATCCTATGTGCAAACCAATCAGTCACAGCAATAGTTTTTTTTCGCGACCGGGACTTCACCCGTTTTTCATTAAGAGGGATAAAAGTTTAAAACGGTACAAATCAGTAACTGATGGCGGCGAGTCGCCAACATCAGACAACCAGCACAACACAAACCTAACTACTGGAAATCAGACATAGGCATTACATATTCACAGCAATAGTAGACCTCGTCTCTTTTCTTCTGATTTACGAAGTATTGTCTTCTGTTCCCTTCTCATTCAGGTTTTTTTCTTTCCACTTCGGGTGGTGTACAGAGTAGGGTGGCTGGCCTGCGGGTCAAAGTGGTGGCGAGCATAGGCTCGTCCTTGTAGTTCTGTACTAATATTTTTTTCTCTTTTCCCTGTCTAATAAAAATCCGGCAAAAACCTTTGCCGCCTTTCGAAGGAAAAAATGAAGCTGGTCCTAAACAAGTGATCCTTGAAGATTCTCTCCAGTATTATTTATGTAAAAGTGAACTGCGATGCAGCCTTTGATACGGAGACATGGAATGGTGGATGGGGCTGTGTTCTTCGTGACTCTGATGGAGATGTTGTCGAGGCCCGCCGAGGAAGAATAGAAGCGTTACTCAACCCGTTGCAAGGTGAGATGATTGCCTGCATTCACGGCGTCCAAGCGGCAATCGATGCGGGAGTGGGGCATGTGGTCATTGAATCGGATGCGGTTGCCGTTGTCCAAGCAGTCTACTCGAGGACCTATGACTTATAAGTGCTGTCACTCACCTCGCCGAGGAGCTTCGCAGTTTGCTTCCTCTGAATTTTATTTCCTGGGTTGTCCAACAGAGACCTCGGTCTTGTAATTGAGTTGCTCATGAGTTAGCGTCTCTAGGGAGTTCATGTGATCCGGCTGAGGAACCAGTTTTGGATTCCATCCCGGCACATATCTTGTATTTAAATGCTGATGATTCAGCGTCTTTTCAGTAATGGAAATGCTTTCCCCTAAAAAAAGAGAGTAATTATACGCCAAGATATTTATTTAAGGAAACAGCTAACTCAATTGTGTTGGTCTATTACGGCGTTTCCACTTGATGACTCCACGAAGGTCTTAGCGAGCTGCGAGCGGCAAAAACAAATGACCAAATAATATTACATCATGGATCACCTAACACCTGCTGAATCATATTCATATGGGTCCAGTCGTCATACTCGAGAGAAACAGCGAAATCATTGGATCGTTAAGAACAGTGCGCCGATCGATGGCATACATAAGGACAAGATAAGGTTTCCAAATTACGTTCAATAATTGTTAAAGTTCATTCAGTGCAAAAAGACTTTCTCACTGATGAAAATTGTGTCTCTAACCCCTCTAACAATGACATCAGCGCACCAGCTCACAGAAAGCACCTAATGAACAAGTTGCCTCCTTTTTTATCCTTCTGAAAGCTCCATTAATCCATGTTTTAGCTCCTATCGCGTTGTAGAGCTAGCGTTGCAGAAGACAAATACCGTCTTTCATCCACTATGACATAAGGCGAAGTCAGTCGGCGCATAATTTTGCAGGAGACGACGATAACACTTCTATCAGATGAGTGATGCAAGTTGCTTATTGGTGTCAAGAATGGCAAGTTGTTGGTAGGCCCTGCCTATCTTCAAATGGGTTGTGTCAGGTCAGGTCAATCCCTCCACAACCACTTACCATGCTGAGGTAGCAAGGGGAAGAACACTTTTGGTGAGACAGGAATTGGTCTAGAGTGATCTGTGTTCTTCCTTGCCTGCTTCCTGGAGAAATATCTTTATCGCAGCCATACATACAACTGGTCCACGGTCGCAAGATCTGAACACAAGCTACAAAACACACACGCCAAGTGGCAAACTTTCCGAATTCGGGTTCAAATCTTTGGTCGCCGCAGCTTGGTAGGGCAACTTTGGTGGACTTTGCATTGGCCTGATTGAGAGACATGCAACTGTGGACATCACCACAAATGGTATGCACATGTGGCGGCTACAGGTCGTTTCCTTAGTGGCATCAACATGTCATGGTCCTACTCCAGCAATCATGCACTGACGCACTGTGTAGCAGTGTACGCTAGGTTCACTTTGGCTGGCCTGGGCATCACACTGCTGCAGAGCTTTTTCTCTATGACATCGAAGCTGCAGGTTCTGGTAGCCCGTAGATGGATCTTCAAGCCTTGAACCATTGAACCCCCCACTAATATTTGCGTCGTCGTTCTTGGTCAGTAATATCTTGCAGTCGGATGAGTTCCAGAATGTGCCGATCAGGACACTTGGAACAGGGCTGCAACTACAGTAACCTATCTGTCAACTTCTTCTGAAAAAACAGGGGTAACCTTTCAGCAAATCAGTAGGAGTACGTGAGGCCTTTGTGTATGATTGGTGACTCAGGGAGTCAGGGGTAACCTTTCAGCAAATCAGTACGCTCCCCAAAACTGCCGGAGCGTACGTAGCATGATCACAGTTCACAAGTCAGCAAGTGACAACACCAGAAAACCGCCTGCCACTGAATTCGGGGCAAGTGTCAAAAGACTGGAAGTGGGCAAAGTAAGCACAAGTGCGTGGCAGAGACTTCCTGCTCCAGCCGTATCCCCCGATTCCTGCAGTGCAGGGGCACCGCCACGCCGGGGGTAGAACGCGAACGGCGTCGTCGGCGCGGCGCTTTCGGACGGATGGGCGCAGTCGGCAGGGCACGGATGGTCTCCACTCGTTCTACCTGCGCGCGCGCATCGGGCCTCGCATGGTGTGGGCGGGATCGGTGACGGCCTGACGGGAAACTCCTTGGACAAGACGAGACCCACGCGTTCTCGGGCCGTGCCCAGCGTGTGGCGTGCCGGCCCACCCCACCAGGCACCAGCCCGTGCGGCATGTCGCAGCCGCGACCCGCACGCTGCACGGTCCTCGTCAAAACGCACGTTTCATGCCCTGCCTGCCGCCAGCAGCGGGGGGCCAATACCTCGGGAAACAGCGCGCGGCCATGCAGCCGGATCCGGCATGGCCGGTCGTGCCGTGCCCATCCCCACGCCCGCCGCATGGCTCCTGGCCGCATAGCTCACCGGCACGGCTGCCTCCATCTGCCCTGCCCTCGATCGGGAACTGCATTGAGGCGTACGAAATGCTTAATCAACACCGTGATGCGCGGGCACTCAAACGTACTGATGCAGCATCCATAGGCGTACTGACCACGCCGTCAATCGAGCAAGCAAAATGAAACCAGCAACGGTGCCAATAGTTTCACTTCCACCTTCCAGTCCAGGTCTTCTCATGCATCCTTCCTGGACGCGCTACAGGAACGTGACGGCGGCGAGGAAGCGGAGGCTGTCCCCGCTCAGACCACGGCTGCCGCTGCCGCCGCCACGCCTCGTCGCCGTGGCTATCGCCTTCGCCTTTGCAATCCTCTTCTTGATCCTCGTGCTTCTCTCCACCACCTCCCCTCCCTCGCCACCGTCCCACCACCACGCCGTCGTCACAAGACCATCCTCGTCCTCGGCACCGCCGCCGCCTCGCTGCAGCAGCGCGGCGGCGAGCCTCGGGGAGCTCGGCGACGCCATGGTGTCCATGCTGCCCAAGGACCTCCCGTTCACCGTCTTCGTGCCCTCGGCGGACTCTTTCACCCGCGTCCTCAGGCTGCAGGGGCCATCGTCCAACGCCAGCGCTGCCGCCGCTGGAGGGGAAGCAGCGGCCAGCGACACCGACGAAAACACCTACGCCATCCTCTCCCGCGTGCTCGGCTTCTCTGCGGTCCCTCGGCGCCTGCTCGCCGCGGACGTGCCGCCGCCGCGCGGGGCCGGGGCGGTGCGCCTCCTGGACTCCGTGTCCGGGCTGAGCCTCTACGCCTCCAGGGACGCGCGCGGGGCGCTCGTCGTGAACGGCGTTCGGTCGGAGTGCGTCGATATTGTTAGGGGCGAGACCGTGGTGCATGTCATCGCGGGTGTCCTCATGGACGCCGAATTTGAGCGTTCTTTCTCTGCGGAATTTGATGGTTGATCAAGTCATCAACCCTTTGAGTTTGACATGGTTCGTTTCTTTAGTCTGGAGAGGAATTGCACGATAATGCACAGTGCATTTGCAAAAATTTAGATAGCGGTAAAAACAAGTTGTGACTTCAGCCTCCGATGAAGGTAGATGGATTTTGAACTCCATTTGAAAATAAAAGTCAGCACTACGACATATATATAGTGAAAAAAGAGAAATCTTTAGACAAAAGAATAATACAGAAAAGTTTTCAAGCTTTTAGTTAGATAAAAAAATTCTATTCATTTCACGTCCACAATCCAAATTCCAAGCATCTATCTACCTTTTATTATTATGAACCTATTTAGCCCTTGTTTAGTTCCAAAATTTTTTCTCAAAAAGTGCTATAGTACCCATCACATCGAATCTTGCGATACGTGCATGAAGCATTAAATGTAGATGAAAAAAAAACTAATTGCATAGTTTGGTTGGAAATTACGAGACGAACGTTTTGAGCCTAATTAATCTATAATTGAACACTAATTGCCAAATAAAAACGAAAGTGCTACAGTAGCCCAAATTCTAAAATTTGGGCAACTAAACGCGCACTTATTAGAGCAGTTCTACTTCACTAGTGGAGATTAAGCTGCATTGAAAAATATTTGATAAAACACCATCTCATAGTAGATAGGAGAGGAGCCGGGAGAAGCTAATATTTTCAGCTCCATCCGGCACCCATCTCCTGTAAAGAGCCGGTTTTAAGAAACTCCGCTTGAGGAGGCGAGGAGCTATTCTATTTTTGTCGATGCGAAAAGTGATCAACAAGTAAATATTTATAGTTTTGTCGTACGTTGTGATCGGATGTGGCCTAGCACTCAATGACACAGGGTTTATACTAGTTCAGGCAACGTGCCCTACGTCTAGTTTGAGTCGGTCGGTGACTTTATTCCTGAGTCCAGGTGCTCGAAGTTTGCTGTGGAGTTACGAACGAGTGGGAATAAGATGGAGGGTGTTAGAGATCTGGTCGAACTCTAGATTGAAGGGCCTAGAGTGACTGGAGCTCCTACGTACGCTAAATATTAGAACGTATGCTCTATGTAGCTTTAGAGTTCTAGAGCCGTGAAGCTGTTCGAGTGCTCAGAATGTCTAAAACTAATAGAGAGAGAGAGAGTCGGAATTGACCGTCCTTCATTGGGAGAGAGAGCATCCCCTTTTATATGTGAAGAGGATGGCCTTACAAGAGAGAGAGTGTGTGTTCCCTAATCTTGTTGCCCACGCCGTCGGGTACAAGATAGTTTGTCGACGCCCACAATACTGTTGACTCCCAGATGCATGCGGCAGGCTCCATCGTGTTCTACTAGTATGGCAAATGTCGGCGCCTACCATATTGTAGGATAAATGTCGACGCCTACAACACTGTTTATGTTCTGACATGTCTGGAAGGCTGCAAAGTACCCTTCTAGCATGGCCTGATAGTACTGTCCTACAGGTGTGCAAGGTACGGTCCTCGGTATTACGGTTGACTTGAGCGCCTTACCTTATCTGCTCCTCCTGATTTCTTAGATCCTCACCGACCGGGCGTCCTCGGCTGGTCGTTTCCAGTTGGCTCCGGCTGCATTGGTCGGAGAAGAGTCGTAAGCAGAGGTTTGGTGTATTTTCGGTCGAAGAAATGGGTCGGAGTCAGAAGCGAGCGTCGTCCCCTCCTTGGCCAGGCCTTTTGGTCGGAGAAGCGGGTCAGAGTCGGAAGCGAGCGTCGTCCCCTCCTTGGCCAGGCCTTCTGGTCGGAGACTGGATCGCTCTTTCGGCCTATCGTTAGGTATCTGAGCCGGCCCAGGAGTTACGCGTCGTTTGTAATGTCGTCTGTTGGGCCAAGCTTTTGCTAGGAAGCGGGCCCAATAGGGACCCCGGGTTTATAAACCCGACAGAAGCCCCTGAGCCCCCAGGCGATTCGGGTAGAATCGTCTGGGGGATTTTTCGACATGCCAGTGGGTGCGCGCGAGCACACCCGGTGGGTATAGCCCCCGGTTCGACTGGTGAGTCGATTGGAGGCTAAATATCTTGGTACTCTTTTCTAGGGCCGTAGACTCCTGTGTTTCTACCGTTTGGGGTGTTTTGCCCATGTTTGGCCCACCTGCGACCTACGTGGTCAGTTGTTTTCCTGAGTCGGCGTTAGGCGACCTGAGCCTCTGAGCCCTGTTAGGTTTGGTAGGTGTTGGTCTAGTTTTGTGCGTTACCCTATCTACGGTTTTCGCAACCGGAGAGGTTGAGCTAACGTCGCTTGCCTCAATGGCTCGAGTGACACGCTCGGTGAGCTCACTAACGAGCACGTTCGAGCAGAATCTAGGTCCGTCGTTCATAATGGGGTCGGCATAGCCCTCATATGGCATTCCACTGCTCCTTAACCCGCCTCCCGACAGATGCCTAGGTCATTCCGGAGACCGACTCAGGTGGCCCACTGGCCTCCCCTCGATGGAGATTCTATGGACATGGCTCGAGGTTAGGATCAAACGAGAAGGTCGATATGACCCTGTCTGCTTCTGAGCATACCGAGCGATGGTCAGTTGGGGCTCATCTGTGTTTTCTTCCCTGGCTTTGTTTGACGTGAGGCGGCCTCGAGTCCTTTGCGGACCAGCCTTCGAACCCCGATCAGTCGATGCTCATGTTGAATGAGGCAACTACCGTTTTGTGACGCAACACGAAGCATTGTGATGCATTAATTACATATGCGATGCTTTAGATGCATGGGATGAATGAATGTGTGAATGCGTGTACGAGAAAGGATGAATGAATGATCATGCATCAAAAAATAAAGTAAGAAGGTTTGGTAAAGTTACCTTGATGACTCAAGTGACAGGTTTGAGGAGCTCTTATCGGATATGTCCGAATGGGATCCGTGTCCATCATTCATGATAGAGTCGGCAGTAGCCGCATGGGACATCCCACTACCCTTTACCTATCTCTCGGCAGTCGCTTGAGCCATTCAATCGACTCAGGTAGCTCGTTGGTCTCTCCTCGATAGAGATCCTATCGGTGGGCCCTTCCAAACCCTGTCTGGGAAGGCGAAGGGTCATTTGCATGCGATTGCGCCTTGTTTCCTATGCCTGGGTTGTGGTAGTGGTGGGCCCAATCTAGGCCACATCCCACTTTAACCGGGTGACATTTCGTTGGGCAGGGTGCATCCCATCAGTCAGGACGCGTCCCATCACATGCCTATTTGCATTTAAATGGGGAAGGGAGAGGGGTTTTGTCCTATTCCTTCTCCTTTCTCCATCTGCCATGTCTCCTCCTCCTTCCTTCTTGCCAAGCATGTTCGTGCGCCATGGCGATTTCTCTGAGAGAGAGGGTAAAGTGAGGGAGAGGAGAACTCATAGATCCATATGTGAGTCCAGAGCGCGATGTCAAACTGGAGGCCATCCAATGTAGATGAGGCGGCGTTGGCCGCCTTCACCGAGAAGGGGCTGCTTTCGCTGAAGGAGGTGGTGCATTGGAGGGCTCCTATGCTAGGGGAAGCCATTCCGCAACCTTGGGACGATGAGGTTGTCTCCTTCCTCGCCTTCCATGAGCGTGGGCTAGGATATCCCACACACTGGTTATTGTGCGGGCTCCTCAACGAGTGGGGCCTAGAGCTGCAACACCTCAATCCAACTAGGGTGCTGCACGTTGTTCAGTTTCATCATCGTCTATGAGGCCTTCCTCAGGATGGAGCAGCACATGGATCTATTTCGGCAGATCTTTACCGGGCGAGCCCTATCGAAGAGGAAGCCACCTAGGACCACGCCGGTTAGGGGCTTTACCTTATAGAACAAGCCAAGACCATCGAGCTCCTACCCCGCATACTCTCCCTATGACTCCAATCGGGGGTGTCATGGGGAGTGGTTCTACATCAGGAACCCAGCGGAGGCGCCGTTTCCTGCTGTTCATCGAAAGAAGGTCGGAGAGGCAGGGAGAGCTGGTTATGGGGGCCCTCTAGTCAGTAGAACAAGTTGGAGGTCATCGAGGTGGAGCTCTAGAAGCTGGTGCAGCATGGCCTCGACGGGCTGTAGGTGTTCCACACCTTCTTCCACCGTCGAGTCACCCTACTGGCAGAGAGGAGGCGGCCGATGTGGAACTACTTCGACCTAACAGATCCCGACCACATGTCGCTGGAGGAGTCAGCGAAGGACGAGGTCTAGAGTCGACTCGACTGGGTGCTGTAACTGAGGGATAAGGAGTCTCTTGAAGGAAAGCCCAGACCTCTCCATGCCACAAAGCTGTCCAATCTGGTATGCTCCTCTCCTCTTATTCCATGACCTTTTTTCTCTTGCTCTCTTGTATTTGGACTTTGAGTCATCCACTTCGTAGGGACTCGCGGGCTACAAGTCCTGGCCGCATCTTCTGAGGGGGCTAGAGGACATGGCTCAGCAAGCCTCTCTAAAAGAGGCAGCAGTTGCCAAAAAGAAGAAGATAGCTTAGAAGGCCCAGAGGAGGCACGGGAAGGAGAAGGAGATCGCCCGGTGGGTGCGGGCCGGTGAAAATCGGAGCTGATGTGGAGGCAGATCTTGAGTCGAAGGAGCCCACGAAGATAGGTGGCGATGTGAGCTCCTCCGAAGTTGAAGGAGACCGGGGCATCATTGCGACCTCGGTGGAGCATTGTGAGCCTATGGCCACGGCCGCTAGCAGTGGGCGGGATGCAGAGAGGTGCGGCGATGTTCCCACATCAAGGAAGCATGCTGCGAGCTTGGCCACCGCCGTCGAGCGAGAGGCGAAGCGAGCGTGGTCGCCGCGCCCTTCGGAGGCATCGTTGGCTTCGCCCCCCGCTGCTCCGAGCATGGTGGGGCACGCCAGCTAGTCAAAGGAGCATGCTCGTACCCCCGTATCTTCAAGGTTAGTGCATGCATGCGACACACAATGGGGAGATGGCCTGTTAGTTGCCCCAGCGGGTGCGCTATGAGCCGACTGATCACAGCGACTCGTAGGCCAATCGAGAGCTGGTTGGGTCGGCTCCTCCCTCGATCGATGTGAGGGGGCATGGGTGAAAGGTCCTTGTATGGTTTTGATAATTGAGTGACAACCTAGGTGGACTAATTGTGTTTTTATGAGATACACAGGTGATTAGTCCATAGGTACATGTGTATAAGCAACATATGCCATGGAGATTGAAATGGCTCAGAGATGTTGCAAAGCTCATACATGTGATGATGAAGGAGCTCATTGAACATGAGACATGACATTGAGTCATGTGATCAAGGTGGAGAAGATCAAGACAAGACTTAGATTGATGGACCAGTTGCAAGCGTGAAGGGCAAGTCAGAGGCTTTGGAGCGATGGACTGCGTGGTGGTGAAGCTTGAGCAAGACTTGGCACCGATGGATGAAGGCAATGGTGAAAAGCAAGTGAAGTCAAGATCGATGAACCAATATGATCATGTAATGATATGAAGTGGATCATATCATTGTTGATCGTGTTGGTGCATGTGTTGCATCGACATTAGAGGAGATGGAATGGAATGTGCAAGGCAAAGGTATAACCTAGGGCATTTCATTTCACCGGTCATAGGTGTGTAGAGAAGTTTATGACCGGGTTTAGGATAGATAGCCGTACTATCAAGAGGGGCAAACTTGTTTGCATATCGGTCATCTAGTGCCACTCGAGTGATCTAACTTTGCATCATTGCTAGGATCGAGTGGCAGTGGCAAGTTGAGTGGCTAATCCTTTGGAAAATGTTTGTGAAAAGCTAACACACATACACATAGCGGTATACACTTGATGGTGTTGGCACATTTGCAAAGGAGAAGAAGTTGGTGAAGAAAATGAGTTAGTCGCGCTGGTCATAGAGTGACCAGACGCGTCCGGTATGTGACTCGGTACTAAATAGCATAGAGCGACTGGACATGTCCGGTCACCATATTGGACACATTCAGTATGAATCAGCGAAGTCAATGTTCAGTGAAATAGTTGATCGGACGCTGGGAGCGTCCAGTTCAGAGCGACTGGATGCATCTGGTCGGCCCTAGGAGCTTACTAGACTCGATCCGGATGCTACGGCTCAGCGTCTGATCATTTCTAAATAGCGCGTCCGGTCGCATGGGACTCGTGGCAGCAACGCTACTTTATTTAAAATGGGACACGTGGCGGTCAGGTAGCTATCTGATGCAGTTCGGTATGGCGACCGGACATGTTTGGTATTCACGAACGGTGCTTTCGGTGCAGCGTCCGGTGCAAACGACCTGCGCGTCCGGTCGTCCCAAAATTTGTCCAGTGAAGGGATAACGGCTAGTTTAGCACATGGGGCTATAAATAGAAGGTGGTCTTAGCCATGGTCGAGGCTGAGCACCTTGGGGGACTTTGTGTCCATGCTTGAGAGTGTTTGGGAGCCCTCCATCTCACATATGCTTGATAGTGATCATTTGATTGTGTGAGAGAGCGATTCTAGTACGATTGCATCATGAGGTTGCATCAAGTGGCACTAGGTGATCGAGTTGCAAGCCGGTGTTGCTTGTTACTCTTGGAGGTTGAGATGGCTTGGTGGTGGTCTCTGTCAAAGCCCACAAGAAGCTTGTGCGATACTCTAGGAGAAGAGCTTTGTGAGGGGCATTATGCTTGCCCCGCGGGAGCCACGAAGAGCAACTCTAGTAAAGCGACACACGAAGGATGACAAGTGGTCCAGCTAGGTCAAGTGCTAGAGCTTGTGGTAAGCACTCCACGTGGGAGAGTGACTTGTGGGTCACCACTAGCAAGAGAACCGGCGGCAACCTTAGAGCTTGTCTCAACGGGGACTAGCGTGTTGGCAAGAACGTGAACCTCGGGAAAAAATCATCGTGTCATCCTTGTATTTCTGTTGGTTTGCATCCTCGTTACACAAGCTTGTAATTACTTTTATATACATTGTGCCTATGTAGTTCCTCTTGTAACTAGTTAGCTTGTGTAGTTCACTAGTTACCTTCTTGCTTGTGTAGCATAGAAGTAGCTCCCTTGCGTGGCTAATTTGGTTTGAGTAACATTGTTAGTCACATTGCTTAGTTTGTGTAGCTAAGTATTTGCGCTCTCTAATTTGGCATTGGTTGCCTTGTTATTGAGCATTGCTAGTGAGCTTAGGAGCTTCGTGCTTTTGCTTACTAGAATTGTGTAGGAGCTCCCCAGTGTGTAAAATACTAGTGGCATAGGTTTGTGTGACCTTGCACCTAGAATTGGATAGGTGAACTCTAGCTAGCCTGTGGGGGTATTAACCCCTATACCCTTACGGCTAAGCTTGGGCTGGCCCGGATCGATGGGTTCGGTCCACCCGAAAGATGACGTGCAGGCCCAGTTAACCTGATCGGAGTCCCACACAAGGAATCAAGACGGATTTGGTGACCAAGCAGGATCCTGGTCGGTTAGAATAGGAATCCTTATCCGGCCACATATGGCAATTGTAACTGACTAGGATGAGTTTTCTAGATCTGTAACCCTGCTCCCCCGGACTATATAAGGCGGGCAGGGGACCCCTCTAAAAAACATCTCTCATTGACATACAACAATATAAATCAGACGCAGGACATAGGTATTACGCCTTCTCGGTGGCCTGAACCTGGATAAAACCTCATGTCTGTCTTACGTCACCGTCTTATTTAGGGCTTGCGCATCTGTCTGCCGATAATCTACTACCTTAGGCATACCCCTAGGTAGACTGCCAACCATATTTCGTCTACAGTGGCGCGCCAGGTAGGGGGTGTGCGTACTGCTCTCCAAGCAAACAAGATGGTCATCATCTCTGGCTCCACGGCTATGCCCAACGGCCTCATGTTCACCGTTGGCCAGATCACCTGGACCACCGGCTCCGACAACTCCATCGCCATGACCACGGAGGAAGCGTGGATTCAACCTACATCGACGACTACTTCACCTGCATCGACTATGACTCCGACCACGGTGAACACGGCTCCAACCACGGTGAACACAGCTCCGACCACAATGGATCTGGCTCCGACCACGGCACATCTGGCTCCGACCACGCCTACAGCCATGCCGACAACCCATCATCTGCTTCCCCGCTACAGAGGAAGGCAGATCGACAACACCGACCTGCTCGACTCCATCGATCGGGTCAGCATCAAACTCACTGAAACCCTAGCTCTGGTAAGTACGATTCAAAGCCAACCTAATGAGCAGGTAACAACTCCCCACAACAGATCTACCCGACCAGCGTGGACCAGTCGTCCTGCGTGACTTGGAACAGATCTCGTGGTTGTATCTACTCCTGAGGGCCACTTCGCTCGTCGCCAGCTAGCCTTCGCGATGAGTCTCCGACTCTGCGAGTACGAAGTCCCGACGAAGAACCACCAGGTCCAGCCCTACGGCCTGCAAAACGCTGCCTCCGGCTACGCGTACAATCTACGACGCCGCTCGGATCTGTGTTCTATGCACCGACCTTAGCCAAAGCCATGCCACATCATCAACATGGTCCGGATTGAAGATTATCAAGAAGGATCCGTCCACATGGTCCGAGAGGGCGACTCCAGCTCCTCATCCGGTATCGCATCCAACGCATCTGTCCACACCGAGCTTCAGCGTCATGAAGAGGAAGGCGTCAAATACGATCTGGATCTACCAGACCACGCCCCAGGTTTCCCCCAGTTTCCGTCTTTCCCACCAAGACGAGGAGATTTGATCCATGTTGTCAGCAATGACGAGCCACCAGTAGTTGGCGAAATAGAACAAGAAAAGACTGCACGCGAAGCACGCAATATTGACCGGTTTAATCGCCGACAAATCGAAGCTAAAGCAGACCAGGAGGCATGACACATAAGGGTCCAACCACGTGACCTCAACTGATGCTTTCGACAGGGTGGGGGACAAACAAGTCTTCAAGACCCCAAGCGCCAACGTAGCCGTCGCCATGGCGACAATGCAGCGGCTGCCCAACACTCCTGAGACCCAAGCGATCCATGATGACATACAAGCTTATCTAACGGCTGCTATGGCTCAGATCGCAGAGATAAATCAAGCCCGGGCACCATCCGTTTCAGTTGAATCAAGCCACAGCCGCCAATACTCAAGTCACTCACAGCCGCCCAACCAACGTGGCTCGCGCGACAATGACCCGTCGGACAACCGTCAAGGCGGAAACGGTGGTCATGATGGTGGTCGGGACGAAAACCACCGCCGGGAGGATAATCGCCATGACGTTCGAGGCGACAACCGCCGAGATAACCGCGACAATCGCCGTGATAACCACGGTCGTAGGGCTAATTCAGATGGCAATCGAGATCGCCACGATGGCAATAACGATCTCCGCCATTACCTCGGTGGACGTGATCTGCGTGCTCGCATCAACCAGAGAGCCAACGATCATGCATCCCATAAAAGCTATCACCGTATGGAGTATGACACCACCCACGGCCCGCCGGGTCTGAAGCAATTCACTCCGCACCTTCGCCAAGTCATATGGCCCAAAAATTTCAAGCTCGAGAAACTTCAGAAGTACGACGGCAAGGAAAACCCCGAATTATGGGTCATGCTCTATGAAACTACGTGCCGATCAGCCATGGCTGACGAGCACGTCATGTCTAACTACTTCCCAGTCGCCATTGGTCATGCAGGTCACCAATGGCTGGTTAGCTTGCCGGTGAACTATTTTGACTCTTGGCAGGAGCTCAAGCAGGCCTTCATCGACAATTTCATCGCTACTTGTGAACAACCCGGCAACAAGTACGATCTGCAATGGATCCGAGATCGGAAAGACGAACCACTGCGCAAGTACGTTCGACGTTTCTCAGAGATGCGCATCAAGGTCCCATCAATCTCTGACAATGAAGCAATTAAGGCTTTCGTCACCGGCCTCCACTTCCACGACGCCCTAAGAGACAAGCTCCTCTGGAAGAGACCTGAATCAGTCACAGCGCTCTTGGCCACCGCTAAGAAATACGCGGACACCGACGATGCTAAAAAGATAATCGTTGAAGAAGCAGCAAGGGTTCCACGCTCCGATCACCCTCCACACCGCGATGATTACCGCGGCAATCGTGGTCGGAACGACAATTTTGACCGCCGTAATGACTCCCGCGACCACCAGTGACCAACGTAATCAGCGGCGCAACCGCCAGTGATGATTACAGGAGCAAGCATGCTCGGGAAGACGACGGCGAAGTCAATACCGTGAAAAAGGGTGGCGGATGTCGTAACTACGAGGACGACTACGCCAAAGCATTGAAGGGGCCCTGCCAGCTCCATCCGAAGTCGAACCACACCATGGAGAATTGCCGCGTCCTCAAGACTATCTACACGCGTCAACAGGCTCCGGATACGTCCAACAAGCCTAACGACGCAGGGGAACAGCGCAACGAGGACAACGACGACGACGATGCAGACCCTCGTCATAAATACGTCAAGCCGACTGATCGCGTGCACACCATCATCGGCGGCAAGGTGTCCATTGAGACCAAACGAGAGCGCAAGCTCCTCGCCCGCGCTTGCTTGAACGTGGCAAACACCGACAACCTTCTCACCGATCCGCTGGCTTCCTCCATGGTCTCACCGTGAAATCTACTTTAGCAGGAAGGACCAATGGGCCGCCATACCTGAGCCAGGGCATTTTTCCCTAGTCCTCGATCCTTGTATCAACAAGGTTCAGTTCGACAGGGTACTGATCGACGGCGACAGCTCCATTGATATACTATTCAAGAACAGCCTACCTTCCCTAAAAATATCCAAGGCGGACCTGAAGCCGTATGAGGCATAGTTCTGGGGCGTTCTCCCCGGATAGAGCTCTACACCTCTCGGGCAGATCACGCTACCTGTGCAATTCGGGACACCAGGACCACTTCTGCACCTGACTACGTCAACTTCGTGGTCGCTGACTTCGACGGCACCTACCATGCTATTCTTGGTCGACCGTCGCTCACCAAGTTCATGGCCATACCTCATTACAGGTATCTGGTGCTCAAGATGCCCACCGAGAAAGGAGTTTTAACCCTCAAGGGCAACGTATACGCAGCTTATACCTGTGAGGACGACAGCTTCAAAGTAGCAGAGGCCCACGACCTCTCTATTCGTATGGCCGAGACCATGCTCGATGCTAAGAAGACCTCGGCCGACCACCTAGAGATCCCAGAGCTCGAGGCTCCACGCAAGAACATCAGGTCCAAGGAGCACAAGACGATCCAGCTGGTCGATGGCGATCCTAGCAAAACGGCCCTCATCGGGGCCAACCTGGATCCCAAATAGGAAGACGCGCTCGTCAGGTTCTTGAGGAGCAACGTGGAGGTGTTTGCATGGAAACCTTCCGACATGCCCGGTGTACCTCGAAACTTGATCGAGCACTCCTTAAATGTCAACAGCAAGGCCAAACCAATCAAGCAGAAGCTACGACGGTTCGCTCGCGATAAGAAGGAGGCAATTAGGGTAGAAGTTACACGGCTTTTGGCAGCCGGATTTATCAAAGAAGTGTATCATTCCAGAATGGTTAGCCAACCCAGGTTCTTGTACGCAAAAAGAATAATGAATGGAGAATGTGCGTTGATTACACTGATCTCAACAAACACTGCCCTAAGGACCCCTTCGGCTTACCTTGCATAGACGAGGTCATAGATTCAACCGCCGGTTGCGAGCTGTTCTCCTTTCTCGATTGCTACTCTGGTTATCACCAGATCGCTCTCAAAAAGGATGATCAGATCAAGACATCTTTCATCACACCTTTCGGCGCCTACTGCTACACGACTATGTCGTTCGGGCTCAAAAACGCCGGAGCTACCTACCAACGCGCCATACAGGCCTGTCTCAATGACGAGATAAGAGACAGCCTCATCGAGGCTTATGTTGACGATGTAGTTGTCAAAACCAAGGAAGTACGTACCCTTGTTGACAACCTGGAACGCACCTTTGTAGCCCTCAATATGTTCCAATGGAAATTAAACCCAAAGAAGTGTATCTTTGGCGTTCCTTCTGGCATACTGCTCGGCAACGTCGTCAGCTACGACGGCATACGCCCTAACCCGGAGAAAGTCAAAGCTGTCTTAGACATGAAGCCCCCTAAAAAAGGTGAAAGATGTCCAGAAGCTTACCGGATACATGGCCGCTCTAAGCCGTTTCATATCAAGATTAGGAGAAAAGAGGGCTACCGTTCTTCAAAATGCTCAAAGCATCCGAGAAGTTTGAGTGGTCAGAGGAAGCAGACGCTGCTTTCACGCAGCTAAAAGAATACCTCACATCACCCTCAGTTCTTACTGCTCCCAGAGAAGACGAAACTCTCCTACTTTACATTGCGGCAACCGATCAGGGTGGTTTCCACTACAATGGTGGTCGAGCGCGACAAGCCGGGCCACGCCTACAAGGTACAGCGGCCAATTTATTTCATTAGTGAGGTACTCAACGAATCCAAGACCAGGTACCCACTAGATTCAGAAACTGCTCTACGCCATACTGATAACATCCCGAAAGTTGAGACATTACTTCGACGGATATCGTGTGGTGGTCATGACCGAGTATCCTTTGGGGGACATCATTCGCAATAAGGATGCGAACGGACACATCATCAAATGGGCAATGGAGCTATGCCCCTTTTCCTTGGAATTTGCAAGCCGTACTACAATCAAGTCTCAGGCACTCATCGATTTCATCATCGAGTGGACAGACTTAAGCATGCCTGCCTCTCCGGGATCCGATGAATATTGTACGATCTACTTCGATGGTTCTCTCAACATTGATGGTGTGGGGGCAGGAGTTACTTTTCGTGTCACCATCCAAGGAGTAGCTCCGGTACTGTCCTCAGGATTTATTTCCCAACATCTAATAACGCCGCCGAGTATGAAGCGTGCCTGCATGGTTTACGCATTGCGGATTGAGCTTGGTGTTAAACGTCTCTATGTCTACGAAGACTCGGCCCTGGTCATCAATCAACTCAACAAAGACTGGGACACGACTAGCAAAAAGATGGACGCATACTGCAAATCGATAAGAAAGCTAGAAGGCAGGTTCTATGGCATCGAGTACATACATGTGGTCCGGGACAAGAACCAGGCAGCAGATCAGTTGTCAAAGTTAGGATCATCCCGAGCCAAAATCCCACATGGTGTATTCGTCCAAGACCTTGCTCACGCCTTCCATCGAAGATGAAGATTCTACGGTCGACAAAACTCCAGATCAGCAATTAGTGGCAACGGTTCCGGCGCCGAGCACAACCGAGCCGCTTCTGACCACTCATGAGCAGGGACTGGAGAACTCCTTTCATTAGGTACTTAACAGATGGTAGCGGTTATATCGATCGAACAGAAAACGAGCGCCTGATGCATTGCAGTAAGCAGTATCTGCTCGTCGATGGCAAGTTATGGCGCAAAAATGCTAAGGAGGAAATCTTGATGAAGTGTATAACCCAGGAGGAAGGCGAGCATCTCCTAGACCAAATCCACTCTGGCTCCTGCGGCAACCATGCGGCCTCAAGAACTCTGGTCGGTAAGGCTTTCCGAGCAGGGTTCTATTGGCCGTCAGCAGTAGCCGACGCAGAGAAGCTAGTCCGTCGCTGTGAGGGTTGTCAGTTCTTCTCCAAGAGAATCCATGTACCAGCACATGAGATCCAGACAATTCCAGCCTCTTGGCCCTTCGCATGCTAGGGGACTGGACATGATCGGGCCTTTCAAACCGGCTCCTGGGAAATTTACATGCGTCTTCGTGCTAATTGATAAAATTTCTAAGTGGATAGAATACATGCCTCTGGTATAGGCATCCTTAGAGAAAGCTGCCACGTTCCTCGAACTAGGTCATCCACCATTTCAGCGTGCCCAACAGCATCATTACTGATCTGGGTACTCAGTTCACCGGGAACGCTTTTTGGGACTTCTGCGATGAAAGGAGCATAGTTGTAAAATACGTCTCGGTGGCGCACCCTAGAGCTAATGGACAAGTTGAGCGAGCAAATGGCATGATCTTGGACGCATTGAAGAAGAGGATGTACAGAGAAAATAATAAAGCTCCTAGAAGATGGCTTAAGGAGTTACCAGCCGTGGTCTAGGGCCTCCGGACTCAGCCCAGTCGTAACACCGGCGTCTCACCATACTTTATGGTTTATGGCGCTGAGGCAGTCCTCCCACCAGATATAGCTTTTAGATCAGTATGGGTAGAGAACTTCAACGAGGGCAAGGTCAATGAAGTACGGGAGCTAGAAGTCAATAGCGCAAAGGAGAAAAGGCTTGATTCTTGCATACGCATGGCCAAATACCTTACTGTTTTGCGCAGGTACTACAACAAGAACGTTAAAGAGCGTTTCTTCGTGGTCGGGGACTTGGTCTTGAAGTGGAAGACGAACCAGGCTGGTGTCCACAAACTCGCAACCCCATGGGAGGGACCCTTCATGATCAAGGAAGTCACACGTCCAACGTCTTACAGGTTAGCTCACCTGGACGGCACGGACGTACCAAACTCGTGGCATATCGACAAGCTTAGACGTTTCTATGCTTAACTACTGAGATATGTACTCCACTTGTATTTTCGATTTACTTTAAAAGCAATTATGATTTCTCCGACCACTCTAATGTGTCACTCCGAATTTTATGGTTATTCTGACTTAGCCAGTACAAGCCGACCACCACGCCTTCTACGGTTTTTGGAGCAGGTCCTGTCTCCGGTTCCTCCCAACACGTGCACGGGATCTGCTCTCTACGTTGCAGGTGATTGGCAGGTCCCCCCTGGTTTGACTTGTCCGCGTCCACGTGTGCACAGGTCATATTACCTCACACTCCGACCACATGCCAACTAGGTCTGCGCAAACTCTTCGGGATGATGTGTCGAGCAAAATGGTACAACTAAACAGAGCGTTAACATGTTCCCACTTAGTTACACCAACATAAAATTTCAAGCTTAAATACATTTTGTATAAAGCAAACAAGCTTATCATGATATACAGTTACGTTATTACAAGCTTGCCTAAAGAGGCTCAAGTTTACAATAACACAACTATGTCCTCCTTCTACAGCTCTAAGCCTATTACATTGGCTGGTCGGGGCGCATGGCATTTACTGCTCGCCGCCTCTGATACCCTACTCGAGTCTCGGGGACTCGTGCGCTAGTTGAGCTGAAGGGGATGGCCCCACCGGTGCCTGGCTGGTCGAGACCACAGGCTTCGTTGGTTGGCTCGCAGCTGATGGCATTTCCAGCTGGCTTGTCGATGGCATACCCTGTATAGGTGCTGTCCCACCTCCACACAGGTTAATATCACCAATTATCTTTGACGACAAGTCCAGCTGGGCCGTCCGAAGCTCTTCTGCCTTGTCTGGGTCTATCTCCTTCGGGTACCTAGCCTCCAGGCGTTTGAGATCGATCAGGGGGTAGTGAGCACGCACCATGCTTAGCACATGGGCACCCGTGTACTCACCCGCCTCCTTCACGAATTCTTGGAACCATCCCCATGCTTGTTTGCATCTCTTGACCAGTCCGAGCTGGGGCGTCCTTAGCTCTTCCTCTATGAGTGCCGGGTTAATAAGGTCGAGGACGGGCACAATGCTAGTTGCCATTTCTTGGCACCGCTTGTTCCACGTGTCCTGCTCCTCGGTGGCCTTGAGGCATCGTGCTTTCCAGTCGTCACGCTCCTTGATCATGGCCTCTAGGTGCCTCTTGGCATTGACTTTCAAAACTGAACGTAGTACAAGACATCAAACATGATGACACAACAAGGCAAGGTGGGCAATAGAATGAGAAAGGTGATCTGGAATGCTTACTTTTCAGGTCATCCTTCATTCTGGTAGTGTGGTCTTGGAGTTCAGACTGGCTGTGTGCCAGTTTCTCGTTGTCCTCCTTCAGGCGACCACATTCTGCGGTCACACGGCTATTTTCCCCCTGGAGGTGGGTCACTTCAGCTTCTAAACCTGCATTATAGCTGTTACTGCCAAGAACACAATAACACAAGTCCTGCACTTGCTATGATACGGTGAAAACTTACTTGTTCTCTCCCGCTCTTTGTTATTGAGCTAGCCGACTAGGTTTTGGTTCTATGCTTCTTGGTCTGTCCTCTCCTGGTCGGCGGCTTCAAGTTGGCGCCGTAAGCATTCCACTTCAGCCGTCAGCTCCTTATTGGTCGCCGTGATTCCTTCTATCTGGTTGAAGCACCTTTTTCGGTATCTTGCAGTTTTCATCAAGTCCTGCATACAGATAAGCTACGTCAGACAGTTCGACTACACAATAGGGTCAAGGACTCAAGCCAAATATACCTGGACTTCTGTCACTAGACGCTTGGCCGCCCGTTCGACTCTTAAGGTCTCTTCGACCTCTGGGATTTCCTCGTGCGTGACCCATTCGTCGTTCCGATAGCGCGACACATATACATGTTGTCGCCTATCTTGGGGACGGCCCAGGACCTCTTCCACTTCTTCCTCTTCAACCTCCTGTTCGGGAGGCGGCGCTGGTCTGGAGTATGCAGACTCCACGACCACCAGGGCTTTTCCACGAGCCGTCGTGTCGGCAAAAATGTTCTGGGCCACTTCTGGCTACTGCTCCTCGGCTAGATCTAGCTCCCTTGGCGCCATGGTATCCGCCTCAGCAGGGTTCATGCTCGGAGCACTTGTACTCTGCTCAGTTGTCTTCTTGACCAGCTGCTCAGCGACTGGCGTCTGGTTGTCCGCCTGCTGAGGCCTAGGTGGAGTCCCTACTATGGGCACCTCCATGGCTGCCTGCTGGGCAGTTTGACCCACCATTGTTGGTGAAGACGTGCCGCACCCAGCTAGCTGGTCGGGGCTCTCGGTGGATGCCGATCTAATGCATCAGAGACAAATTCAGAAGATAATAGTATCCAATGCAAAATGCAAGCTTACATAAAAAATATAGATACTTATAGCTTCGACTTGCGGAATGATGTGGCGAAGGAACGTCTCCTCGACCGCCCCTGCTCCGCTTGCTCGGCAGTTTCCGACGGGACTCTTTCCACCTTCGGTACAGGCGTCGGCGTATGATGCTTGACGTTTCCTTCGTCTGTCCTCTATGTTGCAGTGGTCGGTGCTGTGACCACTGCTGGCCTAGAGGAGCCACCCTACTCCATCGGTCCCACCTGCCTTCTCCTCTTTCGAGGGACGAGCCGGAAGATGTCTGCATCCTCTGCTTCGTCGTCCGACAGGGGGAAGATGGCTTGGCGTCGTTTGCTGGTAGCCGGACGCTTGCCAGCGGCTCTGGTCGATGCGTCCTCTACAGTCTCGAGTACCGCCCAGTGAACGTCGTCGGTCCCGGCGCTGGTCTGGGCGGCTAGGCCAGTAGCTTGCGGCCATTCTACACCGGGGGGGGGGCGACACGAACACTGCTGCCCAGTCACGACCATTACACTGAGACACAAAATGGGGACAAACAGTTATTTTCTTGCTACAACATGACTCTACAGTTAAAAGGAGGCATCATTTACCTTTGGGGGAGGTCGAGCCAGCTTGAAGGCATGCTCGATGGCGTTCAGCGCGACATAATTGGGATTGGCCAGGTTGAATAGCTCTCCAATCCTGGCCTTGATTTCCATCTTGTCGAGCGGCTCTTTCCTGGTCCTTGTTGGATTAGTGCCTCCTTGGTACTCGAAGTCAGGATGAATCCTTTTCTGGCAGGGCTGAATTCTTCGGCTGATGAAGTTGCCGACCATGCTTGGGCCATCAAGCCTTCCCCACGGGATCATCCCGAGCAGTTCGGCGATTTGCTCCAAGTTCTCGGGCTTCTCCGACCAGCTATTCTTCTTCACTGGAATTAGCCCCACGTCGCACAGAGCGATGGTGTTCGGCTCTTCACGGATGTAGAACCACTTCTGTACCACTAGTCCAATGAGGTGTTCCAGGGGTAGTGCAAGTATTGAGCCTTCATGCCGTCACGTAGGTTTAGGTAGACGCCTCCGGCGATCTTCGAGCCACCGCTCCCTTTCTTCCGAAGACAGAACAGGTGGCGAAAGAGGTCGAAATGGGGCTGGAAGCCACCATAAGCCTTACAGAGATGGATGAAGGTGGAGACAAGAAGAATCGAGTTGGGATGTAGATTACAAATCCCAATCTCATAGTACAAGCAGAGACCCTGAAGGAAAGGGTGCACTAGAATCCCAAAACCCCGTGTGAAGAAATCTTTGAAAACCACAATCTCACCTGGTTGTGGATCGGGGAAGCTTTCTCCTTCCGGCGCGCGCCATCCAGCGAGTGCCTTGTTGTGGAGCACCCCCATGGCGATGAGGTCTTTGATGGTCTACTCATTGCTCTGTGACTTCCACCACTCTTTCGCCATGATTCCACCTTTCTTCTGGGCGTCTCTCCTCACCATTAGTCTATCCTTTCTAGGGGGTGGATGCGGTGGCGAGGGGATTTGGCGATGTTTATCGAAGGAATAGGGTTTGGCAAGAGGAAGACGAAGGCGGCGGCGGCGAATGACAATGAGGAACGGTGACAGTAACTTGCTAGATCTACATTATAAATAACAAAGAGTTCCATCGTTTCGTCCGCCCGAGTTTCTTGGGAGACGTGCGCACGCGCAGCGGACGGTTGTTCACACCACCTCGAGATCTATGCCAATAAACACGCCCCTTCGTTTACAGTGTACGCACCTCTTCGCTGATAAAGTCAGAGGGCCCACACTGACGCACCTCTATATAGGTGCCAAGCGACAATTTGACAGAAAGAGTAAGAGGGCAGAATGCCGTGCTATACCTGTTTGCTTTTTTGATCAAGACATGTCAGTTTGGACTTGACAGAGTACGGCGACAAATAAATACACCAAATAATAGTACAAGCGGCACACGCGATAATGGATTGCCTAGACCACTACTGTGCTCAGGGAATGACCAGACCATTCCCTTGCTCAGGGAATACTCCGACCACGGTGACTTTTCCAACCATTACCATACTCAGAAAATGCTATGACCACTGCCGTGCTCGGGGACTCTCCCGACCACTATTCGGAGTTTGCTCTCCTCGACTACATGTGATTGGTACTCACATACAGTTGAGAGACATTTCTTTAGACCTTGCTACAAGGCTCATACTTCGCCTTCCAGCAAGCTCGGGGACTACGTCGGTACGATGCACCTGCCAGTGCATCTTGTTTTGCCTATGCGGCAATTGGATTTTCAACGTCAGCGGAAATTATTTTGAGACCCTGGCACCACGTGCCTGCGTCACTTACTACCAGGCTCGGGGACTAAGCAGGCACACTTCACCTTGTAGTGAATGTGTTTGTCTACTCGACCCCTGTGCTTTGAATAATTGTAAGGATTAATAATATGCTTGGGGACTACCCCGACCACTACTTGAATAATAGTTCTCCTTGGCTACATGTGATTTGTACTCACATATAGTTAAGAGACATTTCTTTAGACCTTGCTACAAGGCTCATATTTTGCCTTCCAGCAAGCTCGGGGACTACGTCGGTACGATGCACCTGCCGGTGCATCTTGTTTTGCCTGTGCGGCAATTTGGTTTTCAACTAATCTAGGAATTCTTTTTAGACCCTGGCACCACGTGCCTACGTCACCTACTACCAGGCTTGGGGACTAAGTGGGCACACTTCACCTTGCGGTGAATGTGTTGGTTTTTCGACCCCTACGCTTCTGATGTTCAAGGACGCTAAGCTTTAAGACCACTTACATTTCTTTTCAGAAATACAAGTGGGCACACTTCTCAAGACAAGAAATCTTTTTCTTTTCTCTTGAGAGCACCATACATTCTTCGGACAACCTACTTCTTCGGTGATGACGGTGGTCGGAGGCATCAAGGGCTCAAGCCTCACTTGTCGAAGAAGGTCAAAATAGCGTGTCGCAGCATAATACATGATACTCGGGGACTAGCTGTGGGGGTATTAACCCCTATACCCTTACAGCTAAGCTTGGGCTGGCCCGGATCGATGGGCTGGTCCCCCCAAAAGACGATGTGTGGCCCAGTTAACCTGATCGGAGTCCCGCACAAGGAATTAAGACGGATTTGGTGACCAAGCAGGATCCTGGTCGGTTAGAATAGGAATCCTTATCCGGCCATATATGGCAATTGTAACTGACTAGGATGAGTTTTCTAGATCTGTAACCCTGCTCCCCCAGACTATATAAGGCGGGCAGGGGACCCCTCTAAAAAACATCTCTCATTGACATACAACAATACAAATCAGACGCAGGACGTAGGTATTACGCCTTCTCGGCGGCCGAACCTGGATAAAACCTCGTGTCTATCTTACGTCACCGTCTTGTTTAGGGCTTGCGCATCTGTCTACTGATAATCTACTACCTTGGGCATACCCCTAGGTAGACTGCCGACCATATTTCGTTGACATAGCCCGATACCTTAGTTGCTTAATTAGAATCTTTGTAAGGTGATAGAGAACATAGATAGAGGGGTGTAGTCTTGGCTAGACCGATTATTTTAATTCTGTAGTTGTTTCGGTTAGCCGACGTGATTAGATTTTAGAAATGACTATTCTCCCCCCCCCCTCTAGTCTGTCATCTCGACTTTACAAGTGGTATTAGAGCTAGGTCTCTCATTTGTGGTCTTCATCGACCCGAGAAGATGGTGACTTATGGGCTAGATATTGATTATCCACATATTTTTATGGCACACACTTTACACGATGGAAAAATGAGATGATATACAATTTTAAGTTTATTTGCCCTCAAATGTGGTGGATGGTAGATGTAGGATTTTCTCATGTGTTGGATGAAGATAATCTAACTCAAGCATAAGAGAAATGCCTAGATCTCGACATCCAAGCTACTAACATCATGTATAGATCTTTGCATGATTGCAGTATTTAGAGAGATCATTGACATAAAGACCGCCCATGAGATTTGGAGTTATCTCAATAAGAAATATGGATCGGTCTCCGGTGATGAGGATGATCACAAGGTGCACATGAGCGTGTTGAGCGTGACCACAATTAGGTGATTGTGGAAGATTGCTCCACCTCATGGTCAAGTGATAACGATGATGATACTACCACAAAATCACTTGACAAGATTGATGGTGATGCCTCAAGTGATGTACATGATGATCCTACCCCATGCACACTTGATGGTGATGATGGTTCATGCTCGGGCTATGAGAGTGATGTTTCTTCAAGCTCTCCAACTACACCACATTGTTTTATGTCACAAGGTGACACCAAGGTATCGAATGATAATGTGGTTGATCATGTTGATTCATATGATGAGCTTGTTAGTAGACTTGCTAGCATGACCATATCTTTAGAAAATAAGAAAGCTAAAACATTGAAATTGGAAAATGAAAACTTATTTCTAAAGAACTCTTGTGAAGAACATAAGAAATTACTTGATGTTCTAAAATTGAATCATGAGACACTACTTGCATCTCATGAAGAATTATTAGAACAACATGCTTCTCTCATTAAAGTATTTACAAAGAAACTTAAAAATAATGAGAGCTCATCACATGGATCAAATGATAAATTGCAAAATGTTGCTAACCCTTGTGATATAGGCAAGAAGCATGTATCCACCTCTTGTGATGATTTATTAGAAATGTCATGTTCTTCATAAATAGATGCTTGTTCTACTTCTATGTCTTGTGAGACTAACCTTTTGAAGGAGAACAATGAGCTTAAAAGTAAAGTGAAGAATTTGAGTAACAAATTAGAGAGGTGCTACAACACCAAAGTCACCTTTGAGTATATGATGAAGAATCAAAGAAACTATGGTGACAAGAGTGTCATTGGCTTCAAAAAGAGCAAGGGCAAGAACATGAAGATGCAAGAAGAAAAGATATCTCATTTCATGTGCTACCAATGCCATGATATGGGACATCTTGCCAAGCATTGCCCAACCAAGAAGCCTCAAGATGAGCCAAAAGGAAAACCCCAAGAGCAAATCAAAATCAACCATGATGGTAGTTATTTAATGATAAAGAAGAAGAAAACAAGAAGGGGTGGAAAGGCAAGGCATCCTATACAAACTCAAGATGCCAAGATGATGAGCAAGAATGAAGATGAGAAGAAAGATTATGCTCACATCAAGTGCTAGTGTGGAAATACGAGACACTTTGCCTCTAAGTGTCCTACCAAGCTTGAGAAGAAGGCTCAAGCAATCCATGAGAGGCAAGGCAATGAGAAGCACCACATGAGAAAGGAAGAGAAGGCTCAATCAAAGAGAAGTGCTACTCATGCCAGGAAAGGGAACACATGGCACATTCATGTCCCCTAGGTAACAATTCTAAGCCTATTTCAATTATTGATAATAATGTGCTTAGAAAGGATGATAATGGTACCTCTATGGTTGCTATTACAAAACATCCCGCTATTCATGCTAAGGCTATGCCTAAGTATGTTGCTCCTAACTTGAGAGGACCCAAAATTATTTGGGTACCATCAAAAAGTGGATGAATGATTGTAGGTACCATTGGCATTAGAGACTTGATTCAATTGACTTCACATTGATCATCATATGTTTAGTCAAGTTATGAAGCCTAATGCACATCCAAACCCAATGCCAAGTGAAAATTGAGTGAAGTTCAAGTGCTATCAACATACAAATGTCATATTCAAGTTGTTGATGGTTTATTGGATTATTTGATGGCTTGCAAAAATATTTGAGTTAAAGCTTGCTAATTGGATGATCATGAGCTAACCAAGGTATGTACCTATGTTTCTTTTGATCTCACAGTTGAGTTCTTTGAGAGCGACTGACCTATACTTTTTTGACAGTGGCTAGGGACTGATGGGACTGGGCATCACCCGCCTCCCGTGTGGGAGGAGTGCAGGTCCAGCCTATAGCGAGTCGTGATGGGCGGTGGGGAAAGCAGACTAGCGGTGGTACGACCTTCCCTTCTAGGGGTTGCGTCCTATCGGCCAGTCACAAGTATGATGGTAGCGGCAACAGCAGTGATCCTTATGATGATGGCGGAGGTTGGGTTGGAGGTGACCCTTGTGATCCCTCCCCCAATAGCCATGGCAGAAGAGAGGAGGGAGACCGGGCTCCCTGCCTCGCCCGCAGAGGAACACACGGCTCGCCCTCCTGGTCAGAGCTAGAGGGGTCAGGAGGAGATGCGGCCAGGCTGGAGGTAGAACATCTATCAGTGGGCCATAGAATCGAGATAGTGGAAATCCCCTGCTTCGATGAGGCAGGCGCTAGGGTGTAGCCGCTAGTCGTCCCACCATTGTAGGAGCTGGCGGTGGTCCGATCATCGCACGATGTTGCGACAGTTGGATCTTCCAGCGGGTTGGGGGTGACCCATAAGCTAGTGTGGCCCTGCCCTAGCGACCCGAGGAAGGCTCGGATCATCCTGCGTGATAGGGAGGAGGTGGTGCTCTAGCACTTCCTAGAGGAGAGAGGACTGTCGATGGAGTCCGATCTTGTCCAAACTAACACGACGCTCAAGGAGGCCTTGGAGCGGGTTGAGCTCGTCCATTAGGCGGTCTTAGTCAACCTGCCACGTGTCGCTAAGGTAACCCTTCTATGTTTTTAATGTTTGTCCTCAACTCCTTGGTCTTCCACTGGTTGTGTCAGCATGCTTGCTTCTCGCTTTACAGGAGTTAGAGGCGATGTCGATCAACAAGTCCTATTTCCTTCGGGAGGAACACAGTCAGATGGAGTGGAAAGCCACGATGTCATGGTGGGTCAATGAGCTTGAGTGCCAACTAGAATCCACCCACCATGAGTCCCAAGACCGAGCGGCTAAGGCGATGGGAGTATGGGTGGTGGAACTGCTCGTGGTTGAATAGGCGACTGTCACCGAGTGGGGACTCAACGCAGTGAAGGTCCACCTGGCAAAGACTAAGGTGGCACTCTAGAAGTCCTTGGAGACTCTAGAGATGGAGCGGAAGGCCTGGTCGGAGGCTGATCGAGAAGTGCTCATGCTCTAGGGGCATGTGCTTAGGGTGGAGGAGTCGAACGCCCGACTGCTCAAGAAGGTCACCCAACAAGAGGGAGGGCTCTCCATCCTCAAAGGCACCCACCTCAGTATGTATCTATTTTGCCTTTGGTTGATGTCTTGGTTTTTCCTTTCCCTTACTTCTGAGCTTGTCGTCCTCTTTCCAGAACTAGGCAAAAAAATCAGTTCTCTGGAGCAAGAGCTAGAGACAACCAAGGCAGCGATCGGTCAGAGCACGAAGGCGCTAGCCAAGTCCCTTGAAGAGCAACATGTTATCAAGGGGGAGCTCGACCAGATCTACAACATCGCCCAGGTGCTCATTTTTGAGGTGTTTGAGTCGGCACCGAGCACCAGCACGCCTGTCGTCTAGCTAGCAGAGGTCCTGAACAAGGTTTGAGCGCTCATCTCTAATGGGATGTTCTATAGGACGTTGGGGGTGCTGACCTCAGTGGCAATGCACCACCTAGACTTGGACTTCAATGCCATCTGTAGGGGGTACACTGACAGCTGGAGTGCGGATGCCATCCATGCGCTTGGGGAGAGCTTGGTGCCATACGCATAGATGGTTGCCGAGCAAGTCTCCATGTAGTGGGTGATGGAGGCTCACCGTGCGAGTGTGGCTAAAGGCATACGCTAGGAAGATGTCATCTAGCCTGCGGATGGGGTGGAGACTAGGTCAGGAGCGAGTGTCGTCCCACCTCCAACTGAGCCGAACATTGTCCCGTCGGAAGGCGAGCAACCCTTATACTCATCGACCAAGCCATCAGTCGATGCCATCGGGCAGCCACAATAGTTTTTAGAGTAGAAACAGTTAGTAAATGTAAAGGATAAGTTTGTGGGGGAGCCCCCATGTGAACATTTTTTTGTATTCATGAATACTTCAGTTTCATTTTGTGATGGAATCACTTCGTAAGGGGAAGTTTGTCCCATTCGTTCCTTGTTTTTATCCAAGCATAGCTTTGTTTTTTATCCTTTCTTTTTCACACCTGCCCATTTGACCCATAGGCTACAACCTTAAGAACCTGAGCATGGCCTGCGAGGCTCAGCTACTCGTAATCGTAGGTCATGGCGGGGTGTGATCGGTCAGGAGTTTAAAACAATATTATGTAGGGTAATTAAAGGAATGGACTACCCTTTTGTTCAGGTAAAAAGTATTTACTATATAATAGTAAAAAAGAGAGGTGGTATCGCACCCTCGTGGTGCCCCCAAGTGACCCAGGCCAAGAGTCCTAGGGTTGGGGTGCTTGTAGGAGCAAACGTTGAATGAAAGAAAGCGATAATACCAAGTTTTAGGGGAAGAAACGACGTAACTGTTCGATGTTCCATGTGTTGGTGAGAACATTATCATTGTCATCCTTCAGTTGGTAGGTGCTTGGTCAGATCACCTCGGTCATCATATAGGGTCCTTCCCATGGTGGAGAGAGTTTATGTTTCTCCTTGGTTGATTGGGTTCTCTGGAGCATGAGATCACCAACCTTGAGGATCCTCCCTCTGATTTTTCTTTCATGGTACCTATGGAGAGTTTGTTGGTAGCGAGCAAAGTAGATGATGGTCATCTTGCAAGCCTCCTCGAGCAGGTCGACCATGTCCTGCTGAGCCTTCGTGGCTTGGTCGTGGTCAAAGGCCTTTACTCTTGGGGCGCTGTGGTTGAGGTTGGAGGGCAACACTACTTCAGTTCCATAGGCCAGGAAGAAGGGTATGAACCCTATGGATCAGTTCGGGGTCATTCTTAGGCTCTAGAGGACCGCTAGGACCTCTGCAACCCATCATTTGGTGTACTTATTGAGTCGGTCGAAGATACGTGTCTTGAGTCCTTGGAGGACCATGCCATTGGCCCGCTCGACCTAACCATTAGTACATGGATGTTTAACCGAGGCCCAATCGATCCTGATGCCATATCCATCACAAAAGTCCAGGAACTTCTTCCTAGTGAAGTTAGTTCTGTGGTCAGTGATGATATAGTTAGGAACATCGAAATGGTAGATGATGTCAAGGAAGAACTTGACCGCCTCTTCCGAGCGAATGTTGGTGATGGGCTTCGCCTCTATCCACTTGGTGAATTTGTCCACCGCTACGACTAGGTGAGTGAAGCCACCCGAACCCTTTTAGAGGGGTCCTACCATGTTGAGGCCCCAGACCACGAATGACTAGGTGATGGGGATGCTTTGGAGCTCCTGTGCCGGCAAATGAGTTTGCTGAGCGTAGAACTGGCATCCCTCACACCTGCAAATGACCTCCTCTGCCTCTCGTAGCATAGTGGGCCAAAAAAACCATGTCAAAAGGCTTTTTTGACCAGCGACCTTGGGGCCACGTGATGTCCATAGATTATGGCATGGACCTCGAGGAGGAGTTGTTTCCCTTGGTCGGTAGGGACACATTTCATGAGTGCTCTCGACGGACTTCACTTGCAAAGTTCATTACCAAATGCGACGAACGTCTTGGCGCGTCGAGCGATTCATCGTGCTTCAGTCCTTTTGAGTGGAAGAATCTCCTCAAGGAGGTAGGCGAGTAGCGGTGCTCTCCAGTCGGCTTGATCAAGTGCTACCATGGTGACATCGGCGGGCAACGCTATCATGGAGGCGCCGAGGTTAGAGCCCCCAAGCGCCAGGTTGGTGTCTGGATGTGTCTAGATCGGACCTTCTAGGACACAGGCAGATGGCTCATGAAGGTCATTGATGAGGACCCCATCTAGAGACAAAACCCGCCTGACAGCCAATTTTGCGAGAAAATCAACGGCATCGTTGTCCTTTCGGGGGACATAATGTAGTTCGATCCCCTGGAATTTGTCCTCGAGCTTACGCATCTCCTGGCAGTATGCTACCATGAGGGGACTTTTGCAAGAGGACTCCTTCATGACTTGGTCAACGACCAACTCCGAGTCGCTCAAACATATAGCCGCGTAGCGCCGAGCTCGATGGCGATACGCAATCCATTGATAAGGGCCTCGTATTCCGTGGTATTGTTTGAGGCCAAAAAGTGGAGACGGATCACGTAGTGGAGTCTGCTCACATCCAGGGAGATTAGAACCACTCCTACCCCAAGCTAGGCACCATCACCGATCCATCGAAGTACATCGTCTAGTACTCGTGGGTGACATCTAGGGTCGGGAGATGGACCTTTGTCCATTCGGTGACAAAGTCCATGAGAGCCTGAGACTTAATAGCGGTGTGGGGAATATACCTGATATCATGGCCCATTAGTTTGAGTGCCCACTTGGAGATTCATCCCATGGCATCGTGGTTGCGGATGATGTCTCCTAGTGGGTATGAAGTGATGATCAAGACTTCGTGGTCGGTGAAGTAGTATAGGAGCTTAAAGGTCATCATCAGCACGGTGTATAGAAGTTTCTGCACCTAGGGGTACAGAACCTTGGCATCGGTGAGTACCACCCCAATGAAGTATGCAGGTCATTGGACCTTAAGGTGGTGTCCTAGCTCCTCCCATTCGATGACTAGGGTGGCGCTCACCACGTGGTTGCTTGCCGTGACATAGAGGAGGGGTTCTCCCCGTTTGGGAGTGACGAGGATTGGGGCCAATGTTAGAGATGCTTTAAGGCTCTCCAAAGACTATTGTGCTTCTTCAGTCTAGACAAACACGTCCATCTTTTTAGAAGCTTGTAGAGAGGCATCCAGCGCTCGCCTAGCTAGGGGATGAACCGGCTCAGGGTGGTCAAACAGCCAGTGAGCCTTTGTACGCCATTGACATTGCGTATAGGGCCCATGTTGGAGATGGCCGTGATTTTTTTGGGGTTGGCCTCAATACTGTGTTCGGACATGATGTATCCAAGCAGCTTCCCCTTCGGAACCCCGAAAACACATTTTTCGGGATTCAATTTGACGTTGAACCTTCGGAGGTTCATGAACGTTGCAGCCAAGTTCACGATCAGGTCGCAAGCTTAAGCCGTTTTGACCACTATGTCATCTACATAGACGGTGATTGTTGGTTTTGGCCGCTCGACTTGATCAGGTTGGTCGAGCGGGTCAATTTGGTTGACGAAGCATTGCTGCATGCACCGTTGATAGGTGGTGCCAACGTTCTTCAGACCGAAAGGCATGGTCACATAATAGTACAAATCATATGGGGTGATGAATGAGGTTGCGAGCTGGTCGGACTCTTTCCATCATGATCTGGTGATAGCCTGAGTAGGCATCTAGAAAGGAGAGGATTTCACATCCTGAGATGGAGTCGACTATCTGGTCTATTCATGGCAAAGGAAAATGGTCCTTTGGACATGCTTTGTTGAGGCCAGTATAATCAACATACATTCTCCATTTCCCTGTCTTCTTTTTAACAAGAACAGGATTGGCTAGCCAGTCAGAGTGGTATACCTCCTTGATGAATCTGGCTGCCAGGAGTTTGGCGACCTCGCCTATGGCCCTGCACCTCTCATCATCAAAGCGATGCAGGCATTGCTTGGTGGGCTTTGAGCCTGGGATGAGGCATAATGTGTGCTCGGCAACCACCCGTGGTATGCTTAGCATGTTAGAAGGTTTCCATGCAAAGACATCACGATTGGCGCATAGAAAGTCAGCGAGCTCGCATTCCTATTTGGCCAAGAGCTGGGTCCCGATCCACACCATCTTGGTTGGGTCGGTGGGGTCGATCCCCATTGCCTTAGTTTCCTCGAGTGGGTGGAAGGCAGTTGAGGAGGTTGGCTTATTGTAGTTCGGGACTATTGGGGTCATTAATTCTCTAAGCCGAGGGAGCTTGGCTAAGTTGATGATGATAGTGGCGAGCTCATAATGCTCGTGGTCGCACATGTAGGCATGCGAAAAGGTGCTACCCACAGTGATGACGCCATTCAGTCCCGACATCTTCAACTTGAGGTAGGTGTAGTTGGGGATCGCCATGAACTTGACATAGCATGGCCGCCCTAAGATGCCATGGTAGGACCCTAGGAAGTCCACCACCTCAAAGGTGAGGACCTCTAAGTGGAAGTTGGCTAAGTTACCAAACATGATGGGTAGGTCAATCTGCCTGAGCAGGTATGCCTCTGTTCTTGGGATCATGTCATGGAAGGGAGAGCTCATCGGGTGAAGCTCCGATCGGGGGATGCGCATGGCGTCGAAGGTGTCGACGTAGAGGATGTTGAGGCTGTTGCTTTCGTCCATCAGCACCTTGGTGAGACACTTCTTGCAGGCAATGGGGTCGATGATGAGCGAGTAGTGACCTGGTCTGGCGACATGGGAAGGATGGCCCTCT
The DNA here is from genome assembly GCF_019320115.1 of Miscanthus floridulus. Taxonomy (NCBI): domain Eukaryota; kingdom Viridiplantae; phylum Streptophyta; class Magnoliopsida; order Poales; family Poaceae; genus Miscanthus; species Miscanthus floridulus. The sequence continues at coordinate 159,855,590 of NC_089581.1, forward strand.
GATCAAAAGTGATCGAAGATTCTGACCAGCTAAGGAAGGAGGGGATGACCATTTTGGTGATGCATGCCTCTCTGTAGCACACTTTGTGCTGGCACTTGGAGTAGATGGCATCGGATCCCTTGAAGATCATGAGGCATTCCTCGAGGTCAGAAAAGCCATCCCTATCCTTGCCCGCCATGCCTCCATTCTTGGTCGCTGCCTCCTTGCCCTTTCCTTCTTTCGATCCACCGGCCTGTCATAGAAAGCGCTTGAGGAGTTTGCAATCCTTATAGAGGTGCTTGATAGGGTAGGCGTGGTTGGTGCATGGACTCTCCATGAGCTTGTTGAAGTGGTTGGGCTACCCTACTAGGGCAGCTTACCCACGCGATTGGCCATGACGACCAAAGCGGAGTTGGCCAGTCGACACCGATCCTTTTTGTTCTTTTTGCCCCTTTGTATGGAGGGGCCCTCGTCTTGGTCCTTGTGCTTGGCCTTGCCCTTGTCTCAGCCTCCACTAAAGACCGCTCCTACTGCCTCCTCGCCGGAGGCGTGGTTCGTGGCGACGTCGAGCAGGTTGCGGGTGGTACGGGGCTTTAGACAGCCGAGCTTGTGGATCAAGAACTCATAGGTTATCCCAGAGAGGAACACGCTAATGATGTCCACGTCAACAACATCAGGAAAGGAGTTGTATCATTTTAAGAACCTATGGTTGTAATCCCGTAGGGACTCATTGGGCTCCTGTTGCCGCTCTTGAGGTCCTAGGAATTTCTAGGGCGGACATACGTCCCCTAGAAATTCCCGATGAAGATTCTCTTGAGATCTGCCTAGTCACGTATGCTATCAGGTGGGAAGAATTTGAGCCATGCTCGAACATGCTCCCCCACGCAGATGGGGAGGTATTGAATGATGAAGTGGTCATCGTCCACTCCTCTGGCTCGGTAGGAGAGCCGGAAGTCTTCGAGCCATATATCAGGATTCATTTTCTCGATGTATTTGACGATGTTGGTAGGTGGTCGGAAGCATTGTGGGAACAACGCTTTCTGGATGTGATGTCCAAAGGCCCATGGTCCCGGGCTATTCGGGCTAGGACTCCAGTCATCCGGTCGGTGACCATGCTTAGGGTGTGTTTCCCCGCTCCCCTCGATGGTCTAGCTGAGGTCCATGCCACCTGCTCTCACTACCCCTTGATGGACATCATCATCACATCAGGCTTGCCATCGATTGTTGATGACATTGCGAGCATCTTGGTTTGGCCTAAGGCGTTCGCGCATAGGTGGTCGGTGTGGAGCGGGCACCGGGTTAGGCCATGGTGCAGCTGTGGCCTCCTGTTCCATGCCCGGCGACTGTAGTGGTGAGCGGATAGAGCAATTCGACTGGTGCACCCTCATTCCCTTGATGGGGAGAGAGGCCGCGAGTCGGTGTCACGATGCGGAGCTCTTTGCCTGTTGAACGGCGGTAGTTTCCACCAGCGCCCGGTGGTTCTGGTGGATCGCCTGCTCCTGAGGGTCGATAGGCTCTGGAAGGCCACGCAGAAGCATCATCGTAGCGGTGATGTTCTGGCTAGCCTAAGCAAATAGTGGGGGATCATTCCCCCCGTCAATGATGTTGTGTTGGACCTAGTGGGTGTGACCCTAGGCGCCGCTCATCGGGTCACACGCGCATGGTGCAGCGCGCTACGCCGAGCGCACCAGCATAGGTGGCGGCTGGCTCTTCCGCCTTTGTCATAACTCCTCACCGTGCTCCTATGCACATGCGAGGGCCTCCACATGAGGGTCTAGAGGGGTGTGAGTCTGTAGAGACTCTACTACCACCGACGGCTGTCCCAGAGCATCCACCATAGCGCACTCTCAGGATAGATGGTGGCTAGGTGCCATGACATCGCCGTTGTTGGATCCATCACTTTCAACCTTGTCATCCATGAGGTCATGAAAAGAGGTGGGAGCATAGCCCGCCATCCCCATGAATTCGGATGTGAGAGGGGTTAGCGTCAGCATCCTTTGAAGCCCCCGCGCGTCCACGTCCGTGAGAGACGCAAGGCCGTAGGGAAACTGGTCGCATTGCGGTTGCGGTGGGGACAATGGGGTCCCTTCGGAGAGTCAGCGAAAGATATCAAAAAGTGAGTAAAGAACAATATGTATGTTACTCATAGTGGGGTGTAAGCCTAGCGTGGGCTCAGAGCAAAGCATAGGTGTCTCGTTGTTGAGGTCGCTGGGTGGCCCGGAGCCAATGGAGGGCGCTCCTCCTCTGATGGGCGCCAGGACAAGTGCCTCCTCGCGAAGACGAAGCACGCCAAGCTAGTCGGCGATAAAGTCTAGGCTTCTAAAGAGGAAGGTTTGGGATGGCTTGAAGATAGAAGGGACCCACATCTCAACTGGCGGGAGTGTGGGAAACTCTAGCGAGCCAAAGCGAATCGTATTGCTTGAGCCCATCATGATGAAGATGGTGGAAAGGTGGGCCTTCTAATAATCAAAAGCGTGAACTTACGGCATCCTTCCCATGGATGGCGCCAACTGTTAGTGCAAAAAGTGATCAACATGTAAATATTTATAGTTTTATCGTACGCTGTGATCGGATATGGTCTAGCACTCAATGACACATGATTTATACTGGTTCGGGCAACGTGCCGTACGTTAAGTTTGAGTCGGTCGATGACTTTATTCATAAGCCTAGGTGCTCGAAGTTTGTTGTGGGGTTACAAACGAGTGAGAATAAGATGGGGGTGTTAGAGGTCCGATCAGACTCTGGACTAAAGGGCCGAGAGTGATGGGAGCTCCTACGTGCGGTAAGTATTGGAATGTATGCTCTATATAGCTATGGAGTTCTAGAGCCGTGAAGCTGTTTGAGTGCTCAGAATATCTAATGCTAACAGAGAGAGAGAGAGAGAGTCAGAATTGACCATCTGTCGATGTTCTACCACCAATAGCCTACCACGGGGGTACCCGGGGTAGTTTGTTCGGGCTTCAGCGTATGCGGAACTCGATGGTGAACGTAAGAGACAGTCGGTTTATCTTGGTTCAGGCCCTCGACTGTGGTCGAGTAATAGCCCTATGTCCAATCGGCGTTAGCCTCTGCGTTGGATTGATTATCAAGTGTTGTAGAAATTGTACCCTTATTGTTCTGTTCCCTAGGAGCCCTGCCCTCCTTTATATAGTCAGGAGGCTAGAGTCCTAGTTGGTTTACAATAAAAGTTCCTAGTAGGATTACTGAATAGTACTACTACTAAGATTATATGGGAAGAATCCTAGTTAGACTAGATCTTCTTTCTCCCTTGCGGGGTATTCTGTGGGTCCCGTATCGACAAGCCCCCGAGCACTTCATGATTGAGCTCTGAAAGTCTTGTTTTGCTCCTTCGAACATCATCTGAGTGCTTTCTGGAGTGAAACCTTGTAGCGCTTCTTGGGATCTTTGAGTGGTGAGTGCTTTTTGAAGAAAAAGTACATCCATCTGGTTGTAGCCCCCGAGCCTCTTACTATTTGGAACAAGGAGCTGGAGAATCTTGTCTTGTAGTTGCTCTGATTGTTCATTGAAGTTTTATCAAAAAGAACTCGAATATGGCTTGTTCCAGGTTCTTTTTGTCGTAATGTCTCGAAGTGGTATGCGTTGAGGAAGTCTTTTGGTGACGTGCGCTTTTTTGAAGAAAAAGTGCACTCACTGAGTGTAGCCCCCAAGCCTCTTGCTATTTGGAACAAAAAAGTTGGAGGGTCTTGAATCTGAGTTGTTTGAAAGAACTGTATATTCTTCCTTTTGTAGCCCCTGAGCGTATATCCGTGTTGTTTTGTTCAGGAAGAACTCGGATGCGAGGTCTTGGCATATTCTTTGATAGTCTGCTATTATCAAATGTAGTTGTATGGTGGTGGTTGAGTGTAAATGCCTTTTGTCCACGGGTTGTACTGTGTTGGTATATTCTTCCGAATATGCTCGTCTTCGAGTACTATTCCCTCTCGCCTGAGTCTTCCATTATTGAGTCATGTCTTTTCACTGTGTCCTTGTTTAGGCTTATTTCGTTGGTACTCCTAGTCCATGTGCGCCGCTCCTTTGATTTATAAATACTCTTCTGGAGTGCTTGTTTTCATCCATTGAACATTCTGTTGAAACCTTCGTGGTTATGAACATGGTAGTTTGCGAAGTAGATCAGCCCCCGGGCATATTTTGTAGTTCCTGTGCGTCTTGTCGTAGCTGGAGGAAGTCTTGTGATAGGGATTAGAGGTAGGCTAATCCCACGACAGCATTGTACCAGGATGTACATGGCGGTAGTTGGAGGAAGTCTTGTGATATGGGCTTCGTTCCTTCATCTGGCAGTTCTGGGTTGATCCTCGTCACCTGTCCTGAGACTGTCTGGTGCAGATCAACACCATATCTAGCATCACATCGGTCTTGGGTAGACAGATGCCCGCCGGCCTTCTCTGCTCCATGTTGTCCTGCCGTGCTGCTGATTTCTGCCTTGGATGCACTGTGTCCGTCCTTTGAAGAAAATAGTATAGCTGATGGCGGTTTGTCCTTCCGAGTAGTGATTTGGGACACGTAGTCGTTCCAGAGCCTAGCCGTGTCCGTGTTCCTCTTTGCTACTTTGCTTTTCGTGGTACCGAGTTCGTTGGGTCTTGTAAGATTTGTAATCTTCTATTTTTGAAGTCGCTTGTAATGGAACGAATCTTGTCTTCTGAGTTGTCCTTTACTTTTCTGCTGTGATCCCTGTCGTTCATGAGATTACCGAGTTCTTTCTTAAATAATCAGGTTCTTTTGTTCCTTGCGAGGTAGCCCTTTGTTTCTTTTTGGTTGATGGGTTGTTCTTGTAGTGATCTGATAATCCTGCCATGGTGCTGGACGGATAAGTCTAAAATCTGCCCGTTAAATTGTACCATTGTGTGGATTTATGCCGTCCATCATTTTAGCTGCGTCGGTAAATGGACCATCGCGTTCTCACATGGTGTTTTAATGGGCCTGGTGGGTCGTTTCTAACGCTGTAAAATTTATTTATAGACCTTTTATCTTCCTTTCCTTTGCTGCCAAGCTCTTGCTTTGAAACCCTAGCTTTCAGAAATCCGCCGCCGTCATCGTCGCTGTCTCCCGAGCACCACCATCCTAGCTTCATCTTCCCTAGTACCTTTTTGCTTCCGCTAGTTCATGGGTAAGAAGAAAACCGCGAGCAAGTCCCAGGCAACCTTCGTGGACGAGGAGCCATCCCTTTCTTTGATCGAGAACCAAGAGTTCGTGGCCATGAGGGCTGCTCAGAAGGTTTGGCTGGCTCCAACAACAAGCGAAGATCAGCTGCGCGAGCTCATCAGTGATGGCTTGATCCAAAGCAAAGTCATCGCTGAATGGAGAGTTCCGGGCGAGCATCGGGTTCCTGCTCCGGGTCCTGGTGAGATTGTCCTCTTCGTTTCCTTTGTTCGCGCTGGACTTTGCCTTCCTGCTTCCGCCTTCCTTCATTAGTTTCTTGGTTATTTTGGGGTTAGTTTGAACCATCTAACCCCTAATGCCGTTCTCCATCTTTCCATTTTCGTTCATCTCTGTGAAGCTTTCTTTGGAATCCCTCCTTCTCTATCTCTTTTTTGCTACTTCTTTCGTCTGAAACCTCAACCCCGTCGCGAAGAAACCAGCGTTCTTGGCGGTTGTAGGATTCAGTTTCGCCAGGGTCTTAAGAGCAAGTTCTTTGACTATGACCTAGTTGATTCTATAAAAGATTGGCGTGCCAACTGGTTTTATGCTGCCAATTTGATCCCTTCCCTTGTCATCCATTCTGGATCTGGTCCTGTGGTGAATGACCGATGGGACAAGAAACTTGAGTCATCTGCTAAGATTCAAGTGATCTAGTCACTCCTTGATAGGATTAGCATGCTGAAACAGCAGGGTTTAACCGGTTTCGGTATTGTTTCGAGTTTTCTTCGTCGCCGAGTTCAGCCTTTGAAAGAGCGGGAGCACCTTGGCTTCGAGTATTCTGGGGCCAAGGATCCTTCATGCATGGTCCCAGCTCTTGAGCTGACCGATGAGGAGGTACTCGAGCATCTCTAGAAGATGCTGAAAGGAGTGAGCGTTATTCCTCCTGCTGTCTTCGAGTTCTCTGCCAACAACCCGCCCCCAGCTGTGAGTTGTTTATCTCTTTGTTTGGGTACTTTATGTACTTTTGCTGCATCCATTTTTGCTTAGCTTTTCCTTGTCTTGCTATTTTATCCTTTTTCATAGGAGCTTGGGCGGAACTTTGTTGACCCGATCCCTCTTGATGTTCTCCCTGCCGTGGTGGAGACTAGGGATAAACTTGCTAGAACTTCTACAACTAGTAAGTCTCCAACCTCCACAGCGCTTCCTGGGGTTTCTTCTAGATTTGTTGATATATATGAAGAATATGTTCCTCGTCTAGTCCCTCGCGGTCCTCATAGTGTCCCAAAGAGGGGGCGAACGGATGGGTCTTCATCCGGCCTGCCTGTCTCCAAGAAGCCTCACAAACCAAGTACTCTCTCAGGTACTCCAGCTGTTGCTAGCATGCTCTTAGGTGAGCACATTTAATACTCTTTGTTCCTTTGTTTTCCTGTTTTACTCTTGAACCGAGTACTTTTTATTCTTTTTTCAGCAGGTGCTCTGGTTTCGTTGGTTGAGGGAGAGGAGGATGATGAAGTACCCCTCATCATGCGGCGGTGAGTTGTTTTCATATTCCTGTTGCATTGAATTTCTCTTCTTTGTCTTGACTTTTAGTCTTGAACTTTTAATGCGATCTGGTGATACCCTGAATAGTAATCAAGGAAGGATAATAGTGCAGACCCTGCTATTGAGTCAACTATCTGGTCAATGCGTGGTAGCCCAAACGGATCTTTTGGGCAATGTTTGTTGAGATCTGTGTAGTCAACGCACATGCGCCACTCGTCCGTGTTCTTCTTCTGCATAAGGACTGGGTTTGCTAGCCAATCTGGATGAAGGATTTCTCTAATGAATCCGGCCGCCATTAGCTTTGTGATTTCTTTTTTAATTGCTGCCTTCTTGTTAGGTGAGAATCGTCGTAGCCATTGCTTTACAGGTTTGGAGCTTTCATTAACATCAATTCTGTGCTCAGCCAACTCTCTTAGGACACCTGGCATGTCGGCTGGCTTCCAAGCGAAGATATCTTTGTTGTTCCAAAGAAAGTTGGTGAGCACGAGTTCCTATTTTGCCGAGAGGTGAGCACTGATGGTTGCTGTCTTGGAGGTATCGCTAGTGCCCAAGTCGATTTGCTTGATGTCGGCTTCTTTTGGTGGTACGATGATGCTGGGCTTTTTAGCCGGTATTTCTAATTCTTCTTGGCTCATCTCTGCAGCAATTGTGGCCATTTCTTTTCTACTTTGGTCATCTTGTGCTCTGGCTGCAATCTGGATTGCTTGAACATCGCAGTCAAAAGCACGTTTCAAGTCACTTCGAAGGGAAAGTACTCCATTAGGTCCTGGCATCTTGAGCAGCAAATACGGGTAATGCGCTATCGCCATGAATTTTGCTAGTGCCGGTCGTCCGAGAATTGCATGGTACGATGACTCAAAGTCCGCCACCACAAATTTGATGAATTCTGTTCGGTAGTTCGAGGGTGTTCCAAAAGTGACTGGTAGAGTAATTTGTCCGAGCGGCATGGCTGCTTTACCGGGTACTATTCCATAAAAAGGTGTGCTTGTTGGTGTGATTATCCCGATGAGTTATAGTCCCATCTTCCTTAGTGTTTCTGAAAAGATGATGTTGAGTCTGGCTCCCCCATCGATTAATACTTTGGTGACAGTCATACCAGCAATATTTGGATCTAGAACCAGTGGATAATGGCCTGCGTTTCCCACGCTAGTCCATTGGTCTTCTCTGGTAAATTGAATAGGATACTGTGACCAATTGAGATATCTTGGTGTAGCCGGTTCTGCTGTCATGATAGTCCGTAGTGCTAGTTTTTCTTGATGTTTGCTTCTGCAATCTGGAGCCCCTAAGAAGATCACTGCTACCATTCCCCTGGGTTTTTGGAATCCTTTGTCCTCGTGGTTGTCTTCATCTTTTTTCTGATTGTCCTCTTTGGTGTTCTCCTTACTATCTTTTCTTGTGTATCGATCATTGAAAGTGTAGCAATTTTTGATGGTGTGTCTCCCATTGGGGTGCAATGGGCAACGTATGTTTTCAATGTCATCATATCTTCTAGGTTTGGAGAACTTCTTTGATTTGTCGGCCATTGCCACGGTATTGTCTGGTCTACGTTTTCTTTCTTGATGTCTGCTATTTCGAAGATTTTGTTTGTCCGGGTTGTCCTGGTTGTTTCTATCCGGGAACCTCTCTCGTGTTTTTTCTTCTGCAGTAATCATCTTTTCTACTGTTCATCTGAATTCTTCATTGTTTCTCGGATTTTCTTTGTAGAAGTCTTGAAATTGCCACCTAGCCATGATTCCATGAGAGAAAGCTTCAATTACTTCTCGTTCGGTGATGTCATGCACTTGAGCTCGTAGTTCGCCGAATCGTCGATAGTAATTTCTGAGACTTTCGCCTCCCTTTTGCTTGAGTCCTTTTAGTTCTGCATGAGTGATTGGGTGTGTAATGATTCCTACAAAATTCTCACAAAAAGCTCTTTGCAAGTCCTCCCAATTTTTGATAGATCCTGGATTTAGTTTGTCGAACCATTGGAGGGGCATATCTTCTAGTGCCATGGGAAAGAACAGGGTCTTGATATTGTCGTCTCCTCCGACTAGTTCAATTGATTGTGAATATATTCTGAGCCATTGCCTTGGTTCAGTTTTGCCATCATACTTGGAGTGGTTAGACGGTTTGAACTTGTGAGGTAATCGTACCGATGCAAGCGTGTTCGCGAAATAGGGGAATCTGTCGTGTGTTCCAGCTTCTTTGAATTCGGATTCGGCACCTCCTTCTGGCCAACTGTTGTTTTGATGAGAATAATTCTACGAGGCTGTCTAGGTAGGTACCCTACTCCTGGCCTTTCTTGGTTATTCAAATTGGTGGCCTTGATTATGTTCCTTCCTACTTTCTTCGTTATGGCTTCCACCTGGCCCAAGTCTTTTGAAAGTGGACTTCCTTTGATTTTGATCCTCTTGCCTATGGGTTGTTGATCTGGCGGGTAGTCTTGATTGGGTTCTCTCTTCCTGCGTTCTTGGGATTGTCGACCAGAGCAAGTCCTGGAGCTGTTCATACTTCTCTCCGGGATGTGAAGTTGCTCTGAGTTCTTCTAATGCTTCTCGAATCTTATCATAAGGCGTATTTGCCGTGTGTCTTCCTTTGACTTCTCGTTGTGATTTTCTTCTGTCGTATTCAGCCAACTCTGACTCGTATCTGATCTAGGCTTCTCTGCGCTGCCTAGCACGGTGTTGGCGCCCTTGCTTCAACTTGTTTTTTCTTTCTCTAGCTTGTTTCTGACTCTCGGTTTCTCCATCGTAGCCTTGGGCAAAGGGTGATATGTTGGATTCTAATTCATCTGATGACCTGACAACGGGTGCTTCTAGGGGATTTAATGGTGACCGAGGACATCAAACCATGAGTACTTCCTGTGCGTGAGCCGTTCTGTTATTGGCGTTGGTTTTCATACTGTCGAAGTTGCTGATGACTTTAGTAGATGCCTCGATGTCGCAGATCGAGTCTCCTTCTTGGTAGGGTAGAATAGTCGTCGTCATCGTGTTGTCTAGTCGGGTACTGTTATCCTTAGGAATAGAGTCCAGCCAGTGAACGATGCAGTCTTGAGATGTTACAGTCAGGACAAGACCTTCCTGAGCTCCCTTCAGTGGCATTCTTAGTACTGGATCAAGGACTTCTCTGAGCCATGCCTGATAAGATGTTGCCATGTTTAGGAGTTTGAGTGGAGGAAGATTCGACTTCTTGAAGGGATTCTGCGTGTACTCCGAGTTGTATTCTTGATAGGTCAGGGCCGTGTTCTTAAGTCCCATCGGAAAAGAACTCGGTTTCCCGAAAGGACTCGGATAAGACTCCAACTCGAATGTGGAGCTCGAATTCGAGTCGGATGCGCAAAGCCGCGGAACCTGAGTTGAATCAGACACTATGAGCTACGCGAATCCTCCGAAGATTTGATCTGTCGTGGTCATCGGAATAGAATCGTCTTCATGGTGTTTTGAATCTTCGAGGAGATAACTTTGGAGCTTGCCATTATTGTCCGCCTCGCAGATCCATGAGCCGAAGATGAAAGTTGATCCCGTTGAGAAGATCATGTTGTTGAGGTCCATCGAGCTCTCGGATACAAAGTCACCGAAAGTCCCCTACCTGGCGCGCTAGCTGTTGATGTTCTACCACCGATAGCCTGCTACGGGGGTACCCGGGGCAGTTTGTTCGGGCTTCAGCGTATGCGGAACTCGATGGTGAACGCAAAAGACAGTCGGTTTATCCTGGTTCAGGCCCTCGACTGTGGTCGAGTAACAGCCCTACGTCCAGTCGGTGTTAGTCTCTGCGTTGGATTGATTATCAAGTGTTGTAGAAATCGTACCCTTATTGTTCTGTTCCCTAGGAGCCCTGTCCTCCTTTATATAGTCAGGAGGCCAGAGTCCTAGTCGGTTTACAATAAAAGTTCCTAGTAGGATTACTGAATAGTACTACTACTAAGATTATATGGGAAGAATCCTAGTTAGACTAGATCTTCTTTCTCCCTTGCGGGGTATCCTGTGGGTCCCGTATCGACACCATCCTCCATTGGGAGAGAGTGCATCCCCTTTCATAGGTGAAGGGAATGGCCTTACAAGAGAGAGAGGGTGAGTGTGTTCCCTAGTCTTGTTGCCTACGCCATCGGGTATAAGATAGTTTGTCGGCGCCCACAATACTGTTGATGTCTAGATGCATGTGATAGGCTTCATCGTGTTCTACTGGTATGGCAAATATCGACGCCTACCATACTATAGGACAAATGTCGGTGTCTACAACACTGTCTATGTTCTGACATGTCTGAAAGGCTGTAAAGTACCCTTCTGGCATGGCCTGACAGTACTGTCCTGCAGGTGTGCAGGGTACGGTCCTCGGTATTACGGTTGACTAGAGCGTCTTACCTTATCTGCTCCGCCTGATTTTTTGGGTCCTCACCGAGCGGGCGTCCTTGACCAGTCGTTCTCAGTTGGCTCTGACTGCGCTGGTCAGAGAAGAGCCGTAAGAAGAGGTTTGGTGTATTCCCGGTCGGAGAAGCGGGTCGGGGTCGAAAGCGAGCGTCGCCCCCTCCTTGGCCAGGCCTTCCGGTCAGAGAAGCGGGTCGGAATCAGAAGCGAGCGTCGTCCCCTCCTTGGCCAGGCCTTCCGATCGGAGACTAGATCGCTTTTCCGGCCTATCGTTAGGTATCTGGGCCGGCCCAAAAGTTGTGCGTCGTTTGTAATGTCGTCTGTTGGGCCGAGCTTTTGTTGGAAAGCGGGCTCATTAGGACCCCGGGTTTATGAACCCGACAATTTTAATCTGTTTGAAAAAACAGCTCCACACATCTTTTGAAGTTGTTAGAGAGACAACTAAACAGGGTCAATATTTGATTTTAACTTGATGGATCCATCCGTGTTAAAAGGAGTTCAACGTTCATTGAGAGGGTTTAAAAATTAATTGAAAATTATAGCTTGACAACTTGACTTCTTATTGCATATCTGATTTTTTTGGAAGCTATGATATTTGTTAAAAAAAGTGCAAACATATCCATGCAACTTTTCTACGTTGCGCCAAAAAGTCAGGGAATGTTTGGTTCCCTGCTTCAATCCACCACGCCACAAGTGCATGGCCGCCACAACATCGCTGCTACCATTTGGTTGAAAACTATTATTAGGCAGCCACAACTCCTTTTTATTATCACCACAGGTGCAAGCGAACGCTAGACCAGTTTGGTCTGGCTGTGCGCTTTGCACCTTATCGCCCAGAGTTCGAACCCCTTAGGGGCAGATTTGTTGGTCGGAGGAGGCACACTTTATTTGTGGCACACTTTATTTGTGCGTTGAAAAAATCCCCTTATTTGTCCCACGCCAAAGCATGGGTCTAATCCCCTTGTCTGCCCCACGTCAAAGCATAGGTCTAAGGCTAGCACAGTGTCACGAGAGCTGCGGTGCCGCCGTGTATGAGTAGGGTAGAGGTTCAGGGGCTTTCTCGATCTTCGTGAGAATGTCTTCTTCTTAAACACAATACCCCGAGGCTGTGTTATCTCTAACAGGTCGAGTTTTTTTTTAATATCGCCACAAGTTTTGAGCTGTGGCCCGTGAAGGCTCACACAAAGTAGTAAGTAAGGAATTAATCCTATTATTAGGAATCCAGTTATTAGCTATTTTGAACAAATCACAAAACTCCAAACTACCCGTTATCCAAAAAAACCCTAAAATTCCTAATAACAGACCAAAATCTCCTGCACGATTAGTTATAAAAGCTTTTTGACAAGCACTCGCTGCAATTGCCCGTGTAAACCAAAAGCCTATCAATAAATAGGAACACATTCCGATAAATTCCCAAAAAAATAAATTTGTATCAGCATCCAAACAGCCCCTATCAACAAATCAAAATAGTCTCACCTCTTGTCATTCGGAAAGCATGCATTGGGCCATATTGCAGGGGAGAACTGCTCCAGCTTGATGGACGAGTGGGCCTTCGTCTTGTACTTGGGTCGCTTCTGGATCTGTACGCGGGCGGCCCGCTCGGCCACCGTCTCCGCTTCTCTTGCGCTTTCGACTCCAAACTCTGCCGGCTGTCCCGGGGGCCCCTGCTGCTCGTCTACCTGTCTCGTGCGTCACAATGGAAATCGAGGACGACGACGATGCGGCGGCGGCGAGCACGTGGCCGAGTTCATCCAGGCGCCGCCACCTCCTCCAGTTCCTTCTCCACGCCTCCATGGTGAGCTATTCCGTGCCTTCCGTTCCCAAACCCAACTTCAAAACCCTGATAGACCTCAGCTGCTACATCCCATGATTTCCTCACAGCGGCTCGACCTCCGGCCCATTGTCAAGTACGCCGCACTTACCTTCTTCGCCGGACGCTTCCTCCCGGCGTTCCCCAGGTGATCCAACATTCACCCCTTCTTCTCTGGGGGACGATGGTTCTGAATTTCTCATCCCTTGCCCCGGTTGCTGTAGGAAGATGGGGTACTGCGGCACACGAAGCGGCCGAGTCGTCAGGTCCTGGCTCCTCGAGCCCCTGAGGGACAGCAACCTCGAGCTATTCTCGCTCGTCGCGGTGTGGATTGCCAGCAAGGTGAGAGACACTGTAAGCCTTTCCTTTGAGCTAACGCTGCGTGCTTTCAGGTCGCGGGCGGTAGCACTACCTTGCCTTCTCTGTGAAATTCTTCCTTCAGATCCATGATCGGAGGCCGATGTCAGTGAAGAGCCTCAAAGCCCTGGGTGATCGCATCATCGCCGACCAGCATTTCATGTGCCGCGATTTCACCACTGCTGTGAGTTCATGATAAACTGTTTATTCCTTTTCTGAATGCATACTTGTTGTGACTGAATCACTGAAGGTGTTTTCTCTAATCGGTAATGCTGCAGGAATTGGTGTTCTTGGAGGTAACTCCTGGCTAAGATTATTACTGGACAATAGGTTAAGTTGATAAGGTCAACTATGTTATATTCTTTTTGTTTTTTGTGGGATTTTAGGTAGTGGATCACAGCATTGGATCTTCAAGCATTGCTTTCATATACCTGGAGGAGCTTCTCATCCATTTCAGGTTATTTGGATTGCTTACAACCTTTTTCTGATCCGTAAACAGTAGTTAACCCTGTTCAAGGCAAACTATGAAACCTGAAAGTGTGAATAATGGGAGCTTATACAAAATATTCTTTTGTTGTTGTTGTTGTGAATTACCATTATTATAGTAATGAAATCTCTCTCATCTAGTCCTCGTTTTTATTATATCACAAACATGTGTACTCCGTCCGTCTTAAAATAAGTGCACATCACGCACATCGAGGAGTCAACTAATTTATGTTTAACTAAATATATATAAGTACTAATACTTATGATATCAAATAAATATCATTAGATCAATCACACCATATATTTTCATAGTAAACATATTTAGAGGTCCAAATGCTAATACTATTTCCTATAAATACAATCAAACTAGAGATTTGTTGACTCCTCGAAGTGCGAGATGTGCAATTATTTTGGGGCGGAGGGAGTAGCAAGTAGTAACTAATCACAACTAAAATGTTAACTGTGTCACATTCTGTTTTCACACTCTTAGGAAGCAGACTGTGTAGCTCTTTATAGCAGCTTTTAGCACCAAATATCTTTCTGAGAAATGCTAAAATGGGGGCACACTAGCGAAAATAATCTCATAACATGTCTCCTATCTACAATATATCTTCTCTTGTTTTCACAAGTGAATCTGGCAATATGAAAAATTAAGAAAAGAAATTTCATATTGGATAATCAGAAAATCCCCCTAGATATCCTTCTTAATAGAAAGATATACAGCTCCCTGCGTGTTTGATAAAAAGAAAATCTCCTAAACCCCCCTATTGAACGACTTGTTTGATTCCCATGTTTGTACAGTTTCACCAATCCTACAAACTACAAACTAATGACTACTGGAACTATTATCAGTAAGTACTAAGCAAATGAATCATTATTAGTATTTCTATTACTATTGCTAGTATTTTACCATAGTTGGACAGCTGTGTGAATTGCTACTAGTTGCTAGTTATTGACATCTTGATATAAATAAACATAGCTTTATATTTTTCAATTAATTCACTCACTCCTTATTTTCTTCTTCACTGCCAGGGAAATATTAAAATTAGGTGAACTTTTGGATCTGGAAGTGTGCATGGAAATATTGGACATTCTGTATGAAACAGAAGATACCTCATTACTTCTCAATTCTCCCTGCTCACTTGCTGCTTCCACTCTTGTATGTATGCTGGCATGCTGCATTCTAACTGCACATATTTTGGAAAATGCTTTGCACCAAAGCAATGCCTGACACAAGTAGTTTCAATCATTTTCAGGTTGCTGCATATGCTATATCAGTTCCTAAGCAAACATGGGAGTTTCCAATCCTTCCTTGGGGTAAGCAATTAGAATAGTCCAGCTTATTTACATATAATTGAATACTTTCTATCCATTTGAAATAACACAAACAGCCCTTATTATAGTTTAGGTTTAGATTATCTTGGTATCTACCACAACAAGGAGTGTCGAGTTAACTCATGAGGTGACACATTAAAACAATTACATTTTGCAGTCAGGTTTGCTACATCGTACGATGAAGAGGAAATCATAAAGATTGTTCTGACAATTCTCCTGCATGTGCTCAAACCGGATGAGATCAAAGAGAAGGACAAGGGAGGTTTTCAGCCTGTTCGCTTGCTCGTAAACGATCGTAAATTGTTTTTCTCTCACACCAAACCAGCCAGCAGTAAATAATCCACGATACGATACGGCCTCCCGAACAGGCTGTTTGATGCCAGATGTTTGTCGTGAGTATGTGATATGTAGAGCACGAGATTGTGCCCCAATTTTGCCTCTGAGCTCTAAGTATTAACCATCTAACTGACTAACTGAGTTCAGCAGATACATGCTTTTAGAAGACACTGTAGCTAGTTTTTGACAGGCGGTTTTGAGATTGAGATGCCCCGAATACTCCTGTGAACTAAACCATATGATGATTAAGGGAGTGCGCATAAGTGCCTTGCAATGGAATTCTGTATTGGATGTATGTTGAAGAAGATGCATGCTAAAGTAATCATAAACATTTGCAATAGTAACGCCTTCACGTTGCAATTCAAGTTAGGCATAATTATGATACATCAATGTAAATTATGTAATGGCAATTAAGCTCCTTGAGTTCTCCAATGGAAGGATGTTGCCTTGCCATTAAGCCTGGGCGTTCGGGTTACCCGATTTTTTCGGGTCGGGTAATTTGGGTAATTCAAAATTCGGGTAATAAAAATTGCTACCCGATATTACCCCCGAAAAAACACTACCCGCAAATTCGGGTACCCGATAATTCGGGTTCGGGTATTACCCGATATACCCAAATTTACAGAAAACAACCAACTACACTAAACTTCAGTAGCGATCTATACATAATTTCAGCAGCAATTTGTATAGAATTTCAATAGCAATTTGTAGAGAATAATATATTACAGTCACTCATTCAAATAGAGAGAATTATATTCTAATAAAGTGATAAGTTAAATGGTTCAGCTAACAACACATGATAAATACAAAGACAAAAACAAATCTTTGGGTAGTTCGGGTAGTTTGGGTACCGGGGGATATTACCCGAATTACCCAAACTAATTTCGGGTAATCAAAATCGCTATCCGAATTTGGGATCGGGTACCTCGGGTTCGGGTAATTTAGGTCCGGGTTCGGGTAATTCGGGTACGGGTAATGGGTATCGGGTATCGGGTATTTTGCCTAGGCTTACTTGCCATATGCCTAGGTGCACTCTGAACTTTCTCTTCAAATTCTTGGGTTTTTTTCCCTTTCTTTTTATTTAATGTGCAAGACCACTCAACACGTGTGAAGTGGCATGGTATAATGATGATTCGTAGATGTAATCGAATATGCTGATGTACTGTATTCAATTTTCTAAAGTAGACAGCGTATCAAGATACGGATGGCTTCAAATGTGAATGACTTCAACAACATGCGGTGCATCTTGGACCTCTTCGCGGGCGCGTCCGGACTCGTCACCAACGTCGACAAGTGCATCATCACGCTGATCCACTGCTCCACCTGTTCGCTTGATTGTTTCTGTGGCTTATAAGTCGGTTGATGTTGTTTTGTTGTGAGAGAAAAACACTGTATCATGGGTAATAAGCATGGCTGATATGATCAAGCGAACATGGTGGACAGATTGACGCGGTGCGCCAGGTGTTCCCTTGCAAGGTCCAGGACTTCCCCACCAGATATCTGGGCGCACCGTTGTCGCTCTCCAGGATTAACCGCTGCGAAGAGCAGCGGCTCGTCGACGCGGTAGAGGCCCGCATACCGACTTGGAAGGGCGGTCTCCTAACTGACGCAGGGCGCGCGAGCCTGACCCAGACGACCCTATCCGCCATTCCAGTGCACATCTCCATCTGCTGCTGCCTATCGGCATGGGCCATTGGCGAGATTGACCAACGACGTCGCGCTTTCCTCTGTGCTGGCTCCGAGTCGGTCTCCGGTGGACGCTACAAGATCGCCTGGCCGATAGTGTGCGCACCCAAAGACAATGGAGGCCTGGGAATCCCCGACCTTAGAATCCTCGGGTATGCGCTACGCCTACGATGGGAATGGCTACGCCAGACCAAGCCGGACTCCACTTGGACGATGCTGCCGTCTACTCCAGAAAAAAAGATATCCTCCATGCTCAGCTCATCGGTCACTGTCGAGATTGGCGACGACACCTCCACACGGTTCTAGACTGACGCGTGGCTGCCTGCTGGGGCCATTCCCACTTTTGCCCCCAACCTCTTCAAGGCAGTCGGACGTAGGAGACTCTGGCGTTCGGTTAAGGACGCCCTCACCGATCGCCATTGGGTGCGCGACATCACCGGTGCCCATACTGCCCCAGTTCTTTACGAGTACATTCAGCAATGGGCGAGGCTTCAAGACGTTCAGCTGCGGCCTTTGGAATCTGATCGCTTCATCTGGCACTGGTCAACTGATGGTCAATATTCCGTACATTCGCCGTACAGGGCTTACTTTGTGGGCTGGACGAGCATGGTGGCGGCCAAGGAACTTTGGCGTGCGGCGGTTCCACCGAAGGTGAATAGCCTGTTCGCTTGCTCGTATACGATCGTGGATTATAAGCTGGAATAGTATTTTTCTCTCACACCAAACCAGCCAGCAGTAAATAATCCACGATCGTTTACGGCCTGCCGAACAGGCTAGAAGTTCTTCTTTTGGATCGCCTTGCATGGTCGACTATGGACAACGGTGCGGAGGAAACGGCATGGACTCTAGTTGGACGCGGCATGCGCCTTGTGCGATCAGCTTGACGAAACAACAGACTGTTAGAACTGTAGGATCACTAGGATCATAGATCTAGCCGGTAGAGTGATTCTATATGGGATAAAGGACGTAGTTCATCCTAATAGATGTAGAACAAGAGAGACAGAGAGAGAACGGAGAAGGTGTTGAACCTGATACCGTAGAGGGGGTGGGTTCAGTGGACGTCATCACGTTCGTTGATGTAGTCTGCGCTAGGGCAGCGACGGTCGGTGAAGACGGCGTCGGTGATGCGCGGTGGCGACCGGCGGTGAAGGCAGTGGAGTCCGGTGGCGGCGCGGCTGGTGGCTTCTCGTCACTGGCTGCGCGCCCTCTAGATCGGATTAGGGTTTTGGTGTCGATGGGGAGCTCGGCTTAGGTCAACCTCGTGATAAGAGCCGCCGGCCCCCACCTCTTTTTATAGCGCAGTGTGACAGGGGCCCTCCACCCATGGTGGGCTGGCGCCCCCCGATCAGGGCGCGAATCAAAGGCCAAACTGGACCGTTGGGTCCAGTTAGGATTAGAGATCAATTTAACAATCTCCCTCTTGATCTCTTTTCATCTTTTACTTTTATATCATTTACTTTTGTTTATTCTATTATAGATTAGCGCATAGAGCATGTCTCATCGTCACGGTCCATTACCGATAGATTTAACAGCTACAACACACTACTCTGTTCTGAAATAGATACTTATCTTTGGACCTTCTTTTGTCCAGGAATTATAGGTTTTCCCTTAAACCCATGCCGGCTACATGTTCTTTGAACACGTTGGGTGGTAAGCCTTTTGTAAGCGGATCCACGAGCATCTTTTCGGTACTTATATGCTCAAGACTTATGGCTTGATCCCGGACTTTATCTTTCACAACATAATACTTTATGTCAATGTGTTTGGCAGCACCACTGGACTTATTGTTGTGAGCATACTGTACTGTCGGATTATTATCGCAGTATAACTTAAGTGGTCTATAGATGTCATCAACCACCTTCAAACCGGGTATAACTTCTTTAGCCAGTTCACCTGTCCCGTTGCCTCATAACACGCTATAAACTCGGCATACATTGTGGATGATGTAGTGACGGTTTGCTTTGAGCTTTTCTATAAATAGCTCCCCCTGCGAGAGTGAATACATATCTAGACGTGGATTTTCTATCATCTCCTGCATAATCAGAATCTAAATATCCCACTATATGGAGTAAATCAGATCTTCTATACGTCATCATGAGGCCTTTCGCTCCTTGCAAATAACGCAATACTTTCTTTACCAATTTCCAGTGATTCTGTTCGAGGATTGCTCTGGAATCTACCAAGTAACCCGGTAACAAATGCAAGTCAGGGCGCGTGCATACTTGAGCATATTGCAAGCTTCCGACAGCTGAAGCATATGGAACCGCTTTCATTTGATCGATCTCATATTGGTTCCTGGGGCATTGAAAATCCCCATATCTGTCGCCCTTGACTATAGGAGCAGGTGAGGGACTACATTTGTGCATACTGAATTTCTTTAAGATCTTTTCTACGTATGCCTTTTGTGACAGTCCTAATACCCCTTTACTTCTATCTCGGTGAATCTCGATCCCTAGAACGAACGAAGCTTCACCAAGATCTTTCATATCAAATTTTGAGGACAAAAACTTCTTTGTCTTCAGTAGTAGACTGACATCACTACTAGCAAGTAAGATATCATCCACATACAGGACAAGGAAGATAAACTTCCCATTCTTAAACTTTGTATAGACATAATTGTCCTCTACATTCTCTTTAAACCCAAAATTCCTTATTGTCTGATCAAACTTCAATTACCACTGTTTTGAAGCTTGTTTTAATCCATAAATGTATTTCTTTAGGCGGCATCACATTCGTTCTTTTCCTTCCATGACAAAACCTTTCAGTTGTGTTATGTAAACATTTTCCTTCAAGTCCCCGTTGAGAAATACCGTCTTTACATCCATCTGATATAATTCTAAATCGTAATGTGCCACTAATGCCATTATGATTATGAAGGAATCTTACATAGACTGGAGAAAGGTCTCATTGTAATCAATCCCTTCTCTTTGCGTAAAGCCTTTTGCCATAAGTCGTGCTTTATATCTCTCTATATTCCTTTGAGAGTCAAGTTTTGTTTTGTAGACCTATTTGCAGCCTACTATTTTGGCTCCTTTAAGAATTATTTCCAAGTCCCAAACTTTATTAGCATTCATAGATTTCATTTCATCTTCCATGGCCTCAAGCCACTTTGATGAATGATCACTTCTCATGGCTTCTTCAAATAAGGTGGGATCATCCTCTATTTGAAATTCCTCAGTGTTGTACACTTCATAATCAGCAGGAATAGCTAATTTTCTAACTCTTTGAGACCTTCCTAGGGGCCTCCACATTTAGCACATCTTTTGTTTGAGGCTATTGTTGCTCCCCCTCATTTATGACAATAGGTTCTACAGAGTCCTAAAGAACAGGTTCCTCATCATCATTCATTGTTGCCACAGGCAGAATAACAACAGGTGCTAGCACCACAGTATCTAGCACTGTTGGTGCAGCGACAGCAGGTAGTGAGAAAAATGGCTCATGAATCATCAGAGTGGGCGCATACCCCCGCTTCTCTTCAAGGTCAATTTCTTAAGCTACCATGCTCTCCTTCATCATTTCATCCTCTAGGAAGACTGCGTATCTCGTTTCCATAAACTTTGTATGTCTATCTGGACAGTAGAAACGAAACCCTTTTAACTATTCTGGGTAACCAATAAATGGTAACTCACTATTTTAGGATCTAGCTTCCCTAATGTTTGGGTTAAATACTTTAGCCTCAGCAGGACTCCCCCACACACGTAAGTGGTTTAGTGAGGGTACTCTTCCTGTCCACAACTCATACGGTGTTTTGGGCACCGACTTACTTGGTACTCTATTGAGAATATGAATGGCGGTTTTTAACGCCTCCATCCACAGGCTCATCGGTAAGGTGGAGTAACTTATCATACTGCGCACCATATCCATCAGGGTACGATTGCGCCTTTCAGCTACTCCATTCTGCTGAGGTTCGCCCGGTGTAGAATACTGGGCTACTATGCCATTCTCCTATAAGAACCTTGCAAAAGGTCCAGGAACTTGGCCATATGGGGTATGCCGACCGTAGTACTCCCCCCCCATGGTCGGACCTGACTATCTTAATCTTTAAATTGTGTTGGTTTTCAACTTCTGCCTTAAATATCTTAAATTTATCCAATGCTTCTGTTCTTTCTTTGATTGGATAAATGTAGCCATAACGGGAGTAATCATCTGTGAATGTTATGAATGAATCATAACCATCCACACTCTTTACAGGAAACAGACCACAGATGTCTGTGTGAATAATCTGTAGAATTCCTAGCGCTTCGTTTGGCATCTTTCTTAATTTTCTTTACATACTTTCCTTTAATGCATTCTCTACATTGTTCTAAATCTGAGAGCTCTAATGGAGGAAAGAATATCATTCTTAACTAGTCTTTCTATTCTCCCCTCGAAATATAGCCTAAACGACAGTGCCATAATTTTGACTAATGCATTGTGAGCTCTCTTTCGTTTTCTGTTTACATCCAGCAGATGAGGATACATTCACATTGTCGCACGCAATAGTTCCCATCATCGCATACAACATTCACATCATCACGTAGTGATAACAAATAAAGCTCATTTTGTAAGATAGCAAGACCAACACATGCATTATTAAATGTTATCTTACATTTGCCATTTCCAAAATGGCAATCATATCCATCATTGTCCAAACTTGAAACACTAATCAAGTTCCTCTGTAATGAGGGAATATAAAGAACATCTCTAAGTATAAGTTTGAAACCATCAGCAAGCTCTAGAGAAAGATCGCCAATGGCTTCAACTTCTGCTCGGACTCCATTTGTAACTTTAATGTGTCTTTCGCTTCTTTGCATAGTCCTTGTCGAACGGAATCCCTGTAAAGAATTAGCAACATGAACAGTTGCACCTGAGTCAATCGACCAAGTAGATTTCGAATATTGTACATACAGGGATTTATTTATGAACGTAATAAGGTTCTCACCTTTCTTTGCCATGATCATCTTTAAGTAATCAGGATAATTTTTCTTATAATGTCCCGTCTTCTTATAATAGAGACACTGGTCTTTCTTACTGTGAACTTGTTCTGCTGAGGCTGATGCAGCATGGGACCCTTTCCCTTTGACTTTGAGGAGGAGTTAGTATTATTATTCTTTTTCATATTGTCTTTCAAATAATTGATAGAGCCACCATTGTCAGTTTTCATTCTCTCCTCCTTGCACACACATAGCCATGAGCCTCTTCATGTCCCACTTCTCGGACTGTATGTTGTAGTTGACAATAAAAGTGTCAAACTCTTTTGGCAAGGAAGCAAAAATCAGATGGATAAGGAACTCTTCCTTGAGAGCCAGATCCATTGGTTTTAGCTTGGATGCCAAATTACTTATCCTTAGTATGTGCTCTCTAATGCCACCATTACCTGAGTACCTCTCTGTCACCAACTGCTTTATCAGCTGGGTAGCATATGTCTTTGAAGAACTAGTGAACTGACTCTTTATTCTTTCGAGATACTCGGTGACGGTGTCATACTCTAGGATTGAGCCCACAATTGCAGGCTCAATCGCGTTCTTTATCACAGCCAAGCATTTCTTGTTGGTAGTGACCCACTTTCTATGCTCAAGGTCATAGGACATTCTTTGGGATGTAAAATCCCTCTCTTTGGTTGCCCAAGCGGCATCAGCCTCGTTTGTCTCCCTCACCGGTGCCACAGGCTCTGTAGGACACGGTGTGGTGACTACCCAGTCCACCTCAGCCAAGATAAAGGCCAGGTCAATCTTTTTCTTCCACTCCGTGTAGTTATCACCTTTGAGAGTGGTGATCTCTTTGATACAACCCATCAAGTTGTATCCGCCTGAAAACACAATTCATATAGTGTGAGAACATAAATAATGACAACAATTGTATGCCTTGATTCCAACGTTGGTCAAAATTAAAACATAAACTGTTCATACATTAAATCTACATCACCGTTGGGCAGAAATAGAATTAATGTATGACAAAGAACTCATCATAATATTGCCATTAATCAACGTTGGTCACAATAATAACAATACTATAATCAATTAAAACATATCCATTTTCAAAATTAAATTCTTCCGTTGGTTCGAATTTAATAATGAAAATTACATCTTTAAATACGCAACAGAAAAATAGTCTCAATTTTGTGAATTTTACCCACAGAAAATTTCTCTTTTCTATTTTCTTTAAGCCATTTATCCATTTTCTAGGATATAAACATTTACTGGAAAAAGAAAAAACAAAAACTAATTCAATTTCGTACCGTTCCTTCGGCCCGGTCGGCAAAACGGCCCCGCCCACTGCCGTCCACGCGCTCTCCCGCGTGCTCCCCCACGCCCAGGCCGCAACCTGGGCCTGGGCCGGGAATTCGGCCTCACGCCCTCGCCTGCCTGGGCCGCGAGTCGGCCCGATCATCTGGAGCCGTTCATTTTGATCCGACGGACGAGCGTCGATATCGGGTGAACAAAAAACCGCCGATGCCAGCCTCCTCCCGAACCCTAACATCACTTTCTTCTTTGCTCTCTCTCTCTCTCTCTCTCTCTTCGCCACTTTCCTCAGCGCAGCGTCAGCGGCAACCGAGCGAGTCGAGCGGATGAAACGGCGACAAGAGCGAGCCCCGGCGCCGTTGCCGGCCCCCTCGCCAGCGTGCGCGCTCCCCAACGGGTAAGCGCACCGTCGTCGAGCGGCTTGGCCGCGGCGCCTCTTTGGCCAGAGCCCGGCAAGCAGCGCCCCCGCCTCGGCGTTCTTTTCCCCGTGCGCCGGCGAAGCAGTAGGGCTGCGCAGCGGCGAGGTAGGCCGCCCCTTCCCCTTTCCCCCTTTCTCCTTTCGTTCATCTGCTTTTGGATTTTCTTCTCGCATTTCATCCGATTGGGGATTAGGGTTAGGGTTAGGGTTTCACTATTTATCTTCCCCGTGAAGTCTTTTACGGGTTTAGGGTTCGGCTCTTACGTTCTTAAGGTCGAAACCCTCTTCTTTTTCACCTTTCCTTAACCCAGTTAGGGTTAGGGTTCAAACGAACCCTCTGTTCTTGTTAGACCCGCACTGGATCTAACCTTCTACTTCCTTTTCTAATCGGTTTACCCGTTCTAGATCTAAAACCCTAGAAACCGATGGCTCTGGTACCATTGTTAGAATTGTAGGATCACTAGGATCATAGATCATAGCCGGTAGAGTGATTCTATACGGGATAAAAGACGCAGTTCATCCTAATAGATGTAGAACAAGATAGACAGAGAGGAAACGGAGAAGGTGTTGAACCTGATACCATAGAGGGGGTGGGTTCAGTGGACGCCATCACGTTCGTTGATGTAGTCTGCGCTAGGGCAGCGACAGTCGGTGAAGACGACGTCAGTGATGCGCGGTGGCGACCAGCGGTGAAGGCAGTGGAGTTCGGTGGCGGCGCAGCTGGTGGCTTTCCGTCACTGGCTGCGCGCCCTCTAGATCGGATTAGGGTTTTGGTGTCGGTGGGAGCTCGGCTCAGGTCAACCTCGTGATAAGAGTCGCCGGCCCCCACCTCTTTTTATAGCGAAGTGTGATAGGGGCTCTCCAGCCATGGTGGGCTAGGTGCTCCCGATCAGGGTACGAATCAAAGGCCCAACTAGACCGTTGGATCCAATTAGGATTAGAGATCAATCTAACACAGACCACCTCCTTTGCTGCATTCCTTGGGCTCCCTCACCGCAGCACCTCAGCAAGATTCTTCCCTGATCGACCGGTGGCTGCTGGGTCGGGCTACACTGCCACAGGCCCTTCGGCGAAGTTTCGACTCGCTAGTGCTGCTTGTGTCGTGGTGTCTATGGAAGGAAAGGAACTGTCGCACCTTTGACCACAGGTCCTTGACGCCGCCCGAGCTGCTCTGCTGCATCCTGGACGAGGCGAGCGCCTGGATCGGTGCGGGGCGTTGCTCACAGCTATGGCTGCTTAATACCTTGCTGTGCTCCACCTCCACCTTGTCGCGCCATCAATTATTTAGTTAGTACAACCTTACTTCCCCACCACTAGTTGGTGATTTGTGTTATGTGTTCCTCCAAGATGTGAACGGCTCTCATCGTGACTATCCTCTAGTAAAACTTCCCACCTCACTTAATGAAGCATGTGCTAATGCACGCTTTCGGAAAAAAAAATCAAGATACGGATGACCTATCAACTCTCGATGAGATCTTCTGCGATGTTCAAGACTTTTGTTTGTTTTCATAGTCGAAAGGAAAGAGTGGTGCACCAAGAGTCAAGGCCATGCCAGGAACCCACATGTACCGGGGGCCGACCGACTGCACTTTGGTCTTATCATCCCGCCCCTGTGTCCTACCACACCTGCTCCGATACAGTGCGTTGCGGGCAATCTACTCGGCCCAAAAAATCTCCCAGCTTTCGCGGTCGGAAGGTACTTTATCCGGCAGCTAAAGGTAAGGCATGCGTTCAACATGACTCGAGGCCCAACAACGGTCGGTCCTTATCGACACAGACGGAAACACTACAGTCCAAAACTCTGCAAGTCTCCGTCCGGTCTCAACTTCATTTAACACTTAGTTATAACCATGACTTTATAGTCATCCAAGCAATCCAGGTAACCACCTATAGCTCGCAGGTGACAGAAAATCACCCGACTTCTATCGATCTAAGCCAGCTAAGCATTGACTCGACTGCGGATACCAGGGTAACAAGGATATAGTATAAACAAAGGTAGCAAGTATAATGCAGCAACGGTTGCAAACAACTCCTGAACGTAATGCATCAATTTAAAGTAAAGTATTTAATTAAATAATTTCAAACCGGGAGAAAAATGCTCCGGGGCTTGCCTCTCTCGAAGGAGCTCGGACAAAGTGATCGGGGCACTCCGGAAGTTCCTCAATGTCCCTCCTCGTCGGCTTCTGGCACTTCCTGCTGCTGCACCTCGAGCTGCTCCTCTGGCTCCTCGGGTATGACGACTGGGTTCTCGGTTGTGTGATTCCTGTATGATGCATTGCGCGTAAGTGATTATGCAACGGGTGCATCAGAAGGAGATGCATACAATGGATATGTTGAAATGCAAGGTAGTCAACATCATCTAAGAACTATACTACAAGCACATGTCATCTACTGCATTCTCTTCTACTACTAATATGTTAAGTTAACCTATCTTATGAAATGCTTCAAAGATACACCAAAGCTGTACTACTTTCTTAATCACACTTAAAGCAACACTTGCTTAAACCCTAATTAATAATAGGGTTTGAATAGCAACCTATATTCTGATGCTCCTAAAAATCTGAGAAAATTACAGTAGCATACTACTACCCTAAGCAGACTACCATAAAAATTTTATGGCATTTGGATAAGTAAACTATCCTACACAAAAATGACAAGCTATAGCATAAAAATGAGCATGAAATTACTTTGTACTATGAAAAGTGTCAAACAACAGAATTACTATTTTTCCTAGGTTCTTCATGGTATATAATGACTGTCCAAAAATTTTCACATGCATGTTTTATACAAAGTTTGCTCTCTAGCAAAAATAACAAAATTCAGCCATTAATGGTACTTGAACTACACCTCAAAATTTTCCCACAGCACATGCATGAAACATATTTTTCCTAGGAAGTACATTACATAATAAGATTAACAAACTTGGAATTATATTTTTATGAAGCCTATAGATTTTTCTACATATTTTTTAAGTTATCAGCAATATTCATGATTAAATAAAATCCTACAGAAAAGTATCCCAAAAATGACATGCAATAATTTTCCCAAGTAGATCTGATGATAAGGAACCTAGCAAATTTGTTTCAACAAATTTGGAGCAAGTTTGATCATCCAAACATTTTTCAAAACCATTTCAGATTTCAAATAATAAAGAATAAATGGAAATCAAATCATTTAAACGTACTACTGGGCCAGCCCGTGGAACGAACTGGCCCACGGCCACAATCGGCCTGCTCAGTCCGAGCGAAGGGGCGAGCGGCGGCCTGGCTCGGGGCTCGGCCCAAGCCAGCCTGGCCCAGCTCGGCCGGGCAAAGGCCACGCCACTGCGGCTGGGCCCTGCTGGTCAGCGACCGAGAGCAGGGGAGGCGCTCCGCCGGCCGGTGCTCACCGACGGCAAGCCCTCCCGGTGGCACGGGTGGTGGCCAGCGTGTACGACATGCCGAGCCACAACGGCTGGGATGGTGGAGGTGGCCCGGCGCGTGACGAGCCACCTGGCCTGCGGCAGTGCGCTCGTCGGAGAGGAAAGGAGGCGGCCGCGCTTGGTTCTTACCTCGACGACGGCGGCTGCAAGCGAACGCAAGCGAAGCAGGGAGGCTAGGCGGAGCAGCTGGCGGCGTGAATCGGGAAATGGGGGCGTGGGAGGGGTATGCTGCTGTCGAGGCAGCGGCGGCGGCGGTGGCGAGCTCGTGGTGCGCGCGGGGCGTGAGCTGCTGCTGTTGCTCTGCGGCTGAGAGAGCGGGAGGAGGAATGAGGAGGAGGCAGCGCTGCGGGGCAGAAGAAGGCGCGCGCGTGGAGGTGGAGTCAAGGCCGTGGCTGCCGCGCGGCGGGCGTTGCCAGCGCAGGGCGGCCACGCGGCGAGCGCGCCCTGACGCGATCGGGACACGACGCGGCGCGCCAGCGGGCGAGCGAGCGCGGAGGCAGGCCAGCGCGCTGGGCTGGGCCGGGGCGAGGCAAGCTGGCGCGGCGTGGGGCTTCACTGGGCCGGCTTCGGCCGTGGGCCGAGAAACGAGGCGGCGGCCCAGGAAAAAAGGAAATGAAGATTTTCAATTTATATTTTCAAGATATTTTTAAATGCCAACTTTCAAACATTATTTTGAGCAAGAAAATGACCTCTTTTGAAAATGTACCAAAAATGAAAGTTGCTTAGAATTAATTCCCTACAACTTTGCTTTTATGACCAAAGTCCAATTCTATCTAGATTTTAAATTATAGAGTCAAAGTTAAATTTTAACTCAAAACCCTAATTTTGGGAAATTACTTTGGAAGCAAAATTTTGAATTAATTTGAATACAAACCTTGCTCCAAAAATTGTGCTAAACAATTCTAGATGATTTACAAGCATAACCAACAGTTTCTACTCAACTAGCAAGCAAGAATCAGAGCAAAACAACTCTAATAAGTGTATGCATCATTTACTTTTCACAAACATGTTTCGTATGTTTCGAAGTAATGTTTCAGTTGTTATATGCAAGATTACGCATGTATGATTAGGATGCTTGATGATGCACGATATGTATGATTAGCAATGCCTAAATGCAGGCATAACACCGGGGTGTTACAGGCCCTCCTCTATATGTTTAAGTATGCAGCGCTAAGCCTATATGATTGTCATTTTCTACGAAATACTTTGTCTACTTTAATTTTGCTTTCTTTGTTCATAAATGTGACAGGAACATGCTAATGGAAGCAATTGAATTTAAAAGGATGGATGATTTTTGAACAAAAGGGACAGGTAATTCTATAATGAGCCACAGTTCTATACTGTTTTTTCTTGGTGCTTGGTGTTTATCGTTTGAAGAAGCATATGAATTTGTGACTTAAGCCACAATAGTAACAAGTTCAAACTAGAAAATATTAACCTTGAAAGTGTAGTGTAGGTGCACAAAGGAACATTAATGCAATAGCTTCGGCCAAAACAGCATAAACAATATAGTGGAGGACAAATGGACAAGAACGTAATCAGATTCGATAGACGACAATTAAGCTGTGCAATGAGTATTATCGAATTGACGGACGAATTATGAAAGGTAGAACAACGCTACAAAAGGGTCTTATTAGTTAGCATAATCCATTAGGCTTTTTGGCAGCTTGCAAACATAATCCTGAGGGAGTTAGCTGGAAGGCAACATCAAAACAATATCTCAGAATCATATCTAATAAATTGATTTCATGTAAATCATGTTCATTGAATCTGCAATGTATCCTATCTGCAAATACATTTTATTTTGACTTGTGAAATTAGTTCAACATCTAGTGGGAATCATATATATATCCTAATTTTAACCCGTAACTTAAGTGTACTGTATCTGAAGCTAAGTGTCAAGTGTGCATAATAAGTAAACAAAAAACCTTTTGTATGTTAAAATTGCGTATATAGCTAGACTTAGGTCGCGCAATTGATAAAAAAAATATCAACATTGCCAAGATAAATTTGAACGTTACAAATTATAAGGAAAACACATACAAAAAAAATGGGGAGATTGGCCGACGAGTGTCTGACGATGCATGATGTGATATATATATTCTTTAATCAAATAAAATGGAAGATATGGCACCAGACACAAGTTGATCAAGTTGAAGCTGAGCGGCCTGCACACCTCAACCTCCCTATCCTGAGTCTATGTATACTAGGCTCCAATACTTAAACCACGTGCAAGAAAAATAGTAATATGTTTCTAAGAAATATAAAGTACAATAATACAGCTAGTTGATGAGCATACAAAAGCTACAAATTTTTGCAGGCATCCATCCACTCAAGACACAATATAAATTCGCCTGATCTAGCTACTCCCTGAATTATGATTTTTTTTCAGAATAGAATAGGAGCATTCACATTTGAGAGTTGAGACCACTTTTTCATGGAACTTAAGAAGAAGAAAACCATGGGTTCCAGATGTAGATGTACTAGTACATTACGGCTGTGTTTAGCTCGCGAAATTTGGGAATTTGGCTACTGTAGCACTTTCGTTTTTATTTAGCAATTAGTGTTCAATCATGGACTAATTAGGCTCAAAACGTTCGTCTCGCGATTTCCAACCAAACTGTGCAATTAGTTTTTTTTCGTCTACATTTAATGTTCCACGCACGTATCGCAAGATTCGATATGATGGCTACTGTAGCATTTTTTGAGAAAGTTTTTGAGAACTAAACGCAGCCTACCACTTGTGAATTGTGATTTCAGGAGCTGACTTTGAGTGCACCTGTTGCCGACCTGCTGCTAGTAGTATAGCCAGCCCTGAGAAGAGGCAAAGATTCCCATTCCAAGAACCCCTCTCTATCATGGGTCGTGGAGCCAGACATGTCACCCCCATCAGTAATCCCACACTTTTGACCGCCTACAGCGTTCAAAAGTCGACGTCGCCCCCTTTTCCTCCACTGTCATTGCCATCGATCCATCCTCCCTACCTTTGCCCCCTCGCCAGTCGCCACAAGGACAGGCACCATGCAGCGCACGCGCAGACGCGCTGGACCGGCGGCGTCCACCCGTAGTCACCAACCAGGCAACCAGCGGCTAGCTAGCCGTGACCTGTGCATGAACATGGGCAGGCGCTCGCGAGGGGATGCGAGCTGCTCCATAGATTTTTGAGAAAATTCCTTCAATGCCATCAAAAGCTATACTAATTCCTTCATTGCCATTTAAATTTATAAGTTCTCTTCGTTGCCATTGATTTATATTTTTTTGTTCCTTGTATGCCATTGCCGTTACTTTTTGTTGGGGGGCGCAGCAGTGCTGTGACGGACTCCATCGACGGACAGCAGCTCAGTCCGAGGCAGTGTACTGGCTGGTTGGCTAGCTAAGCTATAGCTGCTACTACCACTCCCATTCTTCCCAATCCCAAAGTCGAGCAACTAGCTAGCTAGGGGACGACAGCGAGCACAGCTTCCATGGCGCCGGCGGCCTTGTTGTTGACGCGAACTGCGGCGGCGACGGTGGCCGTGGCGTGCGTGCTGGCGCTCGGCGCCATGGCACAGCTGTCGCCGACGTTCTACGACGCGAGCTGCCCCAACCCACACCGTTAAAACACTCGCCGTTCCTCGCCCGGCGAAGCGCTGCGCGCTGAAGCTGAACAGCAGCGCCACGAACCTGAGTCAGTGCAGAACTTGTCCGGGCAATCCGAGCACGCCGAAGTGGAGCCTCGGTGACGACCTCAGCAGGCGGAGCGAGACCCGGGCGTCAGGCCCCGCCGAGTCGCCGACGCGTCGTACGCGAGGAGGCCGGCCACGGGCGCGGCCAGCGCGTACCGACGCGGCGCGGCGAACGCGGCCGTGGAGTTTCCTACGAAGCGCTCGAAGACGATGGTGAGGCGGCGCGCGAACGGGGCCGGCACGACGCGCGGCGGGATGGTGAATCCCGTGGCGTTGACGTCGTCAACCCAGAGCGCGTTGCTGCGCACGCGTAGCGCCCAGGCCCGGACGCCGCCCGCGTCGGAGAGGTTGGCCGGGAGGGGCAGGTAGACGAGCTGGCTCGTGTTGGTGGTGGTGTCGCGGAGCAGCTCGGACGCGCTGGCGCGGACCGCGGCCTCGACGGCCGAGATGTTTTCGGTGCGGCCCTGCGACTGCGCCGGGCAGGGGTGAAAGAAGCAGGCAGCGAGGACGAGGGCGTGCACGAGCAGCGACGGCAGCGGCAGGGATGCCTGGTGGCGGGTGGAGCACCGGCGGCGGGTCCAATTCCATCGCTGTCCTCGTCCCCATCCGAACGTGTCCAATTCCATCGCTGTCTTGAGGAGCATTGGACCACGGGTTCCGCTACAAGGCATGCGCCATGGACAGCGTGCTGTACAAGACGTTTGGAACCTACGGGCTTTGATCGTGCTCCAAAATGCTGTGGACCATAGTCCATTGTGTGCTGCAGGTTTACACAAATAACGACAAGAAATAAAGTCGCAAGGAGGAATAAGGGTGATTTCCTTTTTGCTTTTATAATATATATAAACTAGCAAGGTAATCCGTGTATAAACTATAAAGTGCTCGGCTAATGTATCGTTTGATTTTTTTTATGCAATTTAGCTTACACTCTTCTCTCACCTATACTTCTATAGTCATTGGCTTCATTAGCGTTTATTGTCATAAGAAGTAATTGTGTCCACCATAAATGATGTGCGCGCCCTACATTTTTTGTTTATTGGTTGGTTAACGCTATAACCTAGAGAGAGATATCCCAAACTTGATACAATAGTTCATATCCTTTCATACAATTCGCTCCAACATCCTGCTTTTCATATCCATCGATGTTTTAACGGTGTGCAGGATGGCTCAACAAAAAAGTAACGGCAATGGCATACAAGGGAACAAGAATTCTAAATCAATGGCAATGGAGGGAACTTATAGATTTAAATGGCAACCAAGGGATTAGTATAGCTTTTGATGGCATTAAAGGAATTTTCTCTAGATTTTTTGTCTCCGCGCGCCTTGTCAGTAGCCCCGCGGCGCCTATTTAAGCCGCCGTTCCCTTCCCCGTCTAACGTTTCCGTCCCCTCGGCCTCACTTTTCCACCGCCCGCTAGCGCGCGCGCCCCTTCGTTCTCCTCCCCTCACCAGTCCGCAGCTCTCTGGAGTCGTCGTCACATCACCGGATCACCCTAGCTTAGCTAGACGACCTCGAGGGCCTACGAGGCTACGACTCCATCCTGCTGGTGCTGCTAGCTCATCATCATCATGCTAGAGAACCAAAAGCAAGCGGAGGTAGGCCAGCCCGAACGCACGCACGCAAGCGCACTCATCACGCTCTGTGTCGTATTGTTTCTCTCCGATGTCCGATTCCACTACTCTCCCATCTTTTGAGCTAGCTCCAGCTCCGACCGGCCTATGACATGGTTGTTACTGACGCTGTCTGTGTGCGCACATGCATGGCTAGGTTCTCTGGCCGCGGCTGGTGGCCAACAAGCTCTTCCGGAAGACCTCGGGCAGCCACGCCTTCGTCGCCGACTTCCCCGCCGCCGATGACGACGACGACGACGCCGTCTTTGGGACGGAGTTCGACGACGGCGGGTGCAGCCCCGACGTGGACGCCAGCCGCTGCGTGAAGCGGGCGCGGCCGCAGGAGCGCAACAACAAGACCCTCAAGTACAAGTATGTAGTCATCCTAGTCCATATATATATTCCTCGCGTCGCGTCGCCTAACTATAGCTATAGCTTTGTATGAGCCATTGAGCCGTGCGTGACTGGCTGGCGTCGTTATTGTTTGGTGGCACTGGCATGGCAGGCTGTTCGCGAGCACGTGGAACGTCGGCGGCGTGGCGCCACCGGACGATCTGGACCTGTCGGACTGGCTGGACGGTGGCGACGACGGGCCCTACGACATGTACGTGCTCGGGTTCCAGGAGGTGGTGCCGCTGCGCGCGCGCAACGTGCTGGGCGCCGACAAGAAGCGCGTCGGGATGCGGTGGATCGAACTCATCCGCGCCGCGCTCAACCGGTCGCACTCGCGGCAGAGGGGAGGGAGCAGCAGCGGATCAGGCGACGGCGGCGGCAAGCAGCAGCAGAAGGTGTACCCGGTGCGGGACGGCGGCCGCGGCGAGCTGGCCAGGGACTACCGGTGCGTGGTGAGCAAGCAGATGGTGGGCATCCTGCTCACGGTGTGGGTGCGCTCCGACCTCCGCCGCTTCGTCCGCCGCCCCAGCGTCTCCTGCGTCGGATGCGGCGTCATGGGCTGCCTCGGCAACAAGGTGAGTACACTATAGTACTGGTGCTCGTACGTTCATTCCACGACCTAGCTAGCTAATCCTAGTCCGATCGAAATGGTGCCCGGCCGGCTGGCATCTAACCAAGCAAGCAAACGAACCGATCGAATGGCTGCAGGGTGCCGTCTCCGTCCGGTTCTGGCTGCACGACACGAGCTTCTGCTTCGTGTGCTGCCACCTCGCGTCGGGCGGGCGCGAGGGCGACGAGGCGCACCGCAACGCCGACGCCACGGAGATCCTCTCCCGGACGACCTTCCCGCGGGGGCACGCGCTCAACTTGCCGCTGCCGCACAAGATTCTAGACCACGAGTAAGCCACTCACTACTGCTCCCTGCTCCCTGCTCCCTGCTCCCTCCATCAATCTATCCTCCACTGCCACTTATATGCGGTCATGCCATGCCAGCCAGGAAACAGATACAGGTCGGCCGAATGGTCGCCCAGTTCCAAGAGACCTGTGTGCTGCAATAGTACGTACAGTAGATTAGTAGCCTAGTAGGGATGGTGGAAAAAAGAAAAAGAAAGAAAGATGCTGACGCTGACACGCACCGGCCGCATATCATACGTATACGTATGTACATGCACAAACGTTACAAGTACAACGCCCGCTCATTTTTTTACTCCGTCGACGAATCGTATATTCTATATTTAATCCGGTAGCGGAACCGTCCACGGTGCCGGTAAATATTAAATCAAGGGCAGGTGTAGACGATATTTTGCCGTATCTGGGATTTGGGTACAAGATAAACATACTACCACTAGCTAGCTACTTTCACCACAAAACAGAAAAATACTACCACTACCGGTGAACGTATCATTTGATCGTGTCATATGTTGATTCGGTACGGCATACGTATATATCCAGCAACTGAAACGCATGTTGACTGAGTGGTAGTTTACCGCAGCTAGAGAAGAAGGTTAATTCGAAAGTATTTAAGCGATCGTGGCAGGTCTGATCGACCGCCCAGCTCCCCTGTTTTATATACCGACGCTGGTGCTGTACATATACATACAAATACAAAGTATATAAAATACTTGCATACAACAGCTTAATTGCTACTGTAATAATGCTAGATCGGTTGCATGCACGTAGTAAAAGACAATAGACAAAGACAGCTAATATAACGAGCGAAGATGAACGAACCAATGATGAGGCAAAGGCGAGGCTTTGGCTTTGACCAATAGATAGATAATCTGATGACGTGCATGCTCCGGGCTTGCTTTTTCTGTTGTGCAGCCGGGTGATCCTGCTCGGGGACCTCAACTACAGGATCTCCCTGCCGGAGGCCAAGACGAGGCTGCTGGTGGAGCGCCAGGACTGGAAGACGCTGCTGGAGAACGACCAGCTGCGCGCCGAGGTGTGCCGCGGCGCAGGCGCGTTCCAGGGCTGGAGCGAGGGCGCCATCACCTTCTCCCCGACCTACAAGTACTACCCCCAACTCCGACGCCTACTACGGCTGCGCCACCGCCACCCACGGCGGCGGCGGCGGCGGCCACAGGAACAGCAAGCGGCGCGCGCCGGCGTGGTGCGACCGCATCCTGTGGCGCGGCGCGGGGCTCAGGCAGACCCGCTACGGCCGCTGCGAGTCCCGGCTGTCGGACCACCGCCCCGTCCGCGCCGTCTTCACGGTGGAGGTGGACGCGCCCAGGAACCTCAACTCGCTCAGGAGCTTCTTCGTGTCCGAGAGGTTCGATAGGGCTGGCAGCAGGAGCCCCGCCGCCGACCAGCTGCTCCGCAAGGACGACGTCGTCAACAGCGCAAGATTCGGCGACACTCTTTGAGACGCGCATGCATGAGAGGGCGGAATTGTCAGTCCACTTCTCCGATTGCGATTGTACACAGGCAAAAGCTAAGACAGATGCAGAGTATATATATATATATATGTGATTGTTTTCCATTTCTGTGTCAGTTTTTTTTTTCGAAAGGGCGGCAAAAGCTTTGCCGCGGATTTTATTAGACGATATAAAGAGAAAAAAAGAGCAAGTACAACTCTCTATTTACACCCAGCCTCCCCTGCTAATCAAAATGGAAACCAGTAAAAACAACTGTACGAAAGAAAACAGGTAAAAAGACTGAGACTAGGGACACTCCAAAAACAAGAATCCTGGTCCAACTGAAGAAGAGGTCTATTGCTAGTTCGTCGTATTATGAATTAGAGCCGTCACAAAGAAAACTGACTTATATCATCTTTGCATAAACTTGCGACTTGTCTTGAGCTGAAACTTTTTTTTTGGAAAGTTCGCCTGTTCCTCTCTTTCCGGATATTCCACCAAAAATAGACTATGATCCCGTCGAAGCGCCGTCTTTGATTTTTATCAACTTTTCTCCTACATCTTTGCCAATAATTATGAAGCGACCCAGTTGTGTTTATGGAGCTTAGGTCAGTTAAGCTGAACCATATCTTGATCAACTCCCACACTTCCTTAGTGAAACATTTCTGTGTCAGTGTTCGTAAGATCGTATCTACTACAGGTAGCTAGGATACAGAGTTTTTGTTTTGTTTTTTTTTCTTTGGTTTCCACCCTGTTCCCTACGTTCTGTATGTAACTACATTTGTACGCTTCTTGATCCAATGAGTATGATTTGTTCTCAAGTTTGTTGGCAAGCATGATAATAGACTTTGAACAGTAATTTTCGAACGGGCTTTGATGTTCCCTGATATAATGGGTAGCTTAAGCAAAAGCGTGGTTGGCAACTGATGTTCTTCTTTCTTAACTGACGCGCGTTCAGACTTCAGAACCATATATAGATCGAGGAGATCTTGGATGATTTGTCAAACTTAACCAGTTTTTGCGTACGTCAACAGTGACCCATTCACAGAGAAAACTATTGTGGGAACTCTTAAGTGTTATCCAAAAAATTGAAAAAAAAACAATTGTGGCGTCGTCATGGGCCATAGCAAATTAGCAATTGGGCAATACTCAGACTACTGGTGCTTTCAAGCTATCAATCCATCCCCTAAATTCAAGGGCTCTGTGCGTTAAGATTGTCCCCCCTTCCCCTCTCTACCCTCTTGTTTCCTGCTGATTGTTCCTTCTATAGGATTCTGCAGAAACAAATGTCTTGCTCCAAGACAAGGCTGCTGTCTTGCATTGCATTGCACTGCATGTGATGCGAGACAGGCGTTTTGTCTCTAGTCTCTCTGCTTATCATTTAAGCATGCTATTGATGTAATTGTAGATGTATACGTATGGCTGGTTCAAATAATCCCGGCAAATATGGTACCAGTTCAGTTAACTCACCTTACCTTTTAACAGAGCTGAAAATCATCATGGTTCTATTCAGAAGAAGATCATTATGCACGTTAATCATGTGAATCCTGAATCTAGACTAGGAGGGGCACATACATTGTGTGAACCCTGTACCATACCAGGAGTCCCGTTTCAGATGTTTCACAGTTTGATTAATATATGAAGCTGGTCCTAAAACAATGGTTTGGTTTGGCAGTAATTGACACAGTCGGATCAAACGGATCTTTGCTCAGTTATTGGCGTAGGTGCCGCGCTACGATTGACAAAGACCAGATTGACAAAGGCCAGAGAAAAATGTTTGATGGTGTCATAATCTATTTCTAGTGGACCATATGGACAGAAAGGAATAGAAGAACTTTTCAGAACAAGAGTCTGCAACAAGGGAAGTGGCCCTCTTATGTAAAGAGAAGTGGTGCAATACCAGGCCGCGTTCGGCTAGCTGGCCAGCGCTCTCACAATGGCACTGTTCATGCGGACAGTGTTCCCAGATAGAACAGTATTTTTTTCCTCACAACAATCAGTCGGAACAGTATTTTGGCTTATTTTTCAGTCCTGCCGAACAGTCATACCAGTCGACGACAAGATCCTATGTGCAAACCAATCAGTCACAGCAATAGTTTTTTTTTCGCGACCGGGACTTCACCCGTTTTTCATTAAGAGGGATAAAAGTTTAAAACGGTACAAATCAGTAACTGATGGCGGCGAGTCGCCAACATCAGACAACCAGCACAACACAAACCTAACTACTGGAAATCAGACATAGGCATTACATATTCACAGCAATAGTAGACCTCGTCTCTTTTCTTCTGATTTACGAAGTATTGTCTTCTGTTCCCTTCTCATTCAGGTTTTTTTCTTTCCACTTCGGGTGGTGTACAGAGTAGGGTGGCTGGCCTGCGGGTCAAAGTGGTGGCGAGCATAGGCTCGTCCTTGTAGTTCTGTACTAATATTTTTTTCTCTTTTCCCTGTCTAATAAAAATCCGGCAAAAACCTTTGCCGCCTTTCGAAGGAAAAAATGAAGCTGGTCCTAAACAAGTGATCCTTGAAGATTCTCTCCAGTATTATTTATGTAAAAGTGAACTGCGATGCAGCCTTTGATACGGAGACATGGAATGGTGGATGGGGCTGTGTTCTTCGTGACTCTGATGGAGATGTTGTCGAGGCCCGCCGAGGAAGAATAGAAGCGTTACTCAACCCGTTGCAAGGTGAGATGATTGCCTGCATTCACGGCGTCCAAGCGGCAATCGATGCGGGAGTGGGGCATGTGGTCATTGAATCGGATGCGGTTGCCGTTGTCCAAGCAGTCTACTCGAGGACCTATGACTTATAAGTGCTGTCACTCACCTCGCCGAGGAGCTTCGCAGTTTGCTTCCTCTGAATTTTATTTCCTGGGTTGTCCAACAGAGACCTCGGTCTTGTAATTGAGTTGCTCATGAGTTAGCGTCTCTAGGGAGTTCATGTGATCCGGCTGAGGAACCAGTTTTGGATTCCATCCCGGCACATATCTTGTATTTAAATGCTGATGATTCAGCGTCTTTTCAGTAATGGAAATGCTTTCCCCTAAAAAAAGAGAGTAATTATACGCCAAGATATTTATTTAAGGAAACAGCTAACTCAATTGTGTTGGTCTATTACGGCGTTTCCACTTGATGACTCCACGAAGGTCTTAGCGAGCTGCGAGCGGCAAAAACAAATGACCAAATAATATTACATCATGGATCACCTAACACCTGCTGAATCATATTCATATGGGTCCAGTCGTCATACTCGAGAGAAACAGCGAAATCATTGGATCGTTAAGAACAGTGCGCCGATCGATGGCATACATAAGGACAAGATAAGGTTTCCAAATTACGTTCAATAATTGTTAAAGTTCATTCAGTGCAAAAAGACTTTCTCACTGATGAAAATTGTGTCTCTAACCCCTCTAACAATGACATCAGCGCACCAGCTCACAGAAAGCACCTAATGAACAAGTTGCCTCCTTTTTTATCCTTCTGAAAGCTCCATTAATCCATGTTTTAGCTCCTATCGCGTTGTAGAGCTAGCGTTGCAGAAGACAAATACCGTCTTTCATCCACTATGACATAAGGCGAAGTCAGTCGGCGCATAATTTTGCAGGAGACGACGATAACACTTCTATCAGATGAGTGATGCAAGTTGCTTATTGGTGTCAAGAATGGCAAGTTGTTGGTAGGCCCTGCCTATCTTCAAATGGGTTGTGTCAGGTCAGGTCAATCCCTCCACAACCACTTACCATGCTGAGGTAGCAAGGGGAAGAACACTTTTGGTGAGACAGGAATTGGTCTAGAGTGATCTGTGTTCTTCCTTGCCTGCTTCCTGGAGAAATATCTTTATCGCAGCCATACATACAACTGGTCCACGGTCGCAAGATCCGAACACAAGCTACAAAACACACACGCCAAGTGGCAAACTTTCCGAATTCGGGTTCAAATCTTTGGTCGCCGCAGCTTGGTAGGGCAACTTTGGTGGACTTTGCATTGGCCTGATTGAGAGACATGCAACTGTGGACATCACCACAAATGGTATGCACATGTGGCGGCTACAGGTCGTTTCCTTAGTGGCATCAACATGTCATGGTCCTACTCCAGCAATCATGCACTGACGCACTGTGTAGCAGTGTACGCTAGGTTCACTTTGGCTGGCCTGGGCATCACACTGCTGCAGAGCTTTTTCTCTATGACATCGAAGCTGCAGGTTCTGGTAGCCCGTAGATGGATCTTCAAGCCTTGAACCATTGAACCCCCCACTAATATTTGCGTCGTCGTTCTTGGTCAGTAATATCTTGCAGTCGGATGAGTTTCCAGAATGTGCCGATCAGGACACTTGGAACAGGGCTGCAACTACAGTAACCTATCTGTCAACTTCTTCTGAAAAAACAGGGGTAACCTTTCAGCAAATCAGTAGGAGTACGTGAGGCCTTTGTGTATGATTGGTGACTCAGGGAGTCAGGGGTAACCTTTCAGCAAATCAGTACGCTCCCCAAAACTGCCGGAGCGTACGTAGCATGATCACAGTTCACAAGTCAGCAAGTGACAACACCAGAAAACCGCCTGCCACTGAATTCGGGGCAAGTGTCAAAAGACTGGAAGTGGGCAAAGTAAGCACAAGTGCGTGGCAGAGACTTCCTGCTCCAGCCGTATCCCCCGATTCCTGCAGTGCAGGGGCACCGCCACGCCGGGGGTAGAACGCGAACGGCGTCGTCGGCGCGGCGCTTTCGGACGGATGGGCGCAGTCGGCAGGGCACGGATGGTCTCCACTCGTTCTACCTGCGCGCGCGCATCGGGCCTCGCATGGTGTGGGCGGGATCGGTGACGGCCTGACGGGAAACTCCTTGGACAAGACGAGACCCACGCGTTCTCGGGCCGTGCCCAGCGTGTGGCGTGCCGGCCCACCCCACCAGGCACCAGCCCGTGCGGCATGTCGCAGCCGCGACCCGCACGCTGCACGGTCCTCGTCAAAACGCACGTTTCATGCCCTGCCTGCCGCCAGCAGCGGGGGGCCAATACCTCGGGAAACAGCGCGCGGCCATGCAGCCGGATCCGGCATGGCCGGTCGTGCCGTGCCCATCCCCACGCCCGCCGCATGGCTCCTGGCCGCATAGCTCACCGGCACGGCTGCCTCCATCTGCCCTGCCCTCGATCGGGAACTGCATTGAGGCGTACGAAATGCTTAATCAACACCGTGATGCGCGGGCACTCAAACGTACTGATGCAGCATCCATAGGCGTACTGACCACGCCGTCAATCGAGCAAGCAAAATGAAACCAGCAACGGTGCCAATAGTTTCACTTCCACCTTCCAGTCCAGGTCTTCTCATGCATCCTTCCTGGACGCGCTACAGGAACGTGACGGCGGCGAGGAAGCGGAGGCTGTCCCCGCTCAGACCACGGCTGCCGCTGCCGCCGCCACGCCTCGTCGCCGTGGCTATCGCCTTCGCCTTTGCAATCCTCTTCTTGATCCTCGTGCTTCTCTCCACCACCTCCCCTCCCTCGCCACCGTCCCACCACCACGCCGTCGTCACAAGACCATCCTCGTCCTCGGCACCGCCGCCGCCTCGCTGCAGCAGCGCGGCGGCGAGCCTCGGGGAGCTCGGCGACGCCATGGTGTCCATGCTGCCCAAGGACCTCCCGTTCACCGTCTTCGTGCCCTCGGCGGACTCTTTCACCCGCGTCCTCAGGCTGCAGGGGCCATCGTCCAACGCCAGCGCTGCCGCCGCTGGAGGGGAAGCAGCGGCCAGCGACACCGACGAAAACACCTACGCCATCCTCTCCCGCGTGCTCGGCTTCTCTGCGGTCCCTCGGCGCCTGCTCGCCGCGGACGTGCCGCCGCCGCGCGGGGCCGGGGCGGTGCGCCTCCTGGACTCCGTGTCCGGGCTGAGCCTCTACGCCTCCAGGGACGCGCGCGGGGCGCTCGTCGTGAACGGCGTTCGGTCGGAGTGCGTCGATATTGTTAGGGGCGAGACCGTGGTGCATGTCATCGCGGGTGTCCTCATGGACGCCGAATTTGAGCGTTCTTTCTCTGCGGAATTTGATGGTTGATCAAGTCATCAACCCTTTGAGTTTGACATGGTTCGTTTCTTTAGTCTGGAGAGGAATTGCACGATAATGCACAGTGCATTTGCAAAAATTTAGATAGCGGTAAAAACAAGTTGTGACTTCAGCCTCCGATGAAGGTAGATGGATTTTGAACTCCATTTGAAAATAAAAGTCAGCACTACGACATATATATAGTGAAAAAAGAGAAATCTTTAGACAAAAGAATAATACAGAAAAGTTTTCAAGCTTTTAGTTAGATAAAAAAATTCTATTCATTTCACGTCCACAATCCAAATTCCAAGCATCTATCTACCTTTTATTATTATGAACCTATTTAGCCCTTGTTTAGTTCCAAAATTTTTTCTCAAAAAGTGCTATAGTACCCATCACATCGAATCTTGCGATACGTGCATGAAGCATTAAATGTAGATGAAAAAAAAACTAATTGCACAGTTTGGTTGGAAATTACGAGACGAACGTTTTGAGCCTAATTAATCTATAATTGAACACTAATTGCCAAATAAAAACGAAAGTGCTACAGTAGCCCAAATTCTAAAATTTGGGCAACTAAACGCGCACTTATTAGAGCAGTTCTACTTCACTAGTGGAGATTAAGCTGCATTGAAAAATATTTGATAAAACACCATCTCATAGTAGATAGGAGAGGAGCCGGGAGAAGCTAATATTTTCAGCTCCATCCGGCACCCATCTCCTGTAAAGAGCCGGTTTTAAGAAACTCCGCTTGAGGAGGCGAGGAGCTATTCTATTTTTGTCGATGCGAAAAGTGATCAACAAGTAAATATTTATAGTTTTGTCGTACGTTGTGATCGGATGTGGCCTAGCACTCAATGACACAGGGTTTATACTAGTTCAGGCAACGTGCCCTACGTCTAGTTTGAGTCGGTCGGTGACTTTATTCCTGAGTCCAGGTGCTCGAAGTTTGCTGTGGAGTTACGAACGAGTGGGAATAAGATGGAGGGTGTTAGAGATCTGGTCGAACTCTAGATTGAAGGGCCTAGAGTGACTGGAGCTCCTACGTACGCTAAATATTAGAACGTATGCTCTATGTAGCTTTAGAGTTCTAGAGTCGTGAAGCTGTTCGAGTGCTCAGAATGTCTAAAACTAACAGAGAGAGAGAGTCGGAATTGACCGTCCTTCATTGGGAGAGAGAGCATCCCCTTTATATGTGAAGAGGATGGCCTTACAAGAGAGAGAGTGTGTGTTCCCTAATCTTGTTGCCCACGC
The DNA here is from genome assembly GCF_019320115.1 of Miscanthus floridulus. Lineage (NCBI taxonomy): Eukaryota > Viridiplantae > Streptophyta > Magnoliopsida > Poales > Poaceae > Miscanthus > Miscanthus floridulus. The sequence continues at coordinate 159,897,931 of NC_089581.1, forward strand.
CGTCGGGTACAAGATAGTTTGTCGACGCCCACAATACTGTTGACTCCCAGATGCATGCGGCAGGCTCCATCGTGTTCTACTAGTATGGCAAATGTCGGCGCCTACCATATTGTAGGATAAATGTCGACGCCTACAACACTGTTTATGTTCTGACATGTCTGGAAGGCTGCAAAGTACCCTTCTAGCATGGCCTGATAGTACTGTCCTACAGGTGTGCAAGGTACGGTCCTCGGTATTACGGTTGACTTGAGCGCCTTACCTTATCTGCTCCTCCTGATTTCTTAGATCCTCACCGACCGGGCGTCCTCGGCTGGTCGTTTCCAGTTGGCTCCGGCTGCATTGGTCGGAGAAGAGTCGTAAGCAGAGGTTTGGTGTATTTCCGGTCGAAGAAATGGGTCGGAGTCAGAAGCGAGCGCCGTCCCCTCCTTGGCCAGGCCTTTTGGTCGGAGAAGCGGGTCAGAGTCGGAAGCGAGCGTCGTCCCCTCCTTGGCCAGGCCTTCTGGTCGGAGACTGGATCGCTCTTTCGGCCTATCGTTAGGTATCTGAGCCGGCCCAAGAGTTACGCGTCGTTTGTAATGTCGTCTGTTGGGCCAAGCTTTTGCTAGGAAGCGGGCCCAATAGGGACCCCGGGTTTATAAACCCGACAGAAGCCCCTGAGCCCCCAGGCGATTCGGGTAGAATTGTCTGGGGGATTTTTCGACATGCCAGTGGGTGCGCGTGAGCACACCCGGTGGGTATAGCCCCCGGTTCGACTGGTGAGTCGATTGGAGGCTAAATATCTTGGTACTCTTTTCTAGGGCCGTAGACTCCTGTGTTTCTACCGTTTGGGGTGTTTTGCCCATGTTTGGCCCACCCGCGACCTACGTGGTCAGTTGTTTTCCTGAGTCGGCGTTAGGCGACCTGAGCCTCTGAGCCCTGTTAGGTTTGGTAGGTGTTGGTCTAGTTTTGTGCGTTACCCTATCTACGGTTTTCGTAACCGGAGAGGTTGAGCTAACGTCGCTTGCCTCAATGGCTCGAGTGACACGCTCGGTGAGCTCACTAACGAGCACGTTCGAGCAGAATCTAGGTCCGTCGTTCATAATGGGGTCGGCATAGCCCTCATATGGCATTCCACTGCTCCTTAACCCGCCTCCCGACAGATGCCTAGGTCATTCCGGAGACCAACTCAGGTGGCCCACTGGCCTCCCCTCGATGGAGATTCTATGGACATGGCTCGAGGTTAGGATCAAACGAGAAGGTCGATATGACCCTGTCTGCTTCTGAGCATACCGAGCGATGGTCATTGGGGCTCATCTGTGTTTTCTTCCCTGGCTTTGTTTGACGTGAGGCGGCCTCGAGTCCTTTGCGGACCAGCCTTCGAACCCGATCAGTCGATGCTCATGTTGAATGAGGCAACTACCGTTTTGTGACGCAACACGAAGCATTGTGATGCATTAATTACATATGCGATGCTTTAGATGCATGGGATGAATGAATGTGTGAATGCGTGTACGAGAAAGGATGAATGAATGATCATGCATCAAAAAATAAAGTAAGAAGGTTTGGTAAAGTTACCTTGATGACTCAAGTGACGGGTTTGAGGAGCTCTTATCGGATATGTCCGAATGGGATCCGTGTCCATCATTCATGATAGAGTCGGCATAGCCGCATGGGACATCCCACTACCCTTTACCTATCTCTCGGCAGTCGCTTGAGCCATTCAATCGACTCAGGTAGCTCGTTGGTCTCTCCTCGATAGAGATCCTATCGGTGGGCCCTTCCAAACCCTATCTGGGAAGGCGAAGGGTCATTTGCATGCGATTGCGCCTTGTTTCCTATGCCTGGGTTGTGGTAGTGGTGGGCCCAATCTAGGCCACATCCCACTTTAACCGGGTGACATTTCGTTGGGCAGGGTGCATCCCATCAGTCAGGACGCGTCCCATCGCATGCCTATTTGCATTTAAATGGGGAAGGGAGAGGGGTTTTGTCCTATTCCTTCTCCTTTCTCCATCTGCCATGTCTCCTCCTCCTTCCTTCTTGCCAAGCATGTTCGTGCGCCATGGCGATTTCTCTGAGAGAGAGGGTAAAGTGAGGGAGAGGAGAACTCATAGATCCATATGTGAGTCCAGAGCGCGATGTCAAACTGGAGGCCATCCAATGTAGATGAGGCGGCGTTGGCCGCCTTCACCGAGAAGGGGCTGCTTTCGCTGAAGGAGGTGGTGCATTGGAGGGCTCCTATGCTAGGGGAAGCCATTCCGCAACCTTGGGACGATGAGGTTGTCTCCTTCCTCGCCTTCCATGAGCGTGGGCTAGGATATCCCACACACTGGTTATTGTGCGGGCTCCTCAACGAGTGGGGCCTAGAGCTGCAACACCTCAATCCAACTAGGGTGCTGCACGTTGTCAGTTTCATCATCGTCTATGAGGCCTTCCTCAGGATGGAGCAGCACATGGATCTATTTCGGCAGATCTTTACCGGGCGAGCCCTATCGAAGAGGAAGCCACCTAGGACCACGCCGGTTAGGGGCTTTACCTTATAGAACAAGCCAAGACCATCGAGCTCCTACCCCCGCATACTCTCCCTATGACTCCAATCGGGGGTGTCATGGGGAGTGGTTCTACATCAGGAACCCAGCGGAGGCGCCGTTTCTGCCGTTCATCGAAAGAAGGTCGGAGAGGCGGGAGAGCTGGTTATGGGGGCCCTCTAGTCAGTAGAACAAGCTGGAGGTCATCGAGGTGGAGCTCTAGAAGCTGGTGCAGCATGGCCTCGACGGGCTGTAGGTGTTCCACACCTTCTTCCACCGTCGAGTCACCCTACTGGCAGAGAGGAGGCGGCCGATGTGGAACTACTTCGGCCTAACAGATCCCGACCACATGTCGCTGGAGGAGTCAGCGAAGGACGAGGTCTAGAGTCGACTCGACTGGGTGCTGTAACTGAGGGATAAGGAGTCTCTTGAAGGAAAGCCCAGACCTCTCCATGCCACAAAGCTGTCCAATCTGGTATGCTCCTCTCCTCTTATTCCATGACCTTTTTTCTCTTGCTCTCTTGTATTTGGACTTTGAGTCATCCACTTCGTAGGGACTCGCGGGCTACAAGTCCTGGCCGCATCTTCTGAGGGGGCTAGAGGACATGGCTCAGCAAGCCTCTCTAAAAGAGGCAGCAGTTGCCAAAAAGAAGAAGATAGCTTAGAAGGCCCAGAGGAGGCACGGGAAGGAGAAGGAGATCGCCCGGTGGGTGCGGGCCGGTGAAAATCGGAGCGATGTGGAGGCAGATCTTGAGTCGAAGGAGCCCACGAAGATAGGTGGCGATGTGAGCTCCTCCGAAGTTGAAGGAGACCGGGGCATCATTGCGACCTCGGTGGAGCATTGTGAGCCTATGGCCGCGGCCGCTAGCAGTGGGCGGGATGCAGAGAGGTGCGGCGACGTTCCCACATCAAGGAAGCATGCTGCGAGCTTGGCCACCGCCGTCGAGCGAGAGGCGAAGCGAGCGTGGTCGCCGCGCCCTTCGGAGGCATCGTTGGCTTCGCCCCCCGCTGCTCCGAGCATGGTGGGGCACGCCAGCTAGTCAAAGGAGCATGCTCGTACCCCCGTATCTTCAAGGTTAGTGCATGCATGCGACACACAATGGGGAGATGGCCTGTTAGTTGCCCCAGCGGGTGCGCTATGAGCCGACGATCACAGCGACTCGTAGGCCAATCGAGAGCTGGTTGGGTCGGCTCCTCCCTCGATCGATGTGAGGGGGCATGGGTGAAAGGTCCTTGTATGGTTTTGATAATTGAGTGACAACCTAGGTGGACTAATTGTGTTTTTATGAGATACACAGGTGATTAGTCCATAGGTACATGTGTATAAGCAACATATGCCATGGAGATTGAAATGGCTCAGAGATGTTGCAAAGCTCATACATGTGATGATGAAGGAGCTCATTGAACATGAGACATGACATTGAGTCATGTGATCAAGGTGGAGAAGATCAAGACAAGACTTAGATTGATGGACCAGTTGCAAGCGTGAAGGGCAAGTCAGAGGCTTTGGAGCGATGGACTGCGTGGTGGTGAAGCTTGAGCAAGACTTGGCACCGATGGATGAAGGCAATGGTGAAAAGCAAGTGAAGTCAAGATCGATGAACCAATATGATCATGTAATGATATGAAGTGGATCATATCATTGTTGATCGTGTTGGTGCATGTGTTGCATCGACATTAGAGGAGATGGAATGGAATGTGCAAGGCAAAGGTATAACCTAGGGCATTTCATTTCACCGGTCATAGGTGTGTAGAGAAGTTTATGACCGGGTTTAGGATAGATAGCCGTACTATCAAGAGGGGCAAACTTGTTTGCATATCGGTCATCTAGTGCCACTCGAGTGATCTAACTTTGCATCATTGCTAGGATCGAGTGGCGTGGCAAGTTGAGTGGCTAATCCTTTGGAAAATGTTTGTGAAAAGCTAACACACATACACATAGCGGTATACACTTGATGGTGTTGGCACATTTGCAAAGGAGAAGAAGTTGGTGAAGAAAATGAGTTAGTCGCGCTGGTCATAGAGTGACCAGACGCGTCCGGTATGTGACTCGGTACTAAATAGCATAGAGCGACTGGACATGTCCGGTCACCATATTGGACACATTCAGTATGAATCAGCGAAGTCAATGTTCAGTGAAATAGTTGATCGGACGCTGGGAGCGTCCAGTTCAGAGCGACTGGATGCATCTGGTCGGCCCTAGGAGCTTACTAGACTCGACCGGATGCTACGGCTCAGCGTCTGATCATTTCTAAATAGCGCGTCCGGTCGCATGGGACTCGTGGCAGCAACGCTACTTTATTTAAAATGGGACACGTGGCGGTCAGGTAGCTATCTGATGCGTTCGGTATGGCGACCGGACATGTTTGGTATTCACGAACGGTGCTTTCGGTGCAGCGTCCGGTGCAAACGACCTGCGCGTCCGGTCGTCCCAAAATTTGTCCAGTGAAGGGATAACGGCTAGTTTAGCACATGGGGCTATAAATAGAAGGTGGTCTTAGCCATGGTCGAGGCTGAGCACCTTGGGGGACTTTGTGTCCATGCTTGAGAGTGTTTGGGAGCCCTCCATCTCACATATGCTTGATAGTGATCATTTGATTGTGTGAGAGAGCGATTCTAGTACGATTGCATCATGAGGTTGCATCAAGTGGCACTAGGTGATCGAGTTGCAAGCCGGTGTTGCTTGTTACTCTTGGAGGTTGAGATGGCTTGGTGGTGGTCTCTGTCAAAGCCCACAAGAAGCTTGTGCGATACTCTGGAGAAGAGCTTTGTGAGGGGCATTATGCTTGCCCCGCGGGAGCCACGAAGAGCAACTCTAGTAAAGCGACACACGAAGGATGACAAGTGGTCCAGCTAGGTCAAGTGCTAGAGCTTGTGGTAAGCACTCCACGTGGGAGAGTGACTTGTGGGTCACCACTAGCAAGAGAACCGGCGGCAACCTTAGAGCTTGTCTCAACGGGGACTAGCGTGTTGGCAAGAACGTGAACCTCGGGAAAAAATCATCGTGTCATCCTTGTATTTCTGTTGGTTTGCATCCTCGTTACACAAGCTTGTAATTACTTTTATATACATTGTGCCTATGTAGTTCCTCTTGTAACTAGTTAGCTTGTGTAGTTCACTAGTTACCTTCTTGCTTGTGTAGCATAGAAGTAGCTCCCTTGCGTGGCTAATTTGGTTTGAGTAACATTGTTAGTCACATTGCTTAGTTTGTGTAGCTAAGTATTTGCGCTCTCTAATTTGGCATTGGTTGCCTTGTTATTGAGCATTGCTAGTGAGCTTAGGAGCTTCGTGCTTTTGCTTACTAGAATTGTGTAGGAGCTCCCCAGTGTGTAAAATACTAGTGCATAGGTTTGTGTGACCTTGCACCTAGAATTGGATAGGTGAACTCTAGCTAGCCTGTGGGGGTATTAACCCCTATACCCTTACGGCTAAGCTTGGGCTGGCCCGGATCGATGGGTTCGGTCCACCCGAAAGATGACGTGCGGCCCAGTTAACCTGATCGGAGTCCCACACAAGGAATCAAGACGGATTTGGTGACCAAGCAGGATCCTGGTCGGTTAGAATAGGAATCCTTATCCGGCCACATATGGCAATTGTAACTGACTAGGATGAGTTTCTAGATCTGTAACCCTGCTCCCCCGGACTATATAAGGCGGGCAGGGGACCCCTCTAAAAAACATCTCTCATTGACATACAACAATATAAATCAGACGCAGGACATAGGTATTACGCCTTCTCGGTGGCTGAACCTGGATAAAACCTCATGTCTGTCTTACGTCACCGTCTTATTTAGGGGCTTGCGCATCTGTCTGCCGATAATCTACTACCTTAGGCATACCCCTAGGTAGACTGCCGACCATATTTCGTCTACAGTGGCGCGCCAGGTAGGGGGTGTGCGTACTGCTCTCCAAGCAAACAAGATGGTCATCATCTCCTGGCTCCACTGGCTATGCCCAACGGCCTCATGTTCACCGTTGGCCAGATCACCTGGACCACCGGCTCCGACAACTCCATCGCCATGACCACGGAGGAAGCGTGGATTCAACCTACATCGACGACTACTTCACCTGCATCGACTATGACTCCGACCACGGTGAACACGGCTCCAACCACGGTGAACACAGCTCGACCACAGATGGATCTGGCTCCGACCACGGCACATCTGGCTCCGACCACTGCCTACAGCCATGCCGACAACCCATCATCCTGCTTCCCCGCTACAGAGGAAGGCAGATCGACAACACCGACCTGCTCGACTCCATCGATCGGGTCAGCATCAAACTCACTGAAACCCTAGCTCTGGTAAGTACGATTCAAAGCCAACCTAATGAGCAGGTAACAACTCCCCACAACAGATCTACCCGACCAGCGTCGGACCAGTCGTCCTGCGTGACTTGGAACAGATCTCGTGGTCGTATCTACTCCTGAGGGGCCGCTTCGCTCGTCGCCAGCTAGCCTTCGCGATGAGTCTCCGACTCTGCGAGTACGAAGTCCCGACGAGAACCACCAGGTCCAGCCCTACGGCCTGCAAAACGCTGCCTCCAGCTACGCGTACAATCTACGACGCCGCTCGGATCTGTGTTCCTATGCACCGATCCTAGCCGAAGCCATGCCACATCGTCAACATGGTCCGGATTGAAGATTATCAAGAAGGATCCGTCCACACTGGTCCGAGAGGGCGACTCCAGCTCCTCATCCGGCATCGCATCCAACGCATCTGTCCACACCGAGCTTCAGCGTCACGAAGAGGAAGGCGTCAAATACGATCTGGATCTACCAGACCACGCCCCGGGTTTCCCCCAGTTCCGTCTTTCCCACCAAGACGAGGGAGATTTGATCCATGTTGTCAGCAATGACGAGCCACCAGTAGTTGGCGAAATAGAACAAGAAAAGACTGCACGCGAAGCACGCAATATTGACCGGTTTAATCGCCGACAAATCGAAGCTAAAGCAGACCAGGAGGCATGACACATAAGGGTCCAACCACGTGACCTCAATGATGCTTTCGACAGGGTGGGGGACAAACAAGTCTTCAAGACCCCAAGCGCCAACGTAGCCGTCGCCATGGCGACAATGCAGCGGCTGCCCAACACTCCTGAGACCCAAGCGATCCATGATGACATACAAGCTTATCTAACGGCTGCTATGGCTCAGATCGCAGAGATAATCAAGCCCGGGCACCATCCGTTTCAGTTGAATCAAGCCACAGCCGCCAATACTCAAGTCACTCACAGCCGCCCAACCAACGTGGCTCGCGCGACAATGACCCGTCGGACAACCGTCAAGGCGGAAACGGTGGTCATGATGGTGGTCGGGACGAAAACCACCGCCGGGAGGATAATCGCCATGACGTTCGAGGCGACAACCGCCGAGATAACCGCGACAATCGCCGTGATAACCACGGTCGTAGGGCTAATTCAGATGGCAATCGAGATCGCCACGATGGCAATAACGATCTCCGCCATTACCTCGGTGGACGTGATCTGCGTGCTCGCATCAACCAGAGAGCCAACAATCATGCATCCCATAAAAGCTATCACCGTATGGAGTATGACACCACCCACGGCCCGCCGGGTCTGAAGCAATTCACTCCGCACCTTCGCCAAGTCATATGGCCCAAAAATTTCAAGCTCGAGAAACTTCAGAAGTACGACGGCAAGGAAAACCCCGAATTATGGGTCATGCTCTATGAAACTACGTGCCGATCAGCCATGGCTGACGAGCACGTCATGTCTAACTACTTCCCAGTCGCCATTGGTCATGCAGGTCACCAATGGCTGGTTAGCTTGCCGGTGAACTATTTTGACTCTTGGCAGGAGCTCAAGCAGGCCTTCATCGACAATTTCATCGCTACTTGTGAACAACCCGGCAACAAGTACGATCTGCAATGGATCCGAGATCGGAAAGACGAACCACTGCGCGAGTACGTTCGGCGTTTCTCGGAGATGCGCATCAAGGTCCCATCAATCTCCTGACAACTGAAGCAATCGAGGCTTTCGTCACCGGCCTCCGCTTCCACGACGCCCTAAGAGACAAGCTCCTCCGGAAGAGACCTGAATCAGTCACAGCGCTCTTGGCCACCGCTAAGAAATACGCGGACGCCGACGACGCTAAAAAGATAATCGTTGAAGAAGCAGCAAGGGTTCCACGCTCCGACCACCCTCCACACCGCGACTGATTACCGCGGCAATCGTGGTCGGAACGACAATTTTGACCGCGCAACCAGCGCAACGACTCCCGCGACCACCGTGACCAACGTAATCAGCGGCGCAACCGCCATGACGATTACAGGAGCAAGCGTGCTCGGGAAGACGACGGCGAGGTCAATACCGTGAAAAAGGGTGGCGGATGTCGTAACTACGAGGACGACTACGCCAAAGCATTGAAGGGGCCCTGCCAGCTCCATCCTAAGTCGAACCACACCATGGAGAATTGCCGCGTCCTCAAGACTATCTACACGCGTCAACAGGCTCCGGATACATCCGACAAGCCTAACGACGCAAGGGAACAGCGCAACGAGGACAACGATGACGACGATGCAGACCCTCGTCATAAATACGTCAAGCCGACTGATCGCGTGCACACCATCATCGGCGGCAAGGTGTCCATTGAGACCAAACGAGAGTGCAAGCTGCCTCGCCCGCGCTTGCTTGAACGTGGCAAACACCGACAACCTTCTCACCGATCCGTGGCTTCCTCCATGGTCTCACCGTGAAATCTACTTTAGCAGGAAGGACCAATGGGCCGCCATACCTGAGCCAGGGCATTTTTCCCCTAGGTCCTCGATCCTTGTATCAACAAGGTTCAGTTCGACAGGGTACTGATCGACGGCGACAGCTCCATTGATATACTATTCAAGAACAGCCTACCTTCCCTAAAAATATCCAAGGCGGACCTGAAGCCGTATGAGGCATAGTTCTGGGGCGTTCTCCCCGGATAGAGCTCTACACCTCTCGGGCAGATCACGCTACCTGTGCAATTCGGGACACCAGACCACTTCTGCACTGACTACGTCAACTTCGTGGTCGCTGACTTCGACGGCACCTACCATGCTATTCTTGGTCGACCGTCGCTCACCAAGTTCATGGCCATACCTCATTACAGGTATCTGGTGCTCAAGATGCCACCGAGAAAGGAGTTTTAACCCTCAAGGGCAACGTATACGCAGCTTATACCTGTGAGGACGACAGCTTCAAAGTAGCAGAGGCCCACGACCTCTCTATTCGTATGGCCGAGACCATGCTCGATGCTAAGAAGACCTCGGCCGACCACCTAGAGATCCCAGAGCTCGAGGCTCCACGCAAGAACATCAGGTCCAAGGAGCACAAGACGATCCAGCTGGTCGATGGCGATCCTAGCAAAACGGCCCTCATCGGGGCCAACCTGGATCCCAAATAGGAAGACGCGCTCGTCAGGTTCTTGAGGAGCAACGTGGAGGTGTTTGCATGGAAACCTTCCGACATGCCCGGTGTACCTCGGAACTTGATCGAGCACTCCTTAAATGTCAACAGCAAGGCCAAACCAATCAAGCAGAAGCTACGACGGTTCGCTCGCGATAAGAAGGAGGCGATTAGGGTAGAAGTTACACGGCTTTTGGCAGCCGGATTTATCAAAGAAGTGTATCATCCGGAATGGTTAGCCAACCCGGTTCTTGTACGCAAAAGAATAATGAATGGAGAATGTGCGTTGATTACACTGATCTCAACAAACACTGCCCTAAGGACCCCTTCGGCTTACCTCGCATAGACGAGGTCGTAGATTCAACCGCCGGTTGCGAGCTGCTCTCCTTTCTCGATTGCTACTCTGGTTATCACCAGATCGCTCTCAAAAAGGATGATCAGATCAAGACATCTTTCATCACGCCTTTCGGCGCCTACTGCTACACGACTATGTCGTTCGGGCTCAAAAACGCCGGAGCTACCTACCAACGCGCCATACAGGCCTGTCTCAATGACGAGATAAGAGACAGGCCTCATCGAGGCTTATGTTGACGATGTAGTTGTCAAAACCAAGGAAGTACGTACCCTTGTTGACAACCTGGAACGCACCTTTGCAGCCCTCAATACTGTTCCAATGGAAATTAAACCCAAAGAAGTGTATCTTTGGCGTTCCTTCTGGCATACTGCTCGGCAACGTCGTCAGCTACGACGGCATACGCCCTAACCCGGAGAAAGTCAAAGCTGTCTTAGACATGAAGCCCCTAAAAAAGGTGAAAGATGTCCAGAAGCTTACCGGATACATGGCCGCTCTAAGCCGTTTCATATCAAGATTAGGAGAAAGAGGGCTACCGTTCTTCAAAATGCTCAAAGCATCCGAGAAGTTTGAGTGGTCAGAGGAAGCAGACGCTGCTTTCACGCAGCTAAAAGAATACCTCACATCACCCTCAGTTCTTACTGCTCCCAGAGAAGACGAAACTCTCCTACTTTACATTGCGGCAACCGATCAGGTGGTTTCCACTACAATGGTGGTCGAGCGCGACGAAGCCGGGCCACGCCTACAAGGTACAGCGGCCAATTTATTTCATTAGTGAGGTACTCAACGAATCCAAGACCAGGTACCCACAGATTCAGAAACTGCTCTACGCCATACTGATAACATCCCGAAAGTTGAGACATTACTTCGACGGATATCGTGTGGTGGTCATGACCGAGTATCCTTTGGGGGACATCATTCGCAATAAGGATGCGAACGGACACATCATCAAATGGGCAATGGAGCTATGCCCCTTTTCCTTGGAATTTGCAAGCCGTACTACAATCAAGTCTCAGGCACTCAGTCGATTTCATCATCGAGTGGACAGACTTAAGCATGCCTGCCTCTCCGGGATCCGATGAATATTGGACGATGTACTTCGATGGTTCTCTCAACATTGACTGGTGCGGGGGCAGGAGTTACTTTTCGTGTCACCATCCAAGGAGCAGCTCCGGTACGTCCTCAGGATTTATTTCCCAGCATCTAATAACGCCGCCGAGTATGAAGCGTGCCTGCATGGTTTATCGCATTGCGATTGAGCTTGGTGTTAAACGTCTCTATGTCTACGGAGACTCGGCCCTGGTCATCAATCAACTCAACAAGGACTGGGACACGACCAGCAAAAGATGGACGCATACTGCAAATCGATAAGAAAGCTAGAAGGCAGGTTCTATGGCATCGAGTACATACATGTGGTCCGGGACAAGAACCAGGCAGCGGATGCATTGTCAAAGTTAGGATCATCCCGAGCCAAAATCCCACATGGTGTATTCGTCCAAGACCTGCTCACGCCTTCCATCGAAGATGAAGATTCTACGGTCGACAAAACTCCAGATCAGCAATTAGTGGCAACGGTTCCGGCGCCGAGCACAACCGAGCCGCTTCTGACCACTCATGAGCGGGACTGGAGAACTCCTTTCATCAAGGTACTTAACAGATGGTAGCGGTTATATCGATCGAACAGAAAACGAGCGCCTGATGCGTTGCAGTAAGCAGTATCTGCTCGTCGATGGCAAGTTATGGCGCAAAAATGCTAAGGAGGAAATCTTGATGAAGTGTATAACCCAGGAGGAAGGCGAGCATCTCCTAGACCAAATCCACTCTGGCTCCTGCGGCAACCATGCGGCCTCAAGAACTCTGGTCGGTAAGGCTTTCCGAGCAGGGTTCTATTGGCCGTCAGCAGTAGCCGACGCAGAGAAGCTAGTCCGTCGCTGTGAGGGTTGTCAGTTCTTCTCCAAGAGAATCCATGTACCAGCACATGAGATCCAGACGATTCCAGCCTCTTGGCCCTTCGCATGCTGGGGACTGGACATGATCGGGCCTTTCAAACCGGCTCCTGGGAAATTTACATGCGTCTTCGTGCTAATTGATAAAATTTCTAAGTGGATAGAATACATGCCTCTGGTATAGGCATCCTCAGAGAAAGCTGCCACGTTCCTCGACCAGGTCATCCACCATTTCAGCGTGCCCAACAGCATCATTACTGATCTGGGTACTCAGTTCACCGGGAACGCTTTTTGGGACTTCTGCGATGAAAGGAGCATAGTTGTAAAATACGTCTCGGTGGTGCACCCTAGAGCTAATGGACAAGTTGAGCGAGCAAATGGCATGATCTTGGACGCATTGAAGAAGAGGATGTACAGAGAAAATAATAAAGCTCCTAGAAGATGGCTTAAGGAGTTACCAGCCGTGGTCTAGGGCCTCCGGACTCAGCCCAGTCGTAACACCGGCGTCTCACCATACTTTATGGTTTATGGCGCTGAGGCAGTCCTCCCACCAGATATAGCTTTTAGATCAGTACGGGTAGAGAACTTCACGAGGGCAAGGTCAATGAAGTACGGGAGCTAGAAGTCAATAGCGCAAAGGAGAAAAGGCTCGATTCTTGCATATGCATGGCCAAATACCTTACTGTTTTGCGCAGGTACTACAACAAGAACGTTAAAGAGCGTTTCTTCGTGGTCGGGGACTTGGTCTTGAAGTGGAAGACGAACCAGGCTGGTGTCCACAAACTCGCAACCCCATGGGAGGGACCCTTCATGATCAAGGAAGTCACACGTCCAACGTCTTACAGGTTAGCTCACCTGGATGGCACGGACGTACCAAACTCGTGGCACATCGACAAGCTTAGACGTTTCTATGCTTAACTACTGAGATATGTACTCCACTTGTATTTTCGATTTACTTTAAAAGCAATTATGATTTCTCCGACCACTCTAATGTGTCACTCCGAATTTTATGGTTATTCTGACTTAGCCAGTACAAGCCGACCACCACTCCTTCTACGGTTTTTCGGAGCAGGTCCTGTCTCTGGTTCCTCCCAACACGTGCACGGGATCTGCTCTCTACGTTGCAGGGTGATTGGCAGGTCCCCCCTGGTTTGACTTGTCCGCGTCCACGTGTGCACAGGTCATATTACCTCACACTCCGACCACATGCCAACTAGGTCTGCGCAAACTCTTCGGGATGATGTGTCGAGCAAAATGGTACAACTAAACAGAGCGTTAACATGTTCCCACTTAGTTACACCAACATAAAATTTCAAGCTTAAATACATTTTGTATAAAGCAAACAAGCTTATAATGATATACAGTTACGTTATTACAAGCTTGCCTAAAGAGGCTCAAGTTTACAATAACACAACTATGTCCTCCTTCTATAGCTCTAAGCCTATTACATTGGCTGGTCGGGGCGCATGGCATTTACTGCTCGCCACCTCTGATACCCTACTCGAGTCTCGGGGACTCGTGCGCTAGTTGAGCTGAAGGGGATGGCCCCACCGATGCCTGGCTGGTCGAGACCGCAGGCTTCGTTGGTTGGCTCGCAGCTGATGGCATTTCCAGCTGGCTTGTCGATGGCATACCCTGTATAGGTGCTGTCCCACCTCCACATAGGTTAATATCGCCAATTATCTTTGACGACAAGTCCAGCTGGGCCGTCTAAAGCTCTTCTGCCTTGTCTGGGTCTATCTCCTTCGGGTACCTAGCCTCCAGGCGTTTGAGATCGATCAGGGGGTAGTGAGCACGCACCATGCTTAGCACATGGGCACCCGTGTACTCACCCGCCTCCTTCACGAATTCTTGGAACCATCCCCATGCTTGTTTGCATCTCTTGACCAGTCCGAGCTGGGGCGTCCTTAGCTCTTCCTCTATGAGTGCTGGGTCAATAAGGTCGAGGACGGGCACAATGCTAGTTGCCATTTCTTGGCACCGCTTGTTCCACGTGTCCTGCTCCTCGGTGGCCTTGAGGCATCGTGCTTTCCAGTCATCACGCTCCTTGATCATGGCCTCTAGGTGCCTCTTGGCATTGACTTTCAAAACTGAACGCAGTACAAGACATCAAACATGATGACACAACAAGGCAAGGTGGGCAATAGAATGAGAAAGGTGATCTAGAATGCTTACTTTTCAGGTCATCCTTCATTCTGGTAGTGTGGTCTTGGAGTTCAGACTGGCTGTGTGCCAGTTTCTCGTTGTCCTCCTTCAGGCGACCACATTCTGTGGTCACACGGCTATTTTCCCCCTGGAGGTGGGTCACTTCAGCTTCTAAACCTACATTACAGCTGTTACTGCCAAGAACACAATAACACAAGTCCTGCACTTGCTATGATACGGTGAAAACTTACTTGTTCTCTCCCGCTCTTTGTTATTGAGCTAGCCGACCAGGTTTTGGTTCTATGCTTCTTGGTCTGTCCTCTCCTGGTCGGCGGCTTCAAGTTGGCGCCGTAAGCGTTCCACTTCAGCCGTCAGCTCCTTATTGGTCGCCGTGATTCCTTCTATCTGGTTGAAGCACCTTTTTCGGTATCTTGCAGTTTTCATCAAGTCCTGCATACAGATAAGCTACGTCAGACAGTTTGACTACACAATAGGGTCAAGGACTCAAGCCAAATATACCTGGACTTCTGTCACTAGACGCTTGGCCGCCCGTTCGACTCTTAAGGTCTCTTCGACCTCTGGGATTTCCTCGTGTGTGACCCATTCGTCGTTCCGATAGCGCGACACATATACATGTTGTCGCCTATCTTGGGGACGGCCCAGGACCTCTTCCACTTCTTCCTCTTCAACCTCCTGTTTGGGAGGCGGCGCTGGTCTGGAGTATGCAGACTCCACGACCACCAGGGCTTTTCCACGAGCCGTCGTGTCGGCAAAAATGTTCTGGGCCACTTCTGGCTACTGCTCCTCGGCTAGATCCAGCTCCCTTGGCGCCATGGTATCCGCCTCAGCAGGGTTCATGCTCGGAGCACTTGTACTCTGCTCGGTTGTCTTCTTGACCAGCTGCTCAGGGACTGGCGTCTGGTCGTCCGCCTGCTGAGGCCCAGGTGGAGTCCCTACTATGGGCACCTCCATGGCTGCCTGCTGGGCAGTTTGACCCACCGTTGTTGGCGAAGACGTGCCGCACCCAGCTAGCTGGTCGGGGCTCTCGGTGGATGCCGATCTAATGCATCAGAGACAAATTCAGAAGATAATAGTATCCAATGCAAAATGCAAGCTTACATCAAAAATATAGATACTTACAGCTTCGACTTGCGGAATGATGTGGCGAAGGAACGTCTCCTCGACCGCCCCTGCTCCGCTTGCTCGGCAGTTTCCGACAGGACTCTTTCCACCTTCGGTACAGGCGTCGGGGTATGATGCTTGACGTTTCCTTCGTCTGTCCTCTGTGTTGCAGTGGTCGGTGCTGTGACCACTGCTGGCCTAGAGGAGCCACCCTACTCCATCGGTCCCACCTGCCTTCTCCTCTTTCGAGGGACGAGCCGGAAGATGTCCGCATCCTCTGCTTTGTCGTCCGACAGGGGGAAGATGGCTTGGCATCGTTTGCTGGTAGCCGGACGCTTGCCAGCGGCTCTGGTCGATGCGTCCTCTACAGTCTCGAGTACCGCCCAGTGAACGTCGTCGGTCCTAGCGCTGGTCTGGGCGGCTAGGCCGGTAGCTTGCGGCCATTCTACACCGGGGGGGGGGGGGCGACACGAACACTGCTGCCCAGTCACGACCATTACACTGAGACACAAAATGGGGACAAACAGTTATTTTCTTGCTACAACATGACTCTACAGTTAAAAGGAGGCGTCATTTACCTTTGGGGGAGGTCAAGCCAGCTTGAAGGCGTGCTCGATGGCGTTCAGCGCGACATAATTGGGATCGGCCAGGTTGAATAGCTCTCCAATCCTGGCCTTGATTTCCATCTTGTCGAGTGGCTCTTTCCTGGTCCTTGTTGGATCAGCGCCTCCTTGGTACTCGAAGTCAGGATGAATCCTTTTCTGGCAGGGCTGAATTCTTCGGCTGATGAAGTTGCCGACCATGCTTGGGCCATCAAGCCTTCCCCACGGGATCATCCCGAGTAGTTCGGCGATCTGCTCCAAGTTCTCGGGCTTCTCCGACCAGCTATTCTTCTTCACTGGAATTAGCCCCATGTCGCACAGAGCGATGGTGTTCGGCTCTTCACGGATGTAGAACCACTTCTTGTACCACTAGTCCAATGAGGTGTTCCAGGGGTAGTGCAAGTATTGAGCCTTCATGCCGTCACGTAGGTTCAGGTAGACGCCTCCGGCGATCTTCGAGCCACCGCTCCCTTTCTTCCGAAGACAGAACAGGTGGCGAAAGAGGTCGAAATGGGGCTAGAAGCCACCATAAGCCTTACAGAGATGGATGAAGGTGGAGACAAGAAGAATCGAGTTGGGATGCAGATTACAAATCCCAATCTCATAGTACAAGCAGAGACCCTGAAGGAAAGGGTGCACTGGAATCCCAAAACCCTGTTTGAAGAAATCTTTGAAAACCACAATCTCACCTGGTTGTGGATCAGGGAAGCTTTCTCCTTCCGGCGCGCGCCATCCAGCGAGTGCCTTGTTGTGGAGCACCCCCATGGCGACGAGGTCTTCGATGATCTACTCATTGCTCTGTGACTTCCACCACTCTTTCGCCATGATTCCACCTTTCTTCTGGGCGTCTCTCCTCACCATTAGTCTATCCTTTCTAGGGGGTGGATGCGGTGGCGAGGGGATTTGGCGATGTTTATCGAAGGAATAGGGTTTGGCAAGAGGAAGACGAAGGCGGCGGTGGCGAATGACAATGAGGAACGGTGACAGTAACTTGCTAGATCTACATTATAAATAACAAAGAGTTCCATCGTTTCGTCCGCCCGAGTTTCTTGGGAGACGTGCGCACGCGCAGCGGACGGTTGTTCACACCACCTCGAGATCTATGCCAATAAACACGCCCCTTCGTTTACAGTGTACGCACCTCTTCGCTGATAAAGTCAGAGGGCCCACACTGACGCACCTCTATATAGGTGCCAAGCGACAATTTGACAGAAAGAGTAAGAGGGCAGAATGCCGTGCTATACCTGTTTGCTTTTTTGATCAAGACATGTCAGTTTGGACTTGACAGAGTACGGCGACAAATAAATACACCAAATAATAGTACAAGCGGCACACGCGATAATGGAATGCCTAGACCACTACTGTGCTCAGGGAATGACCAGACCATTCCCTTGCTCAGGGAATACTCCGACCACGGTGACTTTTCCAACCATTACCATACTCAGAAAATGCTATGACCACTGCCGTGCTCGGGGACTCTCCCAACCACTATTCGGAGTTTGCTCTCCTCGACTACATGTGATTGGTACTCACATACAGTTGAGAGACATTTCTTTAGACCTTGCTACAAGGCTCATACTTCGCCTTCCAGCAAGCTCGGGGACTACGTCGGTACGATGCACCTGCCAGTGCATCTTGTTTTGCCTATGCGGCAATTGGATTTTCAACGTCAGCGGAAATTATTTTGAGACCCTGGCACCACGTGCCTGCGTCACTTACTACCAGGCTCGGGGACTAAGCAGGCACACTTCACCTTGCGGTGAATGTGTTTGTCTACTCGACCCCTGTGCTTTGAATAATTGTAAGGATTAATAATATGCTTGGGGACTGCCCCGACCACTACTTGAATAATAGTTCTCCTTGGCTACATGTGATTTGTACTCACATATAGTTAAGAGACATTTCTTTAGACCTTGCTACAAGGCTCATATTTTGCCTTCCAGCAAGCTCGGGGACTACGTCGGTACGATGCACCTGCCGGTGCATCTCGTTTTGCCTGTGCGGCAATTTGGTTTTCAACTAATCTAGGAATTCTTTTTAGACCCTGGCACCACGTGCCTACGTCACCTACTACCAGGCTCGGGGACTAAGTGGGCACACTTCACCTTGCGGTGAATGTGTTGGTTTTTCGACCCCTACGCTTCTGATGTTCAAGGACGCTAAGCTTTAAGACCACTTACATTTCTTTTCAGAAATACAAGTGGGCACACTTCTCAAGACAAGAAATCTTTTTCTTTTCTCTTGAGAGCACCATACATTCTTCGGACAACCTACTTCTTCGGTGATGACGGTGGTCGGAGGCATCAAGGGCTCAAGCCTCACTTGTCGAAGAAGGTCAAAATAGCGTGTCGCAGCATAATACATGATACTCGGGGACTAGCTGTGGGGGTATTAACCCCTATACCCTTACAGCTAAGCTTGGGCTGGCCCGGATCGATGGGTTCGGTCCCCCTGAAAGACGATGTGTGGCCCAGTTAACCTGATCGGAGTCCCGCACAAGGAATTAAGACGGATTTGGTGACCAAGCAGGATCCTGGTCGGTTAGAATAGGAATCCTTATCCGGCCATATATGGCAATTGTAACTGACTAGGATGAGTTTTCTAGATCTGTAACCCTGCTCCCCCAGACTATATAAGGCGGGCAGGGGACCCCTCTAAAAAACATCTCTCATTGACATACAACAATACAAATCAGACGCAGGACGTAGGTATTACGCCTTCTCGGCGGCCGAACCTGGATAAAACCTCGTGTCTATCTTGCGTCACCGTCTTGTTTAGGGCTTGCGCATCTGTCTACTGATAATCTACTACCTTGGGCATACCCCTAGGTAGACTGCCGACCATATTTCGTTGACATAGCCCGATACCTTAGTTGCTTAATTAGAATCTTTGTAAGGTGATAGAGAACATAGATAGAGGGGTGTAGTCTTGGCTAGACCGATTATTTTAATTCTGTAATTGTTTCGGTTAGCCGACGTGATTAGATTTTAGAAATGACTATTCTCCCCCCCCCCTCTAGTCTGTCATCTCGACTTTACAAGTGGTATCAGAGCTAGGTCTCTCATTTGTGGTCTTCATCGACCCGAGAAGATGATGACTTATGGGCTAGATATTGATTATCCACATATTTTTATGGCACACACTTTACACGATGGAAAAATGAGATGATATACAATTTTAAGTTTATTTGCCCTCAAATGTGGTGGATGGTAGATGTAGGATTTTCTCATGTGTTGGATGAAGATAATCTAACTCAAGCATAAGAGAAATGCCTAGATCTCGACATCCAAGCTACTAACATCATGTATAGATCTTTGCATGATTGCAGTATTTAGAGAGATCATTGACATAAAGACCGCCCATGAGATTTGGAGTTATCTCAATAAGAAATATGGATCGGTCTCCGGTGATGAGGATGATCACAAGGTACATGAGCGTGTTGAGCGTGACCACAATTAGGTGATTGTGGAAGATTGCTCCACCTCATGGTCAAGTGATAATGATGATGATACTACCACAAAATCACTTGACAAGATTGATGGTGATGCCTCAAGTGATGTACATGATGATCCTACCCCATGCACACTTGATGGTGATGATGGTTCATGCTCGGGCTATGAGAGTGATGTTTCTTCAAGCTCTCCAACTACACCACATTGTTTTATGTCACAAGGTGACACCAAGGTATCGAATGATAATGTGGTTGATCATGTTGATTCATATGATGAGCTTGTTAGTAGACTTGCTAGCATGACCATATCTTTAGAAAATAAGAAAGCTAAAACATTGAAATTGGAAAATGAAAACTTATTTCTAAAGAACTCTTGTGAAGAACATAAGAAATTACTTGATGTTCTAAAATTGAATCATGAGACACTACTTGCATCTCATGAAGAATTATTAGAACAACATGCTTCTCTCATTAAAGTATTTACAAAGAAACTTAAAAATAATGAGAGCTCATCACATGGATCAAATGATAAATTGCAAAATGTTGCTAACCCTTGTGATATAGGCAAGAAGCATGTATCCACCTCTTGTGATGATTTATTAGAAATGTCATGTTCTTCATAAATAGATGCTTGTTCTACTTCTATGTCTTGTGAGACTAACCTTTTGAAGGAGAACAATGAGCTTAAAAGTAAATTGAAGAATTTGAGTAACAAATTAGAGAGGTGCTACAACACCAAAGTCACCTTTGAGTATATGATGAAGAATCAAAGAAACTATGGTGACAAGAGTGTCATTGGCTTCAAAAAGAGCAAGGGCAAGAACATGAAGATGCAAGAAGAAAAGATATCTCATTTCATGTGCTACCAATGCCATGATATGGGACATCTTGCCAAGCATTGCCCAACCAAGAAGCCTCAAGATGAGCCAAAAGGAAAACCCCAAGAGCAAATCAAAATCAACCATGATGGTAGTTATTTGATGATAAAGAAGAAGAAAACAAGAAGGGGTGGAAAGGCAAGGCATCCTATACAAACTCAAGATGCCAAGATGATGAGCAAGAATGAAGATGAGAAGAAAGATTATGCTCACATCAAGTGCTAGTGTGGAAATACGAGACACTTTGCCTCTAAGTGTCCTACCAAGCTTGAGAAGAAGGCTCAAGCAATCCATGAGAGGCAAGGCAATGAGAAGCACCACATGAGAAAGGAAGAGAAGGCTCAATCAAAGAGAAGTGCTACTCATGCCAGGAAAGGGAACACATGGCACATTCATGTCCCCTAGGTAACAATTCTAAGCCTATTTCAATTATTGATAATAATGTGCTTAGAAAGGATGATAATGGTACCTCTATGGTTGCTATTACAAAACATCCCGCTATTCATGCTAAGGCTATGCCTAAGTATGTTGCTCCTAACTTGAGAGGACCCAAAATTATTTGGGTACCATCAAAAAGTGGATGAATGATTGTAGGTACCATTGGCATTAGAGACTTGATTCAATTGACTTCACATTGATCATCATATGTTTAGTCAAGTTATGAAGCCTAATGCACATCCAAACCCAATGCCAAGTGAAAATTGAGTGAAGTTCAAGTGCTATCAACATACAAATGTCATATTCAAGTTGTTGATGGTTTATTGGATTATTTGATGGCTTGCAAAAATATTTGAGTTAAAGCTTGCTAATTGGATGATCATGAGCTAACCAAGGTATGTACCTATGTTTCTTTTGATCTCACAGTTGAGTTCTTTGAGAGCGACTGACCTATACTTTTTTGACAGCGGCTAGGGACTGATGGGACTGGGCATCACCCGCCTCCCGTGTGGGAGGAGTGCAGGTCCAGCCTATAGCGAGTCGTGATGGGCGGTGGGGAAAGCAGACTAGCGGTGGTACGACCTTCCCTTCTGGGGGTTGCGTCCTGTCGGCCAGTCACAAGTATGATGGTAGCGGCAACAGCAGTGATCCTTATGATGATGGCAGAGGTTGGGTTGGAGGTGACCCTTGTGATCCCTCCCCCAATAGCCATGGCAGAAGAGAGGAGGGAGACCGGGCTCCCTGCCTCGCCCGCAGAGGAACACATGGCTCGCCCTCCTAGTCAGAGCTAGAGGGGTTAGGAGGAGATGCGGCCAGGCTGGAGGTAGAACATCTATCAGCGGGCCATAGAATCGAGATAGTGGAAATCCCCTGCTTCGACGAGGCAGGCGCTAGGGTGTAGCCGCTAGTCGTCCCACCATTGTAGGAGCTGGCGATGGTCCGATCATCGCACGATGTTGCGACAGTTGGATCTTCCAGCGGGTTGGGGGTGACCCATAAGCTAGTGTGGCCCTGCCCTAGCGACCCGAGGAAGGCTCGGATCATCCTGCGCGATAGGGAGGAGGTGGTGCTCTAGCACTTCCTGGAGGAGAGAGGACTGTCGATGGAGTCCGATCTTGTCCAAACTAACACGACGCTCAAGGAGGCCTTGGAGCGGGTTGAGCTCGTCCATTAGGTGGTCTTAGTCAACCTGCCACGTGTCGCTAAGGTAACCCTTCTATGTTTTTAATGTTTGTCCTCAACTCCTTGGTCTTCCACTGGTTGTGTCAGCGTGCTTGCTTCTCGCTTTACAGGAGTTAGAGGCGATGTCGATCAACAAGTCCTATTTCCTTCGGGAGGAACACAGTCAGATGGAGTGGAAAGCCACGATGTCATGGTGGGTCAACGAGCTTGAGTGCCAACTAGAATCCACCCACCATGAGTCCCAAGACCAGGCGGCTAAGGCGATGGGAGTATGGGTGGTGGAACTGCTCGTGGTTGAATAGGCGACTGTCACCGAGTGGGGACTCAACGCAGTGAAGGTCCACCTGGCAAAGACTGAGGTGGCACTCTAGAAGTCCTTGGAGACTCTAGAGATGGAGCGGAAGGCCTAGTCGGAGGCTGATCGAGAAGTGCTCATGCTCTAGGGGCATGTGCTTAGGGTGGAGGAGTCGAACGCCCGACTGCTCAAGAAGGTCACCCAACAAGAGGGAGGGCTCTCCATCCTCAAAGGCACCCACCTCAGTATGTATCTGTTTTGCCTTTGGTTGATGTCTTGGTTTTTCCTTTCCCTTACTTCTGAGCTTGTCGTCCTCTTTCCAGAACTAGGCAAAAAAATCAGTTCTCTGGAGCAAGAGCTGGAGACAACCAAGGCAGCGATCAGTCAGAGCACGAAGGCGCTAGCCAAGTCCCTTGAAGAGCAACATGTTATCAAGGGGGAGCTCGACCAGATCTACAACATCGCCTAGGTGCTCATTTTTGAGGTGTTTGAGTCGGCACCGAGCACCAGCACGCCTGTCGTCTAGCTAGCAGAGGTCCTGAACAAGGTTTGAGCGCTCATCTCTAATGGGATGTTCTATAGGACGTTGGGGGTGCTGACCTCAGTGGCAATGCACCACCTAGACTTGGACTTCAATGCCATCTGTAGGGGGTACACTGACAGCTGGAGTGCGGATGCCATCCATGCGCTTGGGGAGAGCTTGGTGCCATACGCATAGATGGTTGCCGAGCAAGTCTCCATGTAGTGGGTGATGGAGGCTCACCGTGCGAGTGTGGCTAAAGGCATGTGCTAGGAAGATGTCATCTAGCCTGCGGATGGGGTGGAGACCAGGTCAGGAGCAAGTGTCGTCCCACCTCCAACTGAGCCGAACATTGTCCCGTCGGAAGGTGAGCAACCCTTATACTCATCGACCAAGCCATCAGTCGATGCCATCGGGCAGCCACAATAGTTTTTAGAGTAGAAACAGTTAGTAAATGTAAAGGATAAGTTTGTGGGGGAGCCCCCATGTGAACATTTTTTTTGTATTCATGAATACTTCAGTTTCATTTTGTGATGGAATCACTTCGTAAGGGGAAGTTTGTCCCATTCGTTCCTTGTTTTTATCCAAGCATAGCTTTGTTTTTTATCCTTTCTTTTTCACACCTGTCCATTTGACCCATAGGCTACAACCTTAAGAACCTGAGCATGGCCTGCGAGGCTCAGCTACTCGTAACCGTAGGTCATGGCGGGGTGTGATCGGTCAGGAGTTTAAAACAATATTATGTAGGGTAATTAAAGGAATGGACTACCCTTTTGTTCAGGTAAAAAGTATTTACTATATAATAGTAAAAAAGAGAGGTGGTATCGCACCCTCGTGGTGCCCCCAAGTGACCCAGGCCAAGAGTCCTAGGGTTGGGGTGCTTGTAGGAGCAAACGTTGAATGAAAGAAAGCGGTAATACCAAGTTTTAGGGGAAGAAACGACGTAACTGTTCGATGTTCCATGTGTTGATGAGAACGTTATCATTGTCATCCTTCAGTTGGTAGGTGCTTGGTCAGATCACCTCGGTCATCATATAGGGTCCTTCCCATGGTGGAGAGAGTTTATGTTTCTCCTTGGTTGATTGGGTTCTCTGGAGCATGAGATCACCAACCTTGAGGATCCTCCCTCTGATTTTTCTTTCATGGTACCTGTGGAGAGTTTGTTGGTAGCGAGCAAAGTAGATGATGGTCATCTTACAAGCCTCCTCGAGCAGGTCGACCATGTCCTGCTGAGCCTTCGTGGCTTGGTCGTGGTCAAAGGCCTTTACTCTTGGGGCGCTGTGGTTGAGGTTGGAGGGCAACACTACTTCAGTTCCATAGGCCAGGAAGAAGGGTATGAACCCTATGGATCAGTTTGGGGTCATTCTTAGGCTCTAGAGGACAGCTAGGACCTCTGCAACCCATCATTTGGTGTACTTATTGAGTCGGTCGAAGATACGTGTCTTGAGTCCTTGGAGGACCATGCCATTGGCCCGCTCGACCTAACCATTAGTACATGGATGTTCAACCAAGGCCCAATCGATCCTGATGCCATATCCATCACAAAAGTCCAGGAACTTCTTCCTAGTGAAGTTAGTTCTGTGGTCAGTGATGATATAGTTAGGAACATCGAAATGGTAGATGATGTCAAGGAAGAACTTGACCGCCTCTTCCGAGCGAATGTTGGTGATGGGCTTCGCCTCTATCCACTTGGTGAATTTGTCCACCGCTACGACTAGGTGAGTGAAGCCACCCGAACCCTTTTAGAGGGGTCCTACCATGTTGAGGCCCCAGACCACGAATGACTAGGTGATGGGGATGCTTTGGAGCTCCTGTGCCGGCAAATGAGTTTGCTGAGCGTAGAACTGGCATCCCTCACACCTGCAAATGACCTCCTCTGCCTCTCGTAGCATAGTGGGCCAAAAAAACCATGTCAAAAGGCTTTTTTGACCAGCGACCTTGGGGCCACGTGATGTCCATAGATTATGGCATGGACCTCGAGGAGGAGTTGTTTCCCTTGGTCGGTAGGGACACACTTCATGAGTGCTCTCGACGGACTTCACTTGCAAAGTTCATTACCAAATGCGACGAACGTCTTGGCGCGTCGAGCGATTCATCGTGCTTCAATCCTTTTGAGTGGAAGAATCTCCTCAAGGAGGTAGGCGAGTAGCGGTGCTCTCCAGTCGGCTTGATCAAGTGCTACCATGGTGACATCGGCGGGCAACGCTGTCATGGAGGCGCCGAGGTTAGAGCCCCCAAGCGCCAGGTTGGTGTCTGGATGTGTCTAGATCGGACCTTCTAGGACACAGGCAGATGGCTCATGAAGGTCATTGATGAGGACCCCA
The DNA here is from genome assembly GCF_019320115.1 of Miscanthus floridulus. NCBI lineage: Eukaryota > Viridiplantae > Streptophyta > Magnoliopsida > Poales > Poaceae > Miscanthus > Miscanthus floridulus. The sequence goes on from NC_089581.1 coordinate 159,923,090, forward strand.
TCTAGAGACAAAACCCGCCTGACAGCCAATTTTGCGAGAAAATCAACGGCATCATTGTCCTTTCGGGGGACATAATGTAGTTCGATCCCCTGGAATTTGTCCTCGAGCTTACGCATCTCCTGGCAGTATGCTACCATGAGGGGACTTTTGCAAGAGGACTCCTTCATGACTTGGTCAACGACCAACTCCGAGTCGCTCAAACATATAGCCGCGTAGCGCCGAGCTCGATGGCGATACGCAATCCATTGATAAGGGCCTCGTATTCCGTGGTATTGTTTGAGGCCAAAAAGTGGAGACGGATCACGTAGTGGAGTCTGCTCACATCCAGGGAGATTAGAACCACTCCTACCCCAAGCTAGGCGCCATCACCGATCCATCGAAGTACATCGTCTAGTACTCGTGGGTGACATCTAGGGTCGGGAGATGGACCTTTGTCCATTCAGTGACAAAGTCCATGAGAGCCTGAGACTTAATAGCGGTGTGGGGAATATACCTGATATCATGGCCCATTAGTTTGAGTGCCCACTTGGAGATTCATCCCATGGCATCGTGGTTGCGGATGATGTCTCCTAGTGGGTATGAAGTGATGATCAAGACTTCGTGGTCGGTGAAGTAGTATAGGAGCTTAAAGGTCATCATCAGCACGGTGTATAGAAGTTTCTGCACCTAGGGGTACAGAACCTTGGCATCGGTGAGTACCTCCCCAATGAAGTATGTAGGTCATTGGACCTTAAGGTGGTGTCCTAGCTCCTCCCATTCGATGACTAGGGTGGCGCTCACCACGTGGTTGCTTGCCGTGACATAGAGGAGGAGGGGTTCTCCCCGTTTGGGAGTGACGAGGATTGGGGCCAATGTTAGAGATGCTTTAAGGCTCTCCAAAGACTATTGTGCTTCTTCAGTCTAGACAAACGCGTCCATCTTTTTAGAAGCTTGTAGAGAGGCATCTAGCGCTCGCCTAGCTGGGGGATGAACCGGCTCAGGGTGGTCAAACAGCCAGTGAGCCTTTGTACGCCATTGACATTGCGTATAGGGCCCATGTTGGAGATGGCCGTGATTTTTTTGGGGTTGGCCTCAATACTGTGTTCGGACATGATGTATCCAAGCAGCTTCCCCTTCGGAACCCCGAAAACACATTTTTTGGGATTCAATTTGATGTTGAACCTTCGGAGGTTCATGAACGTTGCAGCCAAGTTCATGATCAGGTCGCAAGCTTAAGCCGTTTTGACCACTATGTCATCTACATAGACGGTGATTGTTGGTTTTGGCCGCTCGACTTGATCAGGTTGGTCGAGCGGGTCAATTTGGTTGACGAAGCATTGCTGCATGCACCGTTGATAGGTGGTGCCAACGTTCTTCAGACCGAAAGGCATGGTCACATAATAGTACAAATCATATGGGGTGATGAATGAGGTTGCGAGCTGGTCGGACTCTTTCCATCATGATCTGGTGATAGCCTGAGTAGGCACCTAGAAAGGAGAGGATTTCACATCCTGAGATGGAGTCGACTATCTGGTCTATTCATGGCAAAGGAAAATGGTCCTTTGGACATGCTTTGTTGAGGCCAGTATAATCAACATACATTCTCCATTTCCCTGTCTTCTTTTTAACAAGAACAGGATTGGCTAGCCAGTCAGAGTGGTATACCTCCTTGATGAATCTGGCTGCCAGGAGTTTGGCGACCTCGCCTATGGCCCTGCACCTCTCATCATCAAAGCGATGCAGGCATTGCTTGGTGGGCTTTGAGCCTGGGATGAGGCATAATGCGTGCTCGGCAACCACCCGTGGTATGCTTAGCATGTTAGAAGGTTTCCATGCAAAGACATCACGATTGGCGCATAGAAAGTCAGCGAGCTCGCATTCCTATTTGGCCAAGAGCTGGGTCCCGATCCACACCATCTTGGTTGGGTCGGTGGGGTCGATCCCCATTGCCTTAGTTTCCTCGAGTGGGTGGAAGGCAGTTGAGGAGGTTGGCTTGTTGTAGTTCGGGACTATTGGGGTCATTAATTCTCTAAGCCGAGGGAGCTTGGCTAAGTTGATGATGATAGTGGCGAGCTCATAATGCTCGTGGTCGCACATGTAGGCATGCGAAAAGGTGCTACCCACAATGATGACGCCATTCAGTCCCGACATCTTCAACTTGAGGTAGGTGTAGTTGGGGATCGCCATGAACTTGACATAGCATGGCCGCCCTAAGATGCCATGGTAGGACCCTAGGAAGTCCACCACCTCAAAGGTGAGGACCTCTAAGTGGAAGTTGGCTAAGTTACCAAACATGATGGGCAGGTCAATCTGCCTGAGCAGGTATGCCTCTGTTCTCGGGATCATGTCATGGAAGGGAGAGCTCATCGGGTGAAGCTCCGATCGGGGGATGCGCATGGCGTCGAAGGTGTCAACGTAGAGGATGTTGAGGCTGTTGCTTTCGTCCATCAGCACCTTGGTGAGACACTTCTTGCAGACAATGGGGTCGATGATGAGCGAGTAGTGACCTGGTTTGGCGACATGGGAAGGATGGCCCTCTGATCAAAAGTGATCGAAGATTCTGACCAGCTAAGGAAGGAGGGGATGACCATTTCGGTGATGCATGCCTCTCTGTAGCACACTTTGTGCTGGCGCTTGGAGTAGATGGCATCGGATCCCTTGAAGATCATGAGGCATTCCTCGAGGTCAGAAAAGCCATCCCTATCCTTGCCCGCCACGCCTCTATTCTTGGTCGCTGCCTCCTTGCCCTTTCCTTCTTTCGATCCACCGGCCTGTCATAGAAAGCGCTTGAGGAGTTTGCAATCCTTGTAGAGGTGCTTGATAGGGTAGGCGTGGTTGGTGCATGGACTCTCCATGAGCTTGTTGAAGTGGTTGGGCTACCCTACTAGGGCAGCTTACCCACGCGATTGGCCATGACGACCAAAGCGGAGTTGGCCAGTCGACGCCGATCCTTTTTGTTCTTTTTGCCCCTTTGTATGGAGGGGCCCTCGTCTTGGTCCTTGTGCTTGGCCTTGCCCTTGTCTCAGCCTCCACTAAAGACCGCTCCTACTGCCTCCTCGCCGGAGGCGTGGTTCGTGGCGACGTTGAGCAGGTTGCGGGTGGTACGGGGCTTTAGACAGCCGAGCTTGTGGATCAAGAACTCATAGGTTATCCCAGAGAGGAACGCGCTAATGATGTCCACGTCAACAACATCAGGAAAGGAGTTGTATCATTTTGAGAACCTACGGTTGTAATCCCGTAGGGACTCATTGGGCTCCTGTTGCCGCTCTTGAGGTCCTAGGAATTTCTAGGGCGGACATACGTCCCCTAGAAATTCCCGATGAAGATTCTCTTGAGATCTGCCTAGTCACGTATGCTATCAGGTGGGAAGAATTTGAGCCATGCTCGAACATGCTCCCCCACGCAGATGGGGAGGTATTGAATGATGAAGTGGTCATCGTCCACTCCTCTGGCTCGGTAGGAGAGCCGGAAGTCTTCGAGCCATATATCGGGATTCATTTTCTCGATGTATTTGATGATGTTGGTAGGTGGTCGGAAGCATTGTGGGAACAACGCTTTCTGGATGTGATGTCCAAAGGCCCATGGTCCCGTGCTATTCGGGCTAGGACTCCAGTCATCCGGTCGGTGACCATGCTTAGGGTGTGTTTCCCCGCTCCCCTCGATGGTCTGGCTGAGGTCCGTGCCACCTGCTCTCACTACCCCTTGATGGACATCATCATCACATCAGGCTTGCCATCGATTGTTGATGACGTTGCGAGCATCTTGGTTTGGCCTAAGGCATTCGCGCATAGGTGGTCGGTGTGGAGCGGGCACCGGGTTAGGCCATGGTGCAGCTGTGGCCTCCTGTTCCATGCCCGGCGACTGTAGTGGTGAGCGGATAGAGCAATTCGACTGGTGCGCCCTCATTCCCTTGATGGGGAGAGAGGCCACGAGTCGGTGTCACGATGCGGAGCTCTTTGCCTGTTGAACGGCGGTAGTTTCCACCAGCGCCCGGCGGTTCTGGTGGATCGCCTGCTCCTGAGGGTCGATAGGCTCTGGAAGGCCACGCAGAAGCATCATCGTAGCGGTGATGTTCTGGCTAGCCTAAGCAAATAGTGGGGGATCATTCCCCCCGTCAATGATGTTGTGTTGGACCTAGTGGGTGTGACCCTAGGCGCCGCTCATCGGGTCACACGCGCATGGTGCAGCGCGCTACGCCGAGCGCACCAGCATAGGTGGCGGCTGGCTCTTCCGCCTTTGTCATAACTCCTCACCGTGCTCCTATGCACACGCGAGGGCCTCCACATGAGGGTCTAGAGGGGTGTGAGTCTGTAGAGACTCTACTACCACCGACGGCTGTCCCAGAGCATCCACCATAGCGCACTCTCAGGATAGATGGTGGCTAGGTGCCATGACATCGCCGTTGTTGGATCCATCACTTTCAACCTTGTCATCCATGAGGTCATGAAAAGAGGTGGGAGCATAGCCCGCCATCCCCATGAATTCGGATGTGAGAGGGGTTAGCGTCAGCATCCTTTGAAGCCCCCGCGCGTCCACGTCCGTGAGAGACGCGAGGCCGTAGGGAAACTGGTCGCATTGCGGTTGCGGTGGGGACAATGGGGTCCCTTCGGAGAGTCAGCGAAAGATATCAAAAAGTGAGTAAAGAACAATATGTATGTTACTCATAGTGGGGTGTAAGCCTAGCGTGGGCTCAGAGCAAAGCATAGGTGTCTCGTTGTTGAGGTCGCTGGGTGGCCCAGAGCCAATGGAGGGCGCTCCTCCTCTGATGGGCGCCAGGACAAGTGCCTCCTCGCAAAGACGAAGCACGCCAAGCTAGTCGGCGATAAAGTCTAGGCTTCTAAAGAGGAAGGTTTGGGATGGCTTGAAGACAGAAGGGACCCACATCTCAACTGGCGGGAGTGTGGGAAACTCTAGCGAGCCAAAGCGAATCGTATCGCTTGAGCCCATCATGATGAAGATGGTGGAAAGGTGGGCCTTCTAATAATCAAAAGCGTGAACTTACGGCATCCTTCCCATGGATGGCGCCAACTGTTAGTGCAAAAAGTGACCAACATGTAAATATTTATAGTTTTATCGTACGCTATGATCGGATATGGTCTAGCACTCAATGACACATGATTTATACTGGTTCGGGCAACGTGCCGTACGTTAAGTTTGAGTCGGTCGATGACTTTATTCATAAGCCTAGGTGCTCAAAGTTTGTTGTGGGGTTACAAACGAGTGAGAATAAGATGGGGGTGTTAGAGGTCCGATCAGACTCTGGACTAAAGGGCCGAGAGTGATGGGAGCTCCTACGTGCGGTAAGTATTGGAATGTATGCTCTATATAGCTATGGAGTTCTAGAGCCGTGAAGCTGTTTGAGTGCTCAGAATATCTAATGCTAACAGAGAGAGAGAGAGAGAGAGAGTCAGAATTGACCATCTGTCGATGTTCTACCACCAATAGCCTACCACGGGGGTACCCGGGGTAGTTTGTTCGGGCTTCAGCGTATGCGGAACTCGATGGTGAACGTAAGAGACAGTCGGTTTATCTTGGTTCAGGCCCTCGACTGTGGTCGAGTAATAGCCCTATGTCCAATCGGCGTTAGCCTCTGCGTTGGATTGATTATCAAGTGTTGTAGAAATCGTACCCTTATTGTTCTGTTCCCTAGGAGCCCTGCCCTCCTTTATATAGTCAGGAGGCTAGAGTCCTAGTTGGTTTACAATAAAAGTTCCTAGTAGGATTACTGAATAGTACTACTACTAAGATTATATGGGAAGAATCCTAGTTAGACTAGATCTTCTTTCTCCCTTGCGGGGTATTCTGTGGGTCCCGTATCGACAAGCCCTCGAGCACTTCATGATTGAGCTCTGAAAGTCTCGTTTTGCTCCTTCGAACATCATCTGAGTGCTTTCTGGAGTAAAACCTTATAGCGCTTCTTGGGATCTTTGAGTGGTGAGTGCTTTTTGAAGAAAAAGTACATCCATCTGGTTGTAGCCTCCGAGCCTCTTGCTATTTGGAACAAGGAGCTGGAGAATCTTGTCTTGTAGTTGCTCTGATTGTTCATTGAAGTTTTATCAAAAAGAACTCGAATATGGCTTGTTCCAGGTTCTTTTTGTCGTAATGTCTCGAAGTGGTATGCGTTGAGGAAGTCTTTTGGTGACGTGCGCTTTTTCGAAGAAAAAGGGCACTCACTGAGTGTAGCCCCCGAGCCTCTTGCTATTTGGAACAAAAAAGTTGAAGGGTCTTGAATCTGAGTTGTTTGAAAGAACTGTATATCCTTCCTTTTGTAGCCCCTGAGCGTATATCCGTGTTGTTTTGTTCAGGAAGAACTCGGATGCGAGGTCTTGGCATATTCTTTGATAGTCTGCTATTATCAGATGTAGTTGTATGGTGGTGGTTGAGTGTAAATGCCTTTTGTCCACGGGTTGTACTGTGTTGGTATATTCTTTCGAATATGCTCGTCTTCGAGTACTGTTCCCTCTCGCCTGAGTCTTCCATTATTGAGTCATGTCTTTTCACTGTGTCCTTGTTTAGGCTTATTTCGTTGGTACTCCTAGTCCATGTGCGCCGCTCCTTTGATTTATAAATACTCTCCTGGAGTGCTTGTTTTCATCCATTGAACATTCTGTTGAAACCTTCGTGGTTATGAACATGGTAGTTTGCGAAGTAGATCAGCCCCCGGGCATATTTTGTAGTTCCTGTGCGTCTTGTCGTAGCTGGAGGAAGTCTTGTGATAGGGATTAGAGGTAGGCTAATCCCGCGACAGCATTGTACCAGGATGTACACGGCGGTAGTTGGAGGAAGTCTTGTGATATGGGCTTCGTTCCTTCATCTGGCAGTTCTGGGTTGATCCTCGTCGCCTGTCCTGAGACTGTCTAGTGCAGATCAACACCATATCCAGCATCACATCGGTCTTGGGTAGACAGATGCCCACCGGCCTTCTCTGCTCCATGTTGTCCTGCCGTGCTGCTAATTTCCGCCTTGGATGCACTGCGTCCGTCCTTTGAAGAAAATAGTATAGCTGATGGCGGTTTGTCCTTCCGAGTAGTGATTTGGGACACGTAGTCGTTCCAGAGCCTAGCCGTGTCCGTGTTCCTCTTTGCTACTTTGCTTTTCGTGGTACCGAGTTCGTTGGGTCTTGTAAGATTTGTAATCTTCTATTTTTGAAGTCGCTTGTAATGGAACGAATCTTGTCTTCTAAGTTGTCCTTTACTTTTCTGCTGTGATCCCTGTCGTTCATGAGATTACCGAGTTCTTTCTTAAATAATCAGGTTCTTTTGTTCCTTGCGAGGTAGCCCTTTGTTTCTTTTTGGTTGATGGGTTGTTCTTGTAGTGATCTGATAATCCTGCCATGGTGCTGGACGGATAAGTCTAAAATCTGCCCGTTAAATTGTACTGTTGTGTGGATTTGTGCCGTCCATCATTTTAGTTGCGTCGGTAAATGGACCATCGCGTTCTCACATGGTGTTTTAATGGGCCTGGTGGGCCGTTTCTAACGCTGTAAAATTTATTTATAGACCTTTTATCTTCCTTTCCTTTGCTACCAAGCTCTTGCTTTGAAACCCTAGCTTTCAGAAATCCGCCGCCGTCATCGTCGCCGTCTCCCGAGCACCACCATCCTAGCTTCATCTTCCCCAGTACCTTTTTGCTTCCGCTAGTTCATGGGTAAGAAGAAAACCGCGAGCAAGTCCCAGGCAACCTTCGTGGACGAGGAGCCATCCCTTTCTTTGATCGAGAACCAAGAGTTCGTGGCCATGAGGGCTGCTCAGAAGGTTTGGCTGGCTCCAACAACAAGCGAAGATCAGCTGCGCGAGCTCATCAGTGATGGCTTGATCCAAAGCAAAGTCATCGCTGAATGGAGAGTTCCGGGCGAGCATCGGGTTCCTGCTCCGGGTCCTGGTGAGATTGTCCTCTTCGTTTCCTTTGTTCGCGCTGGACTTTGCCTTCCTGCTTCCGCCTTCCTTCATCAGTTTCTTGGTTATTTTGGGGTTAGTCTGAACCATCTAACCCCTAATGCCGTTCTCCATCTTTCCATTTTCGTTCATCTCTGTGAAGCTTTCCTTGGAATCCCTCCTTCTCTATCTCTTTTTCGCTACTTCTTTCGTCTGAAACCTCAACCCCGTCGCGAAGAAACCAGCGTTCTTGGCGGTTGTAGGATTCAGTTTCGCCAGGGTCTTAAGAGCAAGTTCTTTGACTATGACCTAGTTGATTCTATAAAAGATTGGCGTGCCAACTGGTTTTATGCTGCCAATTTGATCCCTTCCCTTGTCGTCCATTCTGGATCTGGTCCTGTGGTGAATGACCGATGGGACAAGAAACTTGAGTCATCTGCTAAGATTCAAGTGATCTAGTCACTCCTTGATAGGATTAGCATGCTGAAACAGCAGGGTTTAACCGGTTTCGGTATTGTTTCGAGTTTTCTTCGTCGCCGAGTTCAGCCTTTGAAAGAGCGGGAGCACCTTGGCTTCGAGTATTCTGGGGCCGAGGATCCTTCACGCATGGTCCCAGCTCTTGAGCTGACCGATGAGGAGGTACTCGAGCATCTCTAGAAGATGCTGAAAGGAGTGAGCGTTATTCCTCCTGCTGTCTCCGAGTTCTCTACCAACAACCCGCCCCCAGCTGTGAGTTGTTTATCTCTTTGTTTGGGTACTTTATGTACTTTTGCTGCATCCATTTTTGCTTAGCTTTTCCTTGTCTTGCTATTTTATCCTTTTTCATAGGAGCTTGGGCGGAACTTTGTTGACCCGATCCCTCTTGATGTTCTCCCTGCCGTGGTGGAGACTAGGGATAAACTTGCTAGAACTTCTGCAACTAGTAAGTCTCCAACCTCCACAGCGCTTCCTGGGGTTTCTTCTAGATTTGTTGATATATATGAAGAATATGTTCCTCGTCTAGTCCCTCGCGGTCCTCATAGTGTCCCAAAGAGGGGGCGAATGGATGGGTCTTCATCCGGCCTGCCTGTCTCCAAGAAGCCTCACAAACCAAGTACTCTCTCAGGTACTCCAGTTGTTGCTAGCATGCTCTTAGGTGAGCACATTTAATACTCTTTGTTCCTTTGTTTTCCTGTTTTACTCTTGAACCGAGTACTTTTTATTCTTTTTTCAGCAGGTGCTCTAGTTTCGTTGGTTGAGGGAGAGGAGGATGACGAAGTACCCCTCATCATGCGGCGGTGAGTTGTTTTCATATTCCTGTTGCATTGAATTTCTCTTCTTTGTCTTGACTTTTAGTCTTGAACTTTTAATGCGATCTGGTGATACCCTGAATAGTAATCAAGGAAGGATAATAGTGCAGACCCTGCTATTGAGTCAACTATCTGGTCAATGCGTGGTAGCCCAAACGGATCTTTTGGGCAATGTTTGTTGAGATCTGTGTAGTCAACGCACATGCGCCACTCGTTCGTGTTCTTCTTCTGCATAAGGACTGGGTTTGCTAGCCAATCTGGATGAAGGATTTCTCTAATGAATCCGGCCGCCATTAGCTTTGTGATTTCTTTTTTAATTGCTGCCTTCTTGTCAGGTGAGAATCGTCGTAGCCATTGCTTTACAGGTTTGGAGCTTTCATTAACATCAATTCTGTGCTCAGCCAACTCTCTTAGGACACCTGGCATGTCGGCTGGCTTCCAAGCGAAGATATCTTTGTTGTTCCAAAGAAAGTTGGTGAGCACGAGTTCCTATTTTGCCGAGAGGTGAGCACTGATGGTTGCTGTCTTGGAGGTATCGCTAGTGCCCAAGTCGATTTGCTTGATGTCGGCTTCTTTTGGTGGTACGATGATGCTGGGCTTTTTAGCCGGTATTTCTAATTCTTCTTGGCTCATCTCTGCAGCAATTGTGGCCATTTCTTTTCTACTTTGGTCATCTTGTGCTCTGGCTGCAATCTGGATTGCTTGAACATCACAGTCAAAAGCACGTTTCAAGTCACTTCGAAGGGAAAGTACTCCATTAGGTCCTGGCATCTTGAGCAGCAAATACGGGTAATGCGCTATCGCCATGAATTTTGCTAGTGCCGGTCGTCCGAGAATTGCATGGTACGATGACTCAAAGTCCACCACCACAAATTTGATGAATTCTGTTCGGTAGTTCAAGGGTGTTCCAAAAGTGACTGGTAGAGTAATTTGTCCGAGCGGCATGGCTGCTTTGCCGGGTACTATTCCATAAAAAGGTGTGCTTGTTGGTGTGATTATCCCGATGAGTTATAGTCCCATCTTCCTTAGTGTTTCTGAAAAGATGATGTTGAGTCTGGCTCCCCCATCGATTAATACTTTGGTGACAGTCATACCAGCAATATTTGGATCTAGAACCAGTGGATAATGGCCTGCGTTTCCCACGCTAGTCCATTGGTCTTCTCTGGTAAATTGGATAGGATACTGTGACCAATTGAGATATCTTGGTGTAGCCGGTTCTGCTGTCATGATAGTCCATAGTGCTAGTTTTTCTTGATGTTTGCTTCTGCAATCTGGAGCCCCTGAGAAGATCACTGCTACCATTCCCCTGGGTTTTTGGAATCCTTTGTCCTCGTGGTTGTCTTCATCTTTTTTCTGATTGTCCTCTTTGGTGTTCTCCTTACTATCTTTTCTTGTGTATCGATCATTGAAAGTGTAGCAATTTCCGATGGTGTGTCTCCCATTGGGGTGCAATGGGCAACGTATGTTTTCAATGTCATCATATCTTCTAGGTTTGGAGAACTTCTTTGATTTGTCGACCATTGCCACGGTATTGTCTGGTCTACGTTTTCTTTCTTGATGTCTGCTATTTTGAAGATTTTGTTTGTCCGGGTTGTCCTGGTTGTTTCTATCCGGGAACCTCTCTCGTGTTTTTTCTTCTGTAGTAATCATCTTTTCTACTGTTCATCTGAATTCTTCATTGTTTCTCAGATTTTCTTTGTAGAAGTCTTGAAATTGCCACCTAGCCATGATTCCATGAGAGAAAGCTTCAATTACTTCTCGTTCGGTGATGTCATGCACTTGAGCTCGTAGTTCGCCGAATCGTCGATAGTAATTTCTGAGACTTTCGCCTCCCTTTTGCTTGAGTCCTTTTAGTTCTGCATGAGTGATTGGGTGTGTAATGATTCCTGCAAAATTCTCACAAAAAGCTCTTTGCAAGTCCTCCCAATTTTTGATAGATCCTGGATTTAGTTTGTCGAACCATTGGAGGGGCATATCTTCTAGTGCCATGGGAAAGAACAGGGTCTTGATATCGTCGTCTCCTCCGACTAGTTCAATTGATTGTGAATATATTCTGAGCCATTGCCTTGGTTTAGTTTTGCCATCATACTTGGAGTGGTTAGACGGTTTGAACTTGTGAGGTAATCGTACCGATGCAAGCGTGTTCGCGAAATAGGGGAATCTATCGTGTGTTCCGGCTTCTTTGAATTCGGATTCGGCACCTCCTTCTGGCCAACTGTTGTTTTGATGAGAATAATTCTACGAGGCTGTCTAGGTAGGTACCCTACTCCTGGCCTTTCTTGGTTATTCAAATTGGTGGCCTTGATTATGTTCCTTCCTACTTTCTTCGTTATGGCTTCCACCTGGCCCAAGTCTTTTGAAAGTGGACTTCCTTTGATTTTGATCCTCTTGCCTATGGGTTGTTGATCTGGCGGGTAGTCTTGATTGGGTTCTCTCTTCCTGCGTTCTTGGGATTGTCGACCAGAGCAAGTCCTGGAGCTGTTCATACTTCTCTCCGGGATGTGAAGTTGCTCTGAGTTCTTCTAATGCTTCTCGAATCTTATCATAAGGCGTATTTGCCGTGTGTCTTCCTTTGACTTCTCGTTGTGATTTTCTTCTGTCGTATTCAGCCAACTCTGACTCGTATCTGATCTAGGCTTCTCTGCGCTGCCTAGCACGGTGTTGGCGCCCTTGCTTCAACTTGTTTTTTCTTTCTCTAGCTTGTTTCTGACTCTTGGTTTCTCCATCGTAGCCTTGGGCAAAGGGTGATATGTTGGATTCTAATTCATCTGATGACCTGACAACGGGTGCTTCTGGGGGATTTAATGGTGACCGAGGACATCAAACCATGAGTACTTCCTGTGCATGAGCCGTTCTATTATTGGCATTGGTTTTCATACTATCGAAGTTGCTGATGACTTTAGTAGATGCCTCGATGTCGCAGATCGAGTCTCCTTCTTGGTAGGGTAGAATAGTCGTCGTCATCGTGTTGTCTAGTCGGGTACTGTTATCCTTAGGAATAGAGTCCAGCCAGTGAACGATGCAGTCTTGAGATGTTACAGTCAGGACAAGACCTTCCTGAGCTCCCTTCAGTGGCATTCTTAGTACTGGATCAAGGACTTCTCTGAGCCATGCCTGATAAGATGTTGCCATGTTTAGGAGTTTGAGTGGAGGAAGATTCGACTTCTTGAAGGGATTCTGCGTGTACTCCGAGTTGTATTCTTGATAGGTCAGGGCCGTGTTCTTAAGTCCCATCGGAAAAGAACTCGGTTTCCCGAAAGGACTCGGATAAGACTCCAACTCGAATGTGGAGCTCGAATTCGAGTCGGATGCGCAAAGCCGCGGAACCTGAGTTGAATCAGACACTATGAGCTGCGCGAATCCTCCGAAGATTTGATCTGTCGTGGTCATCGGAATAGAATCGTCTTCATGGTGTTTTGAATCTTCGAGGAGATAACTTTGGAGCTTGCCATTATTGTCCGCCTCGCAGATCCATGAGCCGAAGATGAAAGTTGATCCCGTTGAGAAGATCATGTTGTTGAGGTCCATCGAGCTCTCGGATGCAAAGTCACCGAAAGTCCCCTACCTGGCGCGCTAGCTGTTGATGTTCTACCACCGATAGCCTACCACGGGGGTACCCGGGGCAGTTTGTTCGGGCTTCAGCGTATGCGGAACTCGATGGTGAACGCAAAAGACAGTCGGTTTATCCTGGTTCAGGCCCTCGACTGTGGTCGAGTAACAGCCCTACGTCCAGTCGGTGTTAGTCTCTGCGTTGGATTGATTATCAAGTGTTGTAGAAATCGTACCCTTATTGTTCTGTTCCCTAGGAGCCCTGTCCTCCTTTATATAGTCAGGAGGCCAGAGTCCTAGTCGGTTTACAATAAAAGTTCCTAGTAGGATTACTGAATAGTACTACTACTAAGATTATATGGGAAGAATCCTAGTTAGACTAGATCTTCTTTCTCCCTTGCGGGGTATCCTGTGGGTCCCGTATCGACACCATCCTCCATTGGGAGAGAGTGCATCCCCTTTCATAGGTGAAGGGAATGGCCTTACAAGAGAGAGAGAGGGTGAGTGTGTTCCCTAGTCTTGTTGCCTACGCCATCGGGTATAAGATAGTTTGTCGGCGCCCACAATACTGTTGATGTCTAGATGCATGTGATAGGCTTCATCGTGTTCTACTGGTATGGCAAATATCGACGCCTACCATACTATAGGACAAATGTCGGTGTCTACAACACTGTCTATGTTCTGACATGTCTGAAAGGCTGTAAAGTACCCTTCTGGCATGGCCTGACAGTACTGTCCTGCAGGTGTGCAGGGTACGGTCCTCGGTATTACGGTTGACTAGAGCGTCTTACCTTATCTGCTCCGCCTGATTTTTTGGGTCCTCACCGAGCGGGCGTCCTTGACCGGTCGTTCTCAGTTGGCTCTGACTGCGCTGGTCAGAGAAGAGCCGTAAGAAGAGGTTTGGTGTATTCCCGGTCGGAGAAGCGGGTCGGGGTCGAAAGCGAGCGTCGCCCCCTCCTTGGCCAGGCCTTCCGGTCAGAGAAGCGGGTCGGAATCAGAAGCGAGCGTCGTCCCCTCCTTGGCCAGGCCTTCCGATCGGAGACTAGATCGCTTTTCCGGCCTATCGTTAGGTATCTGGGCCGGCCCAAAAGTTGTGCGTCGTTTGTAATGTCGTCTGTTGGGCCGAGCTTTTGTTGGAAAGCGGGCTCATTAGGACCCCGGGTTTATGAACCCGACAATTTTAATCTGTTTGAAAAAACAGCTCCACACATCTTTTGAAGTTGTTAGAGAGACAACTAAACAGGGTCAATATTTGATTTTAACTTGATGGATCCATCCGTGTTAAAAGGAGTTCAACGTTCATTGAGAGGGTTTAAAAATTAATTGAAAATTATAGCTTGACAACTTGACTTCTTATTGCATATCTGATTTTTTTGGAAGCTATGATATTTGTTAAAAAAAGTGCAAACATATCCATGCAACTTTTCTACGTTGCGCCAAAAAGTCAGGGAATGTTTGGTTCCCTGCTTCAATCCACCACGCCACAAGTGCATGGCCGCCACAACATCGCTGCTACCATTTGGTTGAAAACTATTATTAGGCAGCCACAACTCCTTTTTATTATCACCACAGGTGCAAGCGAACGCTAGACCAGTTTGGTCTGGCTGTGCGCTTTGCACCTTATCGCCCAGAGTTCGAACCCCTTAGGGGCAGATTTGTTGGTCGGAGGAGGCACACTTTATTTGTGCGTTGAAAAAATCCCCTTATTTGTCCCACGCCAAAGCATGGGTCTAATCCCCTTGTCTGCCCCACGTCAAAGCATAGGTCTAAGGCTAGCACAGTGTCACGAGAGCTGCGGTGCCGCCGTGTATGAGTGGGGTAGAGGTTCAGGGGTTTTCTCGATCTTCGTGAGAATGTCTTCTTTTTAAACACAATACCCCGAGGCTGTGTTATCTCTAACAGGTCGAGTTTTTTTTTAATATCGCCACAAGTTTTGAGCTGTGGCCCGTGAAGGCTCACACAAAGTAGTAAGTAAGGAATTAATCCTATTATTAGGAATCCAGTTATTAGCTATTTTGAACAAATCACAAAACTCCAAACTACCCGTTATCCAAAAAAAACCCTAAAATTCCTAATAACAGACCAAAATCTCGTGCACGATTAGTTATAAAAGCTTTTTGACAAGCACTCGCTGCAATTGCCCGTGTAAACCAAAAGCCTATCAATAAATAGGAACACATTCCGATAAATTCCCAAAAAAATAAATTTGTATCAGCATCCAAACAGCCCCTATCAACAAATCAAAATAGTCTCACCTCTTGTCATTCGGAAAGCATGCATTGGGCCATATTGCAGGGGAGAACTGCTCCAGCTTGATGGACGAGTGGGCCTTCGTCTTGTACTTGGGTCGCTTCTGGATCTGTACGCGGGCGGCCCGCTCGGCCACCGTCTCCGCTTCTCTTGCGCTTTCGACTCCAAACACTCTGCCGGCTGTCCCGGGGGCCCCTGCTGCTCGTCTACCTGTCTCGTGCGTCACAATGGAAATCGAGGACGACGACGATGCGGCGGCGGCGAGCACGTGGCCGAGTTCATCCAGGCGCCGCCACCTCCTCCAGTTCCTTCTCCACGCCTCCATGGTGAGCTATTCCGTGCCTTCCGTTCCCAAACCCAACTTCAAAACCCTGATAGACCTCAGCTGCTACATCCCATGATTTCCTCACAGCGGCTCGACCTCCGGCCCATTGTCAAGTACGCCGCACTTACCTTCTTCGCCGGACGCTTCCTCCCGGCGTTCCCCAGGTGATCCAACATTCACCCCTTCTTCTCTGGGGGACGATGGTTCTGAATTTCTCATCCCTTGCCCCGGTTGCTGTAGGAAGATGGGGTACTGCGGCACACGAAGCGGCCGAGTCGTCAGGTCCTGGCTCCTCGAGCCCCTGAGGGACAGCAACCTCGAGCTATTCTCGCTCGTCGCGGTGTGGATTGCCAGCAAGGTGAGAGACACTGTAAGCCTTTCCTTTGAGCTAACGCTGCGTGCTTTCAGGTCGCGGGCGGTAGCACTACCTTGCCTTCTCTGTGAAATTCTTCCTTCAGATCCATGATCGGAGGCCGATGTCAGTGAAGAGCCTCAAAGCCCTGGGTGATCGCATCATCGCCGACCAGCATTTCATGTGCCGCGATTTCACCACTGCTGTGAGTTCATGATAAACTGTTTATTCCTTTTCTGAATGCATACTTGTTGTGACTGAATCACTGAAGGTGTTTTCTCTAATCGGTAATGCTGCAGGAATTGGTGTTCTTGGAGGTAACTCCTGGCTAAGATTATTACTGGACAATAGGTTAAGTTGATAAGGTCAACTATGTTATATTCTTTTTGTTTTTTGTGGGATTTTAGGTAGTGGATCACAGCATTGGATCTTCAAGCATTGCTTTCATATACCTGGAGGAGCTTCTCATCCATTTCAGGTTATTTGGATTGCTTACAACCTTTTTCTGATCCGTAAACAGTAGTTAACCCTGTTCAAGGCAAACTATGAAACCTGAAAGTGTGAATAATGGGAGCTTATACAAAATATTCTTTTGTTGTTGTTGTTGTGAATTACCATTATTATAGTAATGAAATCTCTCTCATCTAGTCCTCGTTTTTATTATATCACAAACATGTGTACTCCGTCCGTCTTAAAATAAGTGCACATCACGCACATCGAGGAGTCAACTAATTTATGTTTAACTAAATATATATAAGTACTAATACTTATGATATCAAATAAATATCATTAGATCAATCACACCATATATTTTCATAGTAAACATATTTAGAGGTCCAAATGCTAATACTATTTCCTATAAATACAATCAAACTAGAGATTTGTTGACTCCTCGAAGTGCGAGATGTGCAATTATTTTGGGGCGGAGGGAGTAGCAAGTAGTAACTAATCACAACTAAAATGTTAACTGTGTCACATTCTGTTTTCGCACTCTTAGGAAGCAGACTGTGTAGCTCTTTATAGCAGCTTTTAGCACCAAATATCTTTCTGAGAAATGCTAAAATGGGGGCACACTAGCGAAAATAATCTCATAACATGTCTCCTATCTACAATATATCTTCTCTTGTTTTCACAAGTGAATCTGGCAATATGAAAAATTAAGAAAAGAAATTTCATATTGGATAATCAGAAAATCCCCCTAGATATCCTTCTTAATAGAAAGATATACAGCTCCCTGCGTGTTTGATAAAAAGAAAATCTCCTAAACCCCCCTATTGAACGACTTGTTTGATTCCCATGTTTGTACAGTTTCACCAATCCTACAAACTACAAACTAATGACTACTGGAACTATTATCAGTAAGTACTAAGCAAATGAATCATTATTAGTATTTCTATTACTATTGCTAGTATTTTACCATAGTTGGACAGCTGTGTGAATTGCTACTAGTTGCTAGTTATTGACATCTTGATATAAATAAACATAGCTTTATATTTTTCAATTAATTCACTCACTCCTTATTTTCTTCTTCACTGCCAGGGAAATATTAAAATTAGGTGAACTTTTGGATCTGGAAGTGTGCATGGAAATTTTGGACATTCTGTATGAAACAGAAGATACCTCATTACTTCTCAATTCTCCCTGCTCACTTGCTGCTTCCACTCTTGTATGTATGCTGGCATGCTGCATTCTAACTGCACATATTTTGGAAAATGCTTTGCACCAAAGCAATGCCTGACACAAGTAGTTTCAATCATTTTCAGGTTGCTGCATATGCTATATCAGTTCCTAAGCAAACATGGGAGTTTCCAATCCTTCCTTGGGGTAAGCAATTAGAATAGTCCAGCTTATTTACATATAATTGAATACTTTCTATCCATTTGAAATAACACAAACAGCCCTTATTATAGTTTAGGTTTAGATTATCTTGGTATCTACCACAACAAGGAGTGTCGAGTTAACTCATGAGGTGACACATTAAAACAATTACATTTTGCAGTCAGGTTTGCTACATCGTACGATGAAGAGGAAATCATAAAGATTGTTCTGACAATTCTCCTGCATGTGCTCAAACCGGATGAGATCAAAGAGAAGGACAAGGGAGGTTTTCAGCCTGTTCGCTTGCTCGTAAACGATCATAAATTGTTTTTCTCTCACACCAAACCAGCCAGCAGTAAATAATCCACGATACGATACGGCCTCCCGAACAGGCTGTTTGATGCCAGATGTTTGTCGTGAGTATGTGATATGTAGAGCACGAGATTGTGCCCCAATTTTGCCTCTGAGCTCTAAGTATTAACCATCTAACTGACTAACTGAGTTCAGCAGATACATGCTTTTAGAAGACACTGTAGCTAGTTTTTGACAGGCGGTTTTGAGATTGAGATGCCCCGAATACTCCTGTGAACTAAACCATATGATGATTAAGGGAGTGCGCATAAGTGCCTTGCAATGGAATTCTGTATTGGATGTATGTTGAAGAAGATGCATGCTAAAGTAATCATAAACATTTGCAATAGTAACGCCTTCACGTTGCAATTCAAGTTAGGCATAATTATGATACATCAATGTAAATTATGTAATGGCAATTAAGCTCCTTGAGTTCTCCAATGGAAGGATGTTGCCTTGCCATTAAGCCTGGGCGTTCGGGTTACCCGATTTTTTCGGGTCGGGTAATTTGGGTAATTTAAAATTCGGGTAATAAAAATTGCTACCCGATATTACCTCCGAAAAAACACTACCCGCAAATTCGGGTACCCGATAATTCGGGTTCGGGTTCGGGTATTACCCGATATACCCAAATTTACAGAAAACAACCAACTACACTAAACTTCAGTAGCGATCTATACATAATTTCAGCAGCAATTTGTATAGAATTTCAATAGCAATTTGTAGAGAATAATATATTACAGTCACTCATTCAAATAGAGAGAATTATATTCTAATAAAGTGATAAGTTAAATGGTTCAGCTAACAACACATGATAAATACAAAGACAAAAACAAATCTTTGGGTAGTTCGGGTAGTTTGGGTATCGGGGGATATTACCCGAATTACCCAAACTAATTTCGGGTAATCAAAATCGCTATCCGAATTTGGGATCGGGTACCTCGGGTTCGGGTAATTTGGGTCCGGGTTCGGGTAATTCGAGTACGGGTAATGGGTATCGGGTATCGGGTATTTTGCCCAGGCTTACTTGCCATATGCCTAGGTGCACTCTGAACTTTCTCTTCAAATTCTTGGGTTTTTTTCCCTTTCTTTTTATTTAATGTGCAAGACCACTCAACACGTGTGAAGTGGCATGGTATAATGATGATTCGTAGATGTAATCGAATATGCTGATGTACTGTATTCAATTTTCTAAAGTAGACAGCATATCAAGATACGGATGGCTTCAAATGTGAATGACTTCAACAACATGCGGTGCATCTTGGACCTCTTCGCGGGCGCGTCCGGACTCGTCACCAACGTCGACAAGTGCATCATCACGCTGATCCACTGCTCCACCTGTTCGCTTGATTGTTTCTGTGGCTTATAAGTCGGTTGATGTTGTTTTGTTGTGAGAGAAAAACATTGTATCATGGGTAATAAGCATGGCTGATACGATCAAGCGAACATGGTGGACAGATTGACGCGGTGCGCCAGGTGTTCCCTTGCAAGGTCCAGGACTTCCCCACCAGATATCTGGGCGCACCGCTGTCGCTCTCCAGGATTAACCGCTGCGAAGAGCAGCGGCTCGTCGACGCGGTAGAGGCCCGCATACCGACTTGGAAGGGCGGTCTCCTAACTGACGCAGGGCGCGCGAGCCTGACCCAGACGACCCTATCCGCCATTCCAGTGCACATCTCCATCTGCTGCTGCCTATCGGCATGGGCCATTGGCGAGATTGACCAACGACGTCGCGCTTTCCTCTGTGCTGGCTCCGAGTCGGTCTCCGGTGGACGCTACAAGATCGCCTGGCCGATAGTGTGCGCACCCAAAGACAATGGAGGCCTGGGAATCCCCGACCTTAGAATCCTCGGGTATGCGCTACGCCTACGATGGGAATGGCTACGCCAGACCAAGCCGGACTCCACTTGGACGATGCTGCCGTCTACTCCGGAAAAAAAGATATCCTCCATGCTCAGCTCATCGGTCACTGTCGAGATTGGCGACGACACCTCCACACGGTTCTAGACTGACGCGTGGCTGCCTGCTGGGGCCATTCCCACTTTTGCCCCCAACCTCTTCAAGGCAGTCGGACGTAGGAGACTCTGGCGTTCGGTTAAGGACGCCCTCACCGATCGCCATTGGGTGCGCGACATCACCGGTGCCCATACTGCCCCAGTTCTTTACGAGTACATTCAGCAATGGGCGAGGCTTCAAGACGTTCAGCTGCGGCCTTTGGAATCTGATCGCTTCATCTGGCACTGGTCAACTGATGGTCAATATTCCGTACATTCGCCGTACAGGGCTTACTTTGTGGGCTGGACGAGCATGGTGGCGGCCAAGGAACTTTGGCGTGCGGCGGTTCCACCGAAGGTGAATAGCCTGTTCGCTTGCTCGTATACGATCGTGGATTATAAGCTGGAACAGTATTTTTCTCTCACACCAAACCAGCCAGCAGTAAATAATCCACGATCGTTTACGGCCTGCCGAACAGGCTAGAAGTTCTTCTTTTGGATCGCCTTGCATGGTCGACTATGGACAACGGTGCGGAGGAAACGGCATGGACTCTAGTTGGACGCGGCATGCGCCTTGTGCGATCAGCTTGACGAAACAACAGACTGTTAGAACTGTAGGATCACTAGGATCATAGATCTAGCCGGTAGAGTGATTCTATATGGGATAAAGGACGTAGTTCATCCTAATAGATGTAGAACAAGAGAGACAGAGAGAGAACGGAGAAGGTGTTGAACCTGATACCGTAGAGGGGGTGGGTTCAGTGGACGTCATCACGTTCGTTGATGTAGTCTGCGCTAGGGCAGCGACGGTCGGTGAAGACGGCGTCGGTGATGCGCGGTGGCGACCGGCGGTGAAGGCAGTGGAGTCCGGTGGCGGCGCGGCTGGTGGCTTCTCGTCACTGGCTGCGCGCCCTCTAGATCGGATTAGGGTTTTGGTGTCGATGGGGAGCTCGGCTTAGGTCAACCTCGTGATAAGAGCCGCCGGCCCCCACCTCTTTTTATAGCGCAGTGTGACAGGGGCCCTCCAGCCATAGTGGGCTGGCGCCCCCCGATCAGGGCACGAATCAAAGGCCAAACTGGACCGTTGGGTCCAGTTAGGATTAGAGATCAATTTAACAATCTCCCTCTTGATCTCTTTTCATCTTTTACTTTTATATCATTTACTTTTGTTTATTCTATTATAGATTAGCGCATAGAGCATGTCTCATCGTCACGGTCCATTACCGATAGATTTAACAGCTACAACACACCACTCTGTTCTGAAATAGATACTTATCTTTGGACCTTCTTTTGTCCAGGAATTATAGGTTTTCCCTTAAACCCATGTCGGCTACATGTTCTTTGAACACGTTGGGTGGTAAGCCTTTTGTAAGCGGATCCACGAGCATCTTTTCGGTACTTATATGCTCAAGACTTATGGCTTGATCCTGGACTTTATCTTTCACAACATAATACTTTATGTCAATGTATTTGGCAGCACCACTGGACTTATTATTGTGAGCATACTGTACTGTCGGATTATTATCGCAGTATAACTTAAGTGGTCTATAGATGTCATCAACCACCTTCAAACCGGGTATAAACTTCTTTAGCCAGTTCACCTGTCCCGTTGCCTCATAACACGCTATAAACTCGGCATACATTGTGGATGATGTAGTGACGATTTGCTTTGAGCTTTTCTATGAAATAGCTCCCCCTGCGAGAGTGAATACATATCTAGACGTGGATTTTCTATCATCTCCTGCATAATCAGAATCTAAATATCCCACTATATGGAGTGAATCAGATCTTCTATACGTCATCATGAGGCCTTTCGCTCCTTGCAAATAACGCAATACTTTCTTTACCAATTTCTAGTGATCTGTTCCAGGATTGCTCTGGAATCTACCAAGTAACCCGGTAACAAATGCCAAGTCAGGGCGCGTGCATACTTAAGCATATTGCAAGCTTCCAACAGCTGAAGCATATAGAACCGCTTTTATTTGGCCGATCTCATATTGGTTTCTGGGGCATTGAAAATCCCCATATCTGTCGCCCTTGATTATAGGAGCAGGTGAGGGACTACATTTGTGCATACTGAATTTCTTTAAGATCTTTTCTACGTATGCCTTTTGTGACAGTCCTAATACCCCTTTACTTCTATCTCGGTGAATCTCGATCCCTAGAACAAACGAAGCTTCACCAAGATCTTTTATATCAAATTTTAAGGACAAAAACATCTTTATCTTTAGTAGTAGACTGACATCACTACTAGCAAGTAAGATATCATCCACATACAGGACAAGGAAGGTAAACTTCCTATTCTTAAACTTTGTATAGACACAATTGTCCTCTACATTCTCTTTAAACCCAAAATTCCTTATTGTCTGATCAAACTTCAATTACCACTGTTTTGAAGCTTGTTTTAATCCATAAATGTATTTCTTTAGGCGGCATCCCATTCGTTCTTTTCCTTCCATGACAAAACCTTTCAGTTGTGTTATGTAAACATTTTTCTTCAAGTCCCCGTTGAGAAATACCGTCTTTACATCCATCTGATATAATTCTAAATCGTAATGTGCCACTAATGCCATTATGATTCTGAAGGAATCCTTACATAAGACTGGAGAAAGGTCTCATTGTAATCAATCCCTTCTCTTTGCGTAAAGCCTTTTGCTATAAGTCGTGCTTTATATCTCTCTATATTCCTTTGAGAGTCAAGTTTTGTTTTGTAGACCTATTTGCAGCCTACTATTTTGGCTCCTTTAAGAATTATTTCCAAGTCCCAAACTTTATTAGCATTCATAGATTTCATTTCATCTTTCATGGCCTCAAGCCACTTTGATGAATGATCACTTCTCATGGCTTCTTCAAATAAGGTGGGATCATCCTCTATTTGAAATTCCTCAGTGTTGTACACTTCATAATCAGCAGGAATAGCTAATTTTCTAACTCTTTGAGACCTTCCAGGGGCCTCCATATTTAGCACATCTTTTGTTTGAGGCTATTGTTGCTCCCCTCTCATTTATGACAATAAGTTCTACAGAGTCCTAAAGAACAGGTTCCTCATCATCATTCATTGTTGCCACAGGCAGAATAACAACAGGTGCTGGCACCACAGTATCTAGCATTGTTGGTGCAGCGACAGCAGGTAGTGAGAAAAATGGCTCATGAATCATTAGAGTGGGCGCATACCCCCGCTTCTCTTCAAGGTCAATTTCTTAAGCTACCATGCTCTCCTTCATCATTTCATCCTCTAGGAAGACTGCGTGTCTCGTTTCCATAAACTTTGTATGTCTATCTGGACAGTAGAAACGAAACCCTTTTAACTATTCTGGGTAACCAATAAAATGGTAACTCACTGTTTTAGGATCTAGCTTCCTAATGTTTGAGTTAAATACTTTAGCCTCAGCAGGACTCCTCCACACACGTAAGTGGTTTAGTGAGGGTACTCTTTTTATCCACAACTCATACGGTGTTTTGGGCACCGACTTACTTGGTACTCTATTGAGAATATGAATGACGGTTTTTAACGCCTCCATCCACAGGTCTATTGGCAAGGTGGAGTAACTTATCATACTGCGCACCATATCCATCAGGGTACGATTGCGCCTTTCAGCTACTCCATGTTGCTGAGGTTCACCCGGTGTAGAATACTGGGCTACTATGCCATTCTCCTATAAGAACCTTGCAAAAGGTCCAGGAACTTGGCCATATGGGGTATGCCGACAGTAGTACTCCCCCCCACGGTCGGACCTGACTATCTTAATCTTTAAATTGTGTTGGTTTTCAACTTCTGCCTTAAATATCTTAAATTTATCCAATGCTTCTGTTCTTTCTTTGATTGGATAAATGTAGCCAAAACGGGAGTAATCATCTGTGAATGTTATGAATGAATCATAACCATCCACACTCTTTACAGGAAACAAACCACAGATGTCTGTGTGAATAATCTATAGAATTCCTATACTTCGTTTGGTATCTTTCTTAATTTTCTTTATATACTTTCCTTTAATGCATTCTCTGCATTGTTCTAAATATGAGAGCTCTAATGGAGGAAGAATATCATTCTTAACTAGTCTTTCTATTCTCTCTCTCGAAATATGGCCTAAACGACAGTGCCATAATTTCGACAATGCATTGTGAGCTCTCTTTTGTTTTCTGTTTACATCTGTAGACGAAGATACATTCACATTGTCGCACGCAACGTTTCCATCATCGCATACAACATTCACATCATTACGTAGTGATAACAAATAAAGCTCATTTTATAAGATAGCAAGACCAACACATGCATTATTAAATGTTATCTTACATTTGCCATTTCCAAAATGGCAATCATATCCCTCATTGTCCAAATATGAAACACTAATCAAGTTCCTCTGTAACGAGGGAACATAAAGAACATCTCTAAGTATAAGTTTGAAACTATCAGCAAGCTCTAGAGAAAGATCGCCAACGGCTTCAACTTCTGCTCGGACTCCATTTGTAACTTTAACGTGTCTTTCGCTTCTTTACATAGTCCTCGTCGAGCGGAATCCCTGTAAAGAATTAGCAACATAAACAGTTGCATCCGAGTCAATCCACCAAGTAGATTTTGAATACTGTACATACATGGATTTATTTATGAACGTAATAATGTTCTCACCTTTCTTTGCCATGATCATCTTTAAGTAATCGGGACAATCTTTCTTATAATGTCCCGTCTTCTTGCAACAGAGACATTGATCTTTCTCTACTGTGAACTTATTTTGCTGAGGCTGATGCAGCATGGGACCCTTTTCCTTTGACTGAGGAGAAATTAGCATTAGTATTCTTTTTCTTGTTATCTTTTAGATAATTGATAGAATCACCATTGGCAGCTTTCATTCTCTCCTCTTGCACACACATAGCCATGAGCCTCTTCATGTCCTATTTCTCGGGCTGTATGTTGTAGTTGACAACAAAAGCGTTAAACTCTTTTGGCAAGGAAGCAAAAATCAGATGGATAAGAAACTCTTTCTTGAGAGCCAGATCTATTAGTTTTAGCTTAGATACCAAATTGCTCATCCTTAGTATGTGCTCTCTTATACCACCATTACTTAGTACCTCTCTATCACCAGCTGCTTTATCAGTTGGGTAGCATATATCTTTGAAGAGCTAGTGAACTGACTCTTTATTCTTTCGAGGTACTCGGTGACGGTGTCACACTCTAAGATTGAGCCCATAATTACAGGCTCAATCATGTTCTTTATCATAGCCAAACATTTCTTGTTGGCAGTGACTCACTTCCTATGCTCAAGGTCATAGGATATTCTTTAGGATGCAAAATCTATCTCTTTGGTTGCCCAAGCGGCATCAGCCTTGTTTGTCACCCTCACCAGTTCCATAGGCTCTGTGGGATACGGTGTGGTGACTACCCAGTCCACCTCAGCCAAGATGAAGGCCAGGTCAATCTTTTTCTTCCACTCCGTGTAGTTATCATCTTTGAGAGTGGGGATCTCTTTGATACAACTCATCAAGTTGTATCCACCTGAAAACACAATTCATATAGTGTGAGAACATAAATAATGACAACAATTGTATGCCTTTTCCAACGTTGGTCAAAATTAAAACATACAACTGTTCATACATTAAATCTACATCACCGTTGGGCAGAAATAGAATTAATGTATGACAAAGAACTCATCATAATATTACCATTAATCAACGTTGGTCAGAATAATAACAATACTATAATTAATTAAAACATATCTATTTTCAAAATTAAATTCTCCCATTGGTTCGAATTTAATAATGAAAATTACATCTTTAAATACGCAGCAGAAAAATAATCTCAATTTTATGAATTTTACCCACAGGAAAATTCTCTTTTCTATTTTCTTTAAGCCATTTATCCATTTTCCAGAAAATAAACATTTACTAGAAAAAGAAAAAAAACAAAAACTGATTCAATTTCGTACTGTTCCTTCGGCCTGGCCGGCAAAACGGCCCAGCCCACTGCCGTCCACGTGCTCTCCCGCGCGCTCCCCCGCGCCCAGGCCGCAACCTGGGCCTGGGCCGAGAATTCGGCCTCGCGCCCTCGCCCGCCTAGGCCGCGAGTCGGCCCGATCATCTGACGCCGTTCATTTTGATCCGACGGACGAGTGTCGAGATCGGCTGAACAAAAACCGCCGACGCTGGCCTCCTCCCGAACCCTAACATCACTTTCTTCTTTGCTCTCTCTCTCTCTTCGCCACTTTCCTCAGCGCAGCGTTAGCGGCAACCGAGCAAGTCGAGTGGACGAAACGGCGATGAGAGCGAGCCCCGGCGCCGTTGCCACCCCCTCGCCGGTGCGCGCGCTCCCCAACGGGTGAGCACGCTGCCGTCGAGTGGCCTGGCCACGGCGCCTCTTTGGCCAAAGCCCGGCGAGCAGTGCCCCCGGCTCGGCGTTCTTTTCCTCGTGCGCCGGTGAAGCAGTAGGGCTGCACAGCGGCGAGGTAGGCCACCCCTTCCCCTTTTCCCCTTTCTCCTTTCGTTCATCTGCTTTTGGATTTTCTTCTCGGATTTCATCCGATTGGGGATTAGGGTTAGGGTTTCACTGTTTATCTTCTCCGTGAAGTCTTTTACAAGTTTAGGGTTCGGCTCTTACGTTCTTAAGGCCAAAACCCTCTTCTTTTTCACCTTTCCTTAACCCAGTTAGGGTTAGGGTTCAAACGAACTCTTTGTTCTTGTTAGACCCGCACTGGATCTAATCTTCTACTTCATTTTCTAATCGATTTATCCGTTTTAGATCTAAAACCCTAGAAACCGATGGCTCTGGTACCATTGTTAGAACTGTAGGATCACTAGGATCATAGATCTAGCCGGTAGAGTGATTCTATACGGGATAAAGGATGCAGTTCATCCTAATAGATGTAGAACAAAAGAGACAGAGAGGAAACGGAGAAGGTGTTGAACCTGATACCATAGAGGGGGTGGGTTCAGTGGACGCCATCACGTTCGTTGATGTAGTCTGCGCTAGGGCAGCGACAGTCGGTGAAGACGACGTCAGTGATGCGCGGTGGCGACCAGCGGTGAAGGCAGTGGAGTTCGGTGGCGGCGCAGCTGGTGGCTTTCCGTCACTGGCTGCGCGCCCTCTAGATCGGATTAGGGTTTTGGTGTCGGTGGGGAGCTCGGCTCAGGTCAACCTCGTGATAAGAGTCGCCGGCCCCCACCTCTTTTTATAGCGAAGTGTGATAGGGGCTCTCCAGCCATGGTGGGCTAGGTGCTCCCGATCAGGGCACGAATCAAAGGCCCAACTAGACCGTTGGATCCAATTAGGATTAGAGATCAATCTAACACAGACCACCTCCTTTGCTGCATTCCTTGGGCTCCCTCACCGCAGCACCTCAGCAAGATTCTTCCCTGATCGACCGGTGGCTGCTGGGTCGGGCTACACTGCCACAGGCCCTTCGGCGAAGTTTCGACTCGCTAGTGCTGCTTGTGTCGTGGTGTCTATGGAAGGAAAGGAACTGTCGCACCTTTGACCACAGGTCCTTGACGCCGCCCGAGCTGCTCTGCTGCATCCTGGACGAGGCGAGCGCCTGGATCGGTGCGGGGCGTTGCTCACAGCTATGGCTGCTTAATACCTTGCTGTGCTCCACCTCCACCTTGTCGCGCCATCAATTATTTAGTTAGTACAACCTTACTTCCCCACCACTAGTTGGTGATTTGTGTTATATGTTCCTCCAAGATGTGAACGGCTCTCATCGTGACTATCCTCTAGTAAAACTTCCCACCTCACTTAATGAAGCATGTGCTAATGCACGCTTTCGGAAAAAAAAATCAAGATACGGATGACCTATCAACTCTCGATGAGATCTTCTGCGATGTTCAAGACTTTTGTTTGTTTTCATAGTCGAAAGGAAAGAGTGGTGCACCAAGAGTCAAGGCCATGCATGGGGTCCAAGGAGTGGTTGATTATTGAGGTTCATAGTATTCCCCCCACAGTGTACAACAGAGCACTGAATCAAGAGCCAGATATTCTCAAACAAATGAATTCCAGAAGCTAACATGTCTTCGAGTTTATTGACCAGTGCAATCCAAGCCTCAAGTCCCTAACTAACCTATAGGTCGCGAAGGCCATCCAAGAACATCTGGTGTCAAGTCTCTGTCCAAGCATGCAACTTGCAATTGGTTAGCTGATACCATACGTGGAGCTTTTGCTCGAGAATTCCAAGTACAATCACCCTAGAAAAAGCTTTAAAAATGGGATCGATCAACTGCTTCATAGCTATATGTCTTTCTCTATCTCCCCTGATTCTCTTGCTGTTAGCTTTAGAAATACTGCATCAAACTGAAATGATTTCAAAATTTGCAACCAACCAGGACCCATGGCCATGGGTATGGGTTCTCTTCAGAGTTTTCCCATCACTCATCAGAGTCGCCTCGAGCTGTCCGATCGCTGCGCAGGAGCTCCCGCGATGGCGTCCGGTTCACCATCCTTCGATCGTCTGGTTCACCATCCTTAAACCAGAGCCACCAACCAGAGCACTTGGTTCGCAGGAGGAGAAAGAGAAAGAGGAGGAGAAAGAGAAAGCACAAAGCAGCTTCCAAAGCGATGATTTCTCGTTGCGAGATGGGGACGGAGCACCTGAAGCTGGAGCCGGGAGACCGGCAGCAAGGGCCACACGTGTACGCCTTTGCAGCTCCGGAGTCCCTCTCTTGGCTTTGCGCTTTTCTTTTTTTTCAAATTTTTTTATTCCTTTTACAGGGCAAAAGCGCTTGAGCTGAGCGGCTTCAGACATGCAATTTTCATGCTAAACGAGTTCGGTTTTAGTCAAATGAACACCGTCACCACCTAGTGGCCTAATCTTAGGTTCTCAGTCAAATAGAACGTTTTTGTCATGTGTAATCTTTTCCTGGCCCATTTTATGGCTTAGATTCTTTAATCTCTAGCGTATGCTTTGTGTTTACAGGAGGAATAAACCATCATGACCTAGTGGGCTAATGCCCTAACCAAACCTTAGGATTTGGTCTTTTGTAGGCTACCTTAATGATATCCGGAATCGGTTCTTGTTAGCTTGGAAGGTACTTATTACCAGTGAAGTAAAGTAAAACCCAGGATTATCCATTTTTATGTTGATGAATTGTATAACCTCTGAATGCATTGACTACTATGTTGTTGTTTTTTCTTATTTTAATAATACTATTACGTTCTGTCAAAAAATAAAAATACTATTACACTAGCATAAGCACCTACTAAGGCTTAAGCCCATTATTTTGATGGATTCTGTTAGATACTGTAGTGTTTGTACGGTTTGTCTCTGAGCAGAGACGCATGATTGTCCTACTTGCCAGGATCTTCCTTTCATGTCTACAATCATATTCTTCCCATTCTCTGAATATTGATACATCCAATTTGTTTGCTACTATAGATTGTCCCTGGAATTCGAGCGTTAATTTCTGATTGCCCGTAGCTGAGTATGAGATATAATAAATGGCACAAAGAAGAAAATTTAGAGTATATCATGAGCTATCTTTTGCTAAAGGAAATGCAACTTTAAATGTTTCAGGCAAAGTGCTATCTTTTGCTTCAGTTCCACTTAACATTTCCTTTCGACGTAATTTAGTGAGTAGGAATTTAAGGGACTGGCTTAAAATTGTTGCTTCTATACAAGATGTGAACTTACTGGAGGAAAGAGACACATTTGTTTGGGCTTTACATTCATCAGGTACTTTCTCGGTTAAATCTATGTATGCCAAGTTAATTAACAATGGGGTCAGAGTATCACAAGATTTATGGCAGATCAAGATTCCTACAAGAATAAAGATATTCTTGTGGTACCTAAAAAGAGGTGTAATCCTAACCAAAGATAACCTTGCAAGACGTAACTGGAATGGTGACAAAAGTTGTTGCTTTTGTCATTTTACAGAGACTATTCACCACCTTTTTTTCGAATGTGCTTATGCCAAATTTCTGTGGCGCGCTGTACACTTATTTTTTGGAATAGCACCTCCTCTCAACATAGACGATTTATTTGTTACTTGGTCTAAGATGGGTGGTGTTACTTCTAACTCTTTGTTATTAACGACAGCAGCGGCTTTATGTTGGACAATTTGGTTAACAAGAAATGAAGTGGTTTTTGATAAATGCAGACCAAAAACCTTTTTGCAGGTGCTCTTCAGGGGAACTCATTGGTTACGGCAGTGGGCAAGACTGCAGCGGCGTGAGGATCTACGAGATCAGCTCACCCTTGCTGGGCAGCATTTGGAGTCTTCAGCCCTGCTATTTCTTTAGTTCCAGTGGTTCGGTTATCTACTAGGTTTTTCGGTCTTTCTTAGTCAACATTTCTCTTCATGTTATCTTTCCCAAGGGCTGGATGTACGCTTCTTTAATCTTGTAAGTGGTGTGCTGTGATTTTTGTAATAATGGGCCTGATTCTACTTTGGTAGATGAAGCTGGATATAAACTATCCTGTATCTAAAAAAAATTGTTTCAGGCAAAGTGCTTCAACTGAAAGTTTGGAAGTATTCTGGAAGTAAGGTGTTGAGATGCTTCACTTCCTGCATGTATTACACTGCAAGAAACTCAGCTGACAGGTGTAGCCTGTAACTAACTTCCCATTCCATTCCATGCTTGTGTATGATAAAAGAAAAGCCTCCACTGGTTGGTCTGAACTGAACTGCCTCTGCATGTGTTAGCTTGCTGCAGCTTCATTCTTTAAACCTCCTGAAAAAGAAAACTAATTGCTCACCTCCTCCTATCCACGAACGAATGATCGTCTAATGATTGACCGCTGCAGAAGAAATGTAGCTACAATATCCAATGAATTGATCCCAAGCTCTGAACTGTCTGAATTATGTACTAATCATTGCAAAAGGGAGCAGATAGATACATTCGCAGACATATTTGTTTTTTTGGGTTCAGATCTTTCTCGTTATCATGCGGATAATTCCATGAACCACCTACAGCTGGCAAAAAGGATTTATCTGAAGCAGTTAGGCAGTCACATTTCTTTCCTTTTCTCCTTTAATTTAATCTGTATTTTCTATTTTCTCTTCCCCAAGTGTAAATTGCATGCATATACATGTTGTGTATACGCAACAAACCTAGCTACCAGTGTAATAGTAGCAGCGTGTCAAGTAGCTGACAGTGACCTTAAGTCTGCTTCTGCTAGTGATGTACCAGTAACCAAATTGACAGCTACAGTCTGAAGATAATGGATTTGAAAGCTGCAAGAAAGTTTTGCCCAATCGAGAGGAAAAATGATCTTTGAGCAAATTTGGTTTGAATTAAGGACGAGACTCAGGGCCCTTGAAAAGATAATGAAAAGATCATTTGTTAAGCAACCAAATCAAATGATTGGGGCTGGGATTATAGCCTCTGAATTGCAGCTGATTGCTTTGGATCGGAGGGGTCCCAATTACACCAATAATGACGGCTTTCCTTGAGCTTATCATGGATGGAACAGGAAGAAAATTTGGGCATACAAAGGCGAGTTATTGAGCACAAATTTTTAGCCAGATCAACCTCCCAATGATGGGGATTTGGTGCAGGATATCCTTTCGAGGTCGACATTGCCTTGCCCTACACTTCATCTGCAGCACTGCATGTAGCCATACTTCGATATAGGAAACATACACGCCAGTTGTTTCTTCTTCCTTTTGCAGCAACCAATTTAGGTGGTGGCAACCTTAGCTTGCCCCAGCATGGAAGAAAAGGTAGGGAAAGTAAGATTGTATTTATATTTATATACTGGCAGTCATTTCTGTAAGAAAGGAAAAGATACATTCGGTCCTAAACACTCGATGTTCTGGAAAATACCTAGTCAAAGTTTTAAAACTTTATCTGCCAATAAATTTTATAATATACTAAGTTTGGAAACATAAAACTCATATGTGTAGAACGTGCATATTTGCCTTTGAACTATTTTAACAATGTCATTTTTTTACATTTCATGAAATATACTTTAGTAGAAAATCCTGGTCAAAAGTCCCTCCTTGAAAATTGTAAAAAGTCAAGTAGTATTATTTACTGGAGGGAGTAATTCTCACGGACAAATACAAATATAAATTAGAAACATGCGCACAAAATTACTGAAATTTAATTTGTTAGTCGCAAAATTTTGTGATAGCCAAAGTTGAGATGTGAAAATTTTATACGAGTTACAACATTAATTTGAAAGTTATATACATGCACTGACATGGTAGTACTACTTGAAAAATCACTTATTTTTTGTAGACCATTGCTAGCGAGTAATCCCTCCGTATCAAATTGTAGGTCGTTTTGTTTTTCTAGGTATATGGCCTTTGTTATGCATCTAGATATATGCTGAGTCTATATATGTAATAAAAACTATATCTAGAAAACCCAAAAACAACCGATAAATTGAAACATAATGATTATAAGCCAACTGAAAGATGCATATAATTGAAAAGGAACATCGAGATGTACATAACAATGCTAAAATATAAACAAAAAGATACTCCCCCCGTCCCTAAAAAAGAGTCGCTATGGGCTGGTCAAATTTTCTCAACTTTGACTAGATTTGTAGAAAATATGTGCAACATTTATATCTTCAAATTAGTTCATTATGAGAGTATATTCAATGATCTACCTAACGATACTAATTATGTACTATAAATATTAATATTTTGTTAAATATATTTGGTCAAAGTTAAAAGTTGTTGATTTTTTGGAAGCGAGAATGACTCTTTTTTAGGGACAGAGTGAGGCCTTGTTTAGTTCCATGAATTTGGATTTTGGGCTACTGTAGCACGTTCGTTTTTATTTGGTAAATAGTGTTCAAACATGGACTAATTAGGCTCAAAAGGTTCGTCTCGCAATTTCCCACCAAACTGTGCAATTAGTTTTTCTTTTCGTCTACATTTAATGCTCCATGCACGGGCCGGAAACATTCGATGTGACAGGTACTGTAGCAACTTTTTGGAAGTTGAGGTGGAACTAAACAAGGCCTGAGTACGTAGGAAGAAAGTGATCAACAAGATTTGTACAGACACGCCCCATATTAATTCATCATTGGAGTGCATTAGTTCTATTTTCTGGAGGTACTGTCCAGGCAACAAAGTAAGGAAGTGTGCATATCAGCACATACGTTTGTCCTTTCACTCTTTGTCCCCCAGCGCAACTACCATGAAGATTACACAAATCGTAACAAAGCTTCACTGCAGAACTGATCAATTAGTACGTCATAAGAATAGGGATTTCGTGGACTCATTCACCACAAATATACCTGCAGTGCTGTCTTTAAATCTGTCGTGGCTAGTTGCAAGTAAAAAACAGCAATATTAAAAAAAAGACACTTAGCTCCAAAAGAAAGAAAGGAAACATAAGAATAGCATGCATGAAATAAGCATATGCTCTCCTTTAAAAAAAATATAAACATGTGCTCCTATTCCATCCGTCCAGAAAAGAATGTAATTATAGGATTCTTGTCAGTCAAACTAGTTCAAGTTTGACCAAGTTTATAATAAATAGTATTAATGTTTATGTCTCCAAATAAATTTATTATAAAAATATATCATATAACGAATTTAATGATACTTATTTTATATCATGATTGTTAGTATTTTTTAATATAAATTTAGTCAAAGTTTAAATTGTTTGACTTCTCGAAAAACGAGAATTGCATTCTTTTATGGATAGAGGGAGTACTTCAATGTTCAGTACTTGCATACACCAGGTGTCTGAATTTCTATGACGATCCAGTTGTGTTTGTTTGACCAAACAAGGAGGCAATGGCGCTTGACTGTGAGAAGCCTGAAAAGAGGAAGGAATGGAAGGACAAATGCTCAAGAATCTGGATCCAGTACTGCATTGTTTAAGCCACCTTTAAACTTTTCGATCTCAGTGGCTTTTCCTAATCTATCGAGGTTGACCTCAGCATCACATGGGCATCAGGGCATGGCTGCTTAATCTTCATACTGTGCATGTGGATCTCATAGGTTCAGAATCATTCCCCGTAGTCACAGCCTCACATGGAGTAGTAAACTCTGAAGAACACAAACAGTTTCCAGTCAACTCTTTATCTGCATATATATGTGATACTTGTATGTGAGATTACTGTCTAACGGTCGGCAGAAACTGTGAATCTGGTAAAAGAAAGAAAGAAAACAAGAGCACCCATCATTTAGTACTCACTGTAATTGTTGTTATTCACATTGCAGATCTGGTTTACGAAGCGAGATAATTAGGTCGATAAACTCGGGCGGCTCAGATTGCACACACGAGATGCAAATGCTGGACCACTGATCCTAGCGTAGCTTGAGGTGTAAGATGCAACATAGTGGTCCATCTAAGTACTAGCTGTGTTTGGTTGGACACTATTTGGCGTAAGTTGAAGCCCCACAAAAATTTCACTGATGTCATGGAGAGAGGTAGATGCCTTACCTCCTTAGAATTGATGGTATCAGACCGTTCAGTAGCTTGTTTCAACTTATTCTCTCTCACAGAACACTATTGAATCATCCGAAATAAGCCGAAATCATCCGTAAGTGGATCAGCCGAACACCCTTGTAACGTGTAGGCAGTCGCTTCTCGGACCTCTCCCAGGTCACCCTTTGCAATTATGCGCACATTTCTGTCTCGCCAAATCCATACACAAGTCATATCGATAATGTTAGCATTGTTTATCTACCTATCGATATTCTTCCAAAACTATAGTTCATTTGTACATAAATTTTGGAATCTATTTGTCCATTTGAAGCGCGGAAGCAATCAGTGCTAGTAAGAAGCGGGAGAAGGGTCTTCTCTCTAGCTCGAATTACTTCAAAATTTGTGAAACCTTATGGCCAGTTTGACACATCTCTAGCTTTGAGATCTATGTTGGTTCTGTAGTTGTTAGATTAATTAAAGTGATTTAACTATTTTTATTTAATCTAAAATATAAATAAAAATAATAAGTCATGTAACTATACTTATAACCTGTTTATCACAACTCTAGCTCCAAGATCTATATTGGATCTATAGTTTATAGACTAAATTAAAGTGATTTAAATATTTTTATTTAATTTAGAATATAAATAAAATGAGTTATTTGATCTCTAATTTTCTAGAGTTACGGGTGACCAGCTCTAATATATCCATAGATTTACTAGAGCTAGAGCTTTGCCAAATAAAATCTTTAACATGTTTGCAGTTCTAGATTTATGCTGTTTAGAGCTCTAATATATCCATAGATTTCTTATAATCTTTTTAGAAAATCTATAATCTTTTTAGAGCTACAGCTCTGCCAAACAAAATCTTAACTACGTGAGTACACCATGAAGGATATGTTAGACAGTAGAGCGGTTAGCAGTAAAAGCACAAAAAAAAAAACATAGTACAGTGCCCTGCCTATATATACTCACAAAACTTCAGATCTTGTCACCACATCCTGATGACAAAAGACTTCTGAAAACCCAAGCAGAAAAAGGCAAATCTCGTGGCAACCAGTTCCAAAACCGCACCAAGAGAACAAGGCCTTTTTTTTTTTTTTTCTAGATTGCAAGTTTTTTCACTCTCTCTTCATTACATTAAATTTTTAGACACATGCATGGAGTATTAAATGTAGATAAAAAAATAACTAATTATACAGTTTGATTATAAATTACGAGACGAATCTTTTAAGCCTAGTTATGCCATGATTGGACAATAATTGTCAAATACAAATGAAAGTGCTACAGTTTCAAATACTGATTCCTAACCTCAATCTAAATCGGGCCCAAGCAGTTTTGCTTTTGTTGGCCACTCCGTCCGTACCTCTCATTGCAGCCAAAAGCAACCCAATAATTGTAGGCTATTCACAGACAAGTCCCTCTCCTCGTCTCCTACCTCTCGCCCTTTTCACCTCCCCGTTTTCTCCCCCCTTCCGTTGCCCAATTTTACTCAGTACTCACTCGAGTGAGATCCATATATAACCAGGCAACCACCGCTGCCGGTCTCTCTGCCTCTTTCTTCCCATCTCTCTCTGGAACCTGGGTGGTTGTCAAGCGGTGTTGGAGTTGGCAGTCCTTGCAATTGGTACAAGAGCAAGAAGCAAGGACAAGGAGGGGAGAGAGGAGGAAGAAAGAGGGAAGAGAGCGAGGGGCACTAGAAAGGTGCTTGCTTTGTTTCCAGTTGCTTCCTCTCTCTCTCTCTCCTTGGGCGGGGGAGAGAGAAGCAGGAGAGGAGATGGGCGAGATGGTCGTGGCCGGGTATGGCATGGACAAGGCTCTGCGGGCCAGCGTCAGCTTCGACACGCCATGCGGCGCGCTGCTGCGCGAGCTTGAGGTTCGTTTCTCCCCTAGAAGCGAATGTACTTTTGGTTGTTTGTTCGCCGCGTCCTTGATTTTCTTGTTCCTTCGAATCATTTGGCAGTGGTCTGAATCAAAGAATTCAGGAATGAGGTGCTTCCTTGTTTCAGAGGAATTTGCGGCTTCTTTTTTTCTTTCAAAAAAAAACGAACAAAGTTGCAGATTTTTTTCCGTCATTTCGAGATTCTGACATCTTCATTTTTCAAGACACGTGCCTTTGAAGAGATGCTACGATTTTTGAAGGAACAGTTGGAAATCTGTTGATTCTGCTGCTTGCAGCTTTCATCATTTGAGCTTTAATGGCACAACCTTCGATTGACTGTCGTCTTGATTTCTATCTTTTTTAAAGAAGCAAAGGGATACATGTGTTTACTTCTTCCTGCTGATTATAATTGTTCGAAGGACGAATGGATTTGGAGGACAAGAAGGCTTGAAATAGCATCAATGCTGTAACCCTTTAATGGTATAATTAGGAGCGTTAGGTAGTATGCACTGGCTCACATAGCACGAGAAAGAAGAATATGCGATATTATGCTGATGTTTATTTTCATAAATAGCACAGTAGCATGCTCAAAATTGGATTTGTAACGAACCAGCTAGTAGTTCTGATAATGTAGCTCTCTGGTGCCTCATAATGAGGGGGAAATAATGTAATGTTCCCCTTTTTCGGAAGTTCTGGGGAACTGAATATTTACCCTCTCTCTTTACAAACTAGTTTTATTAAAGCAATGCTATCCAGAGAAGAGGGGCTTGTTAGAGTATGCCAAGTCACATTTTCATGCTGTCTCGTGGATGTTTGTTGTATGCTCTAGCCTTAACTGCTTCAATTATTCTCTTTTGGGTGCATGTGATCAGTCTGTTCATTGATCCACAAGTAGGCACGTCATTTGCTTGCTTGCTGTGTCCCATTTCTTGAGTTACTTGGTAATATTGTTTCTAACAATAAGCCACGACTTTCCCATGAACAATCACCCTAGTTTGTATTGATCAGATGAATACATTCCATATGAGTTTAGACATGTTCATCTTTCTTTTAGTTGCATGTAGTGATTAAAAATAGTGTTCAGGTGTTTACAAAGATTTTCTGGTTAGTAAAGTTTGTAACTTAATTTTGTACATTTCTTTGTCATGTCTGATCATCTGACAAGTGAACTTTGTTTCAGCAAATATGGACAGAGATTGGGGAGCGTGAACAAGATAAGATCGCATGTTCCTTGAACTGGAAACAGAGTGCATGCGTGTGTACCGTCGAAAGGTTGATAGTGCCAATGCTGAGAGAGCCAACCTCCGTCAGTCATTGATGGCCAAAGAAGCAGAACTTAAAGCTCTAGTTGCTTCTATCGGGGAAAATGGCCCACGATTTACGGTATATTTTGTCATAATTTATATTTAGCCTTTCGACCTTAATATGTTATCGTGTATCATGTAATTCTCAGTTTTGTTTTGCCTATCAAGCTGGGTATATTGGAAGGTGCATTGTTTACACCGAGTAATGAAATCATTTGTTGATGTCATGCAGCACCTTGTGTAGAATATTTGATATTCTGCTGGTTGGCTGTCTTTTTTAGTTAATGATGAATAGACGGCATAGTGAGTAGTGACATCCGCAGCTGTGTCATTCAGTTGTTGCATAGTCATGTCAGATGGGTACAGTAGAAAATAGTACGAAAAATGGCTCGTGGAACCAACTTTTTGTAGATTACAATTGTAAAGCGTGCTGTCAGTTGAAGAATTACTGAACATGATGTTTTCGTATAATTTAAACCTACCTAGATGGTGCATGTGGATTAGTTCATTCGGGCCCAAAAGGTGTACTAGGAAACAATGCTGTGGGATCTTCTGACTCACAACTGCCACATGCATTAGATACTGCTAAAAGAAGTAATTTTCTTATGGAATGTTAGCATAACAATACCAAAATAAA
The DNA here is from genome assembly GCF_019320115.1 of Miscanthus floridulus. Classification (NCBI taxonomy): domain Eukaryota; kingdom Viridiplantae; phylum Streptophyta; class Magnoliopsida; order Poales; family Poaceae; genus Miscanthus; species Miscanthus floridulus. Next base: position 159,961,010 of record NC_089581.1, read on the forward strand.
ATATACCAAAGAAGCTAAAATATTATTACGTTTTTATGTATCCAGTTACTAATGTCATATATGTAAGTGCCCAAGTCAAAAATCAGGCAGCTGAGATCATTGTATAGACTAAAGTAAATCAGCATGTTCCATTTTTTTTTTCATGAGATATTCATTTGTAGGTGGATGAAAAGCACACATCGTTGAAAGATCAACTTGCTGCAGTGACACCTCTCTTGGAAGATCTTAGAGTAAAGAAACAAGACAGAATCAAACAAATCTCAAATGTGCAATCTCAAATCGAGAAGATAAAAGCACAAATTTCTGATCACTATTATCAGGACAGTGATGGTTCCATCAAACAACTTAATGATGATCATGACTTGTCTACCAGAAGAATTTCTGATCTTCAAATGCAACTGCGTAATCTACAGAAGGAGAAGGTAATGATGATCTTAGCTTAAAATGTTTATTTGTGGAACTTGCTTTGATTCAATATTTCAGATAGATATAGGTTGAACCATCAAAATTGTTCAAGTGTAGCCAATATCTTTCTTGGCTATGCTATATTCGTCAAAGAAAAATAATTCTCTCCTTTCCCCTTTTTTCAGTCTGATCGTCTTCAAAAGGTTTTTATATATGTGGATGAAGTGCACTGCCTATGTGCAGTGCTCGGGATGGATTTTGCAAAGACTGTAAAAGAGGTCCACCCAAGTTTGCATGGAGCCAACTCTGAAAATTCAACAAATATTAGTGATAGAACTCTTGAAGGTCTTACTCAGACTATCCTGAAGCTCAAAGCAGAAAAGAAGACAAGAGTTTTAAAGGTGATTCCTTGTACTAGAACTGGCGTTGGTAGCTCATTTTTGTTTTGTTAACTTCTCTAACAATTTGGTGAATGTGTTCAGTTGCAAGAGACTGTAGAAAAACTTCACAAGTTATGGAATCTGATGGAGTCAACTGAACAAGAGAGGATTAACTTCTCTGAAGTAGCTGCTGTTCTTGGATCTACTGAGGAAGAGATCAATTCTCCAGGCATTCTGTCATTGGAGACAATTCAGGAGGTACGGCAACTATTTGTTACTTTAATTGTCTATTGACAAGATGATTTAATTCTCAGTAGCATTATCTGTATTGAATTCTTCAGACTGAAGAGGAAGTCGAAAGGCTAACTATACAAAAAGCTAGTAGAATGAAGGAGCTTGTTCTCAAGAAAAGGTTAGAACTAGAAGACATCTGCAAAAATGCACACATGGAGCCTGATATGAGCACAGCACCAGAGAAGATCATTGCGCTGATTGATTCCGGTATGTATGTTAAGATGACATAAAATTGAAAATTGCTGATGGGTCATTTTTTGAGTAATCTAAGAATACTCCACATTCAGGTTTAGTGGATCCTTGCGAACTCCTTTCCAGCATTGAAGTACAAATAACAAAAGCAAATGAAGAGTCCTTAATGAGGAAAGATATCATGGAGAGAGTGGATAAATGGCTATCAGCTTGTGATGAAGAGACTTGGCTTGAGGAATATAACCAAGTAATATTCTTTTCTTCACTAAAAGATTATATCTCAGGGTGCATTGATTGAATATGGTTCCAGCCTTTTCCTTCATTGGCATGTTAGTATTGAGCATTCATATTGCCTAACAGCATATAATGTGCATTTCGGCTATAATTTATATTGTTAATGACATCTTAAATGTTTACTTGGATCCTTCTGCAGGATGATAATAGGTACAGTGCTGGCAGGGGTGCCCACTTGAATCTCAAGCGTGCAGAAAAGGCAAGGATAACTGTCCAAAAGATTCCAAGTGAGTCTTCATTTCCCCAGATGCTAACAATATCAACTTCAGTTGAGCATGCTGGTGCTACTAGTCAGTGCCAATGGGATCCAAATCTAGCAAATTGACATATAACGTTATTAGTGTAAATCAGCTGATGTACTCCTAACTCAACCTGCTTGCCTTTTGCAATATAAATTTGCAGCTATGATTGACAACTTGATAGCCAAAACTTTTGCATGGGAGGATGAAAGAAATGTGCCATTTTTATATGATGGAGTAAGTCGCAGAGCTAATTGACCATATTTACCATAAATCAGGCTGAGTAGTTCTGTTCTATATAATGATGGAATATTGAATTTGCATGTGAAGGTCCGTTTGGTTGCCATTTTGGAAGAGCAAAAGCTCAGAAGGGCACAAAGGGAGGAAGACAAGAGACGCTACCGGGTATAAATTAATACCAGTACTCTTTTTGGTACTGCAACCTCAAGAAAAGATCCCTTGCACCTATAATTACTGACTAAATCTTCATTCCAGGACCAGAAGAAGCTGCAGAGTTTATTGCTTAAGGAGAAGGAGTTGATTTTTGGGTCCAAACCTAGTCCTAAAAAGACAAGCAGCTTCAATAGGAGGACAAGCAACCACCATCCAAATTCAAATGGCGCTGGATTCATGACTCCGGTGCCACGCCGAGTTTCAGCTGGCAGTGCCACCCCAGAGCTTCTAACCCCACGCTCATATTCTGGCCGGTACAACTACTTCAAGGAGAACAGGCGTCTGACAACCGCACCGCTAAACTTCTCAGTCGGTTCCAAGGAGGATAGCATGTCATCCTTTGCATCCATTAGTGGCTCGGAACCTGATTCGCCATTGTTTTTGCACTAAGTATGAGATTTCCAAGAGTTTCGTTGCAGTGGTTTCCAAGATCTCACAGAGTTTGTTGCTTGAAGCTCTGCTGATCCTGGTTTTCAACTGTGACTGTTTCAGGTTGGTTAGGGAGGAGACTTCTGGGTGAGAAGGATGGATAGCCTCAAGATTGGACCATTGTGTGGTAGCTGTTAACATTGCTGATGGGTAACAACAGGTTGTGACAAATTTAGATGAGATTGCTTGTACATATAATATAATATCTAACATTCATGGTTCTGCTGTACTTCCAAATTTAAGTCGTAAATCGTTTGGTTAGGAAGCATGCAATGCCTAAGTGTGCAATGTATTTGTTTCGTGCTAAGTGTGTATTCTTTCTTCCTTTCCCCTTTTCGGGGCTCTGTACTACAGGCCGTGTATGTTTTGCATGTGAAGAAAGGGTGATTTTTGTCAATGATGTAGCAGCTCAGCCTTAAAGGCTACAGCTACAGCATCTTGTCTTGTACTCGTCGTTTGGATCACAGCTAGCGTGTGCTATATAGGAATCTAACACCCATCTTTTGTCAGAGCAAAGAGTGTCTTTCATGTTGGATCTCAGTTCACACATGTTGTCAATCGAGATGCTTTGAAAGCGTCACATGGATATCCAGGTTACTCTTCATTTGATACTTAGTGCCCAGGTCTTCAGTAGCATGATGAGTTGCTGGTTGCTGCAATTGGAGTTCAAAGGAAATTACTATCCGTAACAGTCAGCATTTTGTTATAACCAACATTGGTCATTACCAATCGCAAAAGAAGGGATATTCAGTCCAGACTACTCTTTAAATTTCATTTGATACTTCAGTAGCAGGATGAGTTGCTGCAATTAGAGTTCCGAAGAGATTACTATCCAGGCATTTTGTTACAACCAACATCAGTCAGTACCAATGGCGAGAGAAGTGCATGGCTTCGGGTAATTAAAAAAAAAAAAGAGACCCAAGGGAAAGAAAGTATACTTCTCGCATTCACCTTGGTCCTGAGGTTCCCAGATATTATCCATACTACTGACATTCGAAGCAGAACCATCCGAAGTATTTTTGTAGAAGTTGATAAGAAGACTTCTCATTCGGGTGTAAGGACTTAAAGCACCACCATCTAATCAATCTGGTCGCTTTCGGTGCAACATTGGAGCCTAGCTGAAGCCCCAAACACTGCTATCCAACACATTCTTCCCACATGGTATCTGCAAAACAACCAGCGATAGCCGATAAAGAAGTCACTCATTCAGTACGCGATACTAAAACAAATAGTAATTCATAATCAATTAAGTAGAAAGGAGGTATGGACTGGTGTGTGCCATGATAATTCACAATGGGAGTTTTATGATCGAGCTAGTCAAATTTCTATCCTTTCTTTATGAAATTTTCTAAACAAGAATTACTAAGAAAATAGTTGTTCCAAAGACAAGCACCGCTTATAACAAACCAGTGAACCACTATAGTACTCATCACAAGAACTGCTAAGAATCTGTTAGTTTGCAAAGAGCCCCAAATTTATTGTGGTAATTTGCATTACTAAAAAAAATAAAGACGAGTATTATATCATAGTACAACACCATAATACTCTGTTTACAACTGACAGCTATGGCAGGCATATATATATTTTTTAAAAAGAACAACAGGAGGGGCAAGCCCCTATTGACTATATATTAAAGAAAGAAGTTTGACTACAAACAACAGATAACAAAATAAAAAAGAACAGAAGAAACAGAACTTTAGTCTAGCCATTCCTCAATTCTAGGGAAATACTATGGGCCTGCTTGGATGCTGTCCAAAATCCGCCCGGCCAAATCCACAGCAGTCCCAAACCTTTGGCGCTCGTTTGATTTGAAACCAAAGAATTAGTGCGCCGAACTTTCCAGCCGAATCGGCGGTGGACACGAGACGTCGAGCGCCAATATTTTGGCTGCCTTCACGGCACTCGTATTGCCCTCGTTATTTTACAGTATCACCCTCCCACCGACACAGCAGCCACGACTTCCTTCTAATCCCCTCCTTCTCCGTCGTCACTTTTCACGGCCGCCGCGACTTATCTCCTCCGCTGCTTGTGCCAGTCCTGAAACTCCACCGGTCCATGAGATCCCCCAGTCCATCACTTGTTCCTATCGCAGATTAAAGGGACATATCCTTTCATCCCTACCTTCATAACAGATCCCTTAATCCGTTGGGGAACAAGGAGCATCTTCCCCTCATCTGGTGGCCTCCCATCTCCGATTAATCCATCTATTCCTACTAGCAGTGTTTTCCTCCTTCAATCCTCCATCCATTTTCTAGGTATGAGTGTCTAAACTATCATCCGTTTATAGATCTGCTGCAACAAAGTGTAGAGGAAAACGTACTAGGAGGCAATCGCCCCGGCTAGATCCGTTGGTCCACTCTAGAGGTAAAATCTTTCAAATCGAGTTCCTTTGGTCTCTCTCTGAGTCTCAGCATGGCTATAGGCTTACAGCAAGTTACTACAATTGTAGTTGTTGTTCCTCAGATAGTCAGATTCCCAACTGCATAAGCCCATTGCATATTCCTCTGTTAAGATTTCAACATTATTTACATGATGGTTAAACAATTCACCTTGCCCATTAAAAAAAATCTAGATATAACTGGCAATTGTTTGATGCTCCACATCGTGTACGTTAGTTCAAATCACTTTAGTTTAGATGCATATGTTAGTTTCAGTTAAACCGCCCGTTCACTAAAGTAATATAATTTATTGGCTACTATACATGGCAAGTAGTACTTCCTTTGCCATTTATGCTTGTGCATATCAAAAGTTGTTTTAATTAACTTGCTGCTGATACATGCTTTGCATTTTATTTTTCATTTTTTGTTCCTGCACATTGCCTACACGCCTACACCTTGATTGGCAATATTCAACATAAATTCCTCTGTTGCTGTATGTCAAGGCAAAAGGCCCTAGCTTTTTTTGTTCTACTGCTGGCCTTGTGGTGGAGGAACAAAAATCACAAGAGAAGTACAACCAAACGCATAAAGTATGCTCCACTGGTTCAAAGGGATATATGGCGTAGTAGTGAGCTAATTAGATTGATTGATACCTCGGACAGAATATGTATGCGTGAGCTCAGGATGTCCCGGCCTGTATTCTACAAGCTTTGTGCTCGGCTTAAGGAGACGGGACTATTAGTTGACACACTTCATGTTTCAGTAGAGGAGCAGCTGACAATGTTTTTGAAGATTGTTGGGCAGTACCACACACATTCCTCTATAGCAATAGCAATGTGGAGATCGGGATGGACAGTGAGTACGTACTTTCATACCGTCCTGCGTGCCATTGTCAAGTTAGCTCCTGAGCTAATTTATGTGAGATCTATATCCACGCACCCAAAGATCACTGAGAGTCCTAACAAGTTCTATCCATATTTTGAGGTAACTCTCAATAGTGTAAGCGATATATCTTTTATATGCAATTTTAGATATAAGTGCTTTTGACACATGTTTGTCTCTGTACATAGGGTTGTATAGGGGCCCTAGATGGCACTCACATCAAGGCATGTGTGCCTGCTAAATCTGCGGATAGGTTTAGGGGCCGCAAGTCATACCCCACACAAAATGTCCTAGCAGTTGTCGACTTTGATCTACACTTTACTTATGTCCTAGCAGGGTGGGAGGGATCCGCTCATGATTCTCTCGTGCTCCAAGATGCCCTTTCTCATCCAAATGGATTGAAAATTCCTGAAGGTATTCATGGATTTTCATGGATTTTGAAAATTGTGACATAGTCTCACCGTTATGACGTCACATTAGGCATTATGTTAACTTTGGTTGTAGAGAAGTTCTATTTGGCCAATGCTGGATATGTCACTAGGCCAGGCATATTACCGCCCTACCGTGGAGTTCGCTATCACCTAAAAGAGTTTCACGGAGCCCAAGACCCAAAATGTCCAAAAGAGCTTTTCAATCACCGTCGTTCCCAACTTAGGACAACAGTTGAACGAGCATTTGGTGCTCTCAAGAATCGCTTCAAGATTCTTAGCAACAAGCCATTCATACCCTTGAAGTCACAGGCCAAGGTGGTCATTGCCTGTTGTGCCCTTCATAATTGGATACTAGACGATGGACCTAATGAATTCATATATGATGAGCCAACTTGGTACAATCACCTACCGAGTAAGAATCGTGTCTCGGATCGACAGGCTGATGCACGTGAGTGGGCTGCGAAGCGTGATTCAATTGCCCAACAGATGTGGAATGATAGACTTAATAACGATGTTACCAATGACAATTAGTTAGTACTTGTTGTTGTTTTTTGGTTTTGTGTAGTTTGGTGGGTGTGTAATCAACTTTAGACTGTACAGCTGCTTGTACGCATGTAAATAATATTACTGTTATGCTTAATGGATTACCTTTGTTTCTATCAAACAAAACATTATTTATTATATGTTTAATAATGTTTGTTACTTACTTTTAAAATGTATTCTTAGCATGGGTAAGGAAAAGAAAGATGGGAATGCAGATGCTGGATCTCGTCAGAAGTACAAAACATGGAGTGATGACAGCACCGAGTTCATGCTTCAGTGGTATATTGACTACCTAAAGGAAAAACCTGCTACCTCTACGTGGAAGCAACACCACCACCATATGTGTGCAGAAGCTCTAAATGCTAGATTTGGACTTGGAGCTACCACACAACAAGTTGATCGCCATTTTAGAGCATTCAAGGAGAAGTGGAATTGGATAAAATTAGCTATGGACAAGAGTGGCTATGGTTTTGATGCAGGATCATGCAAGTTCAATATTCACTATTCAGAGAAATCACCTTCCAAGCTTGGGGTAAGTGTATCCGCTGCATACATGTACGTTTACTTTTCCATATAATGTGTGTAGACTCCATGATTACTGGGCTCACTTGTTAATAATTATTGCAGCCCGGAAAATACAACTATCTTACTCGACCTATTAAAATTTTCCATCTTATTGAAGAGCTATTTGGAGAATCTGCCAAAGCTAATAGATCCTTGGCTGTTGACCAGTGCACTGTGGATGCTGAAGATGATAATAATAGATCAGGGAGTGATGAAGTATATACTCCTGAACATGATGAGAATGATTCAGACACTATTGCTCCTAGATGCCCACCACTTGTAGGCTCTAGTTTTAGCATTAAACGAAAGAATAAGAAGTCGCCTGGGAAGAAGCATGTAAAGGATAAAGCAAAACATGCTAGAGCAACAGGGGATGATGAAATAGCTACAAGTATTGCTATGTTTGCCAAATCTATCGCATCAAGTTGCCCTGCAACTACAGATCCGTATGCTGATCTTTGGAAGCGTATTGAGGATATACCTTTCCCACTGAGGGACAAGGTTGACATTGCGACCTACCTTTCAAAGCCGGAGCAGGTTCATTTGCGGAACTACTTGAATGCTGCATCAGACTAGTCATTTGGAACTTGGGTCACTGATTACCTAGGTGCCAAGTATCGTGTTACTGGTGTGGATGATGGTGAGTATGGTAGCTCCATGTGAATATGGATGCTCAGACTTATGGCAGTGGGTATGCTGTGAATATGGTAGCTGCATGTGAATATGGGTGTTGAGACTTGTGGTATTTTGGCCATGCTTCAGGTGGAAAGCATATGGATGCACCGACTAAACTGGTGTTATTTTGGGTATTTTGGACATGCTTCATGTCGTCAGCATATGAACTTGTTTATATGGTTAGGATTTCAGTATCTCGTTGTATTATTTTAGCACAGTGGATATTATGCTGTGGTCTTCTTAGATGAAGATGGGTGTATATGATGATCAGTACATGCACATAATATAGTAATATGCTATCTGGACTTAATCTGTGATGCATACTATGATTATTAGATAATTGTATGTGTTAGGTATTGAATCATGGACCTTGGCATATATATTTTGGCATCAAACCAATCAAGGTCCAAAATTTTGGCTGTCCCAGTTTGGCACCCAACCAAGTGCTATACCAAATTTTTTGCCAAAGTTTTGGCAACCAAATTTGGCATGCCCTAATTTTGGCAGGGCAACTTTTGGACCCGATCCAAGCAGGCCCTATGCCTTTCCGTAAGGACAATCATGGTGAACTCATGGCAGAACCTTGCTTTGCATGTATCAAGGTCCACATCAGTAAATATGCAGCCATTACAAACAGTGCAGATGCTCCAAGCTGTTAGGACGACAAACTGTATGGCAAGCATATATCAGGAACACCAATATCCATGAACGGTTCAGAACTCCAGTTGTTTCATTTTAGGTCATGCTAGTGGTGAGAACCACACTAAGGGCATGTTTGGATTTTGACACTAGCTGGCCAAGCCAAATTTTGGCCATTGCCAAGTCAGGTTATGACCAAAATTTGGTCAGGTTACATGTCATGGTCGGGCGCACGTATGCCAGGCGCCGCCAAGCCCGTGACGTACGCCGCGACGCGGAGCGCGCAGAACGCGCGGTGGGCGCGCACGGGGACGCGCTGGGCGCGATCACCGCTAGTGGCTGTTTTGGAAATTAGAAATAGCTTTCTATTATTAGTTCCTAAATTAAAGGAGTATGTTGCTCCGGTCGGTTGAGGCCGATGGCCTTATATCCCTGTAACAGACTTTTGGTTGGGGTTAAGAAAGATATTACCAATCTAATCTCCCTCCTCTCTTCTCAACCAAGCCTGCGGCAGAGAGTTACCTCGCCGGAGAAGACGGATCGAGGCTACGAGCTACGTAGCCGAGGTCCAGCTACCCGAGGGTTTAACGCCCTTGACAACCTGGTATCACGATCCCGGCGATCCTCGCCTTCTTGATCCACATCACCGCCAGCCGCTGCCACCCCACCACCACCTACAGCCGCCGCGCCACCATCATCCGCATCGTCGTCCGTCGCGTCAGTGTCCAGCCGACATGGGTGACGTCAATGACCTCAAGGCCACCATGGAATCCCTCACCAACGCCATGAAGACGCTGCAGGCCACGGTCGAGGCCAACGCCAAGGCCATCGCCTCCCTCACCTCTGATCGCACGTCATCCTCGGGCTACAAGCCGGGCTCCGGCGAGCACCACAATGATCGGCCACCGAAATTCTAGAAGATGGATTTTCCCCGATACGATGGCAAGACCGATCCCCTCATCTTCATCAATCGCTGCGAGTCCTACTTCCACCAGCAACGGATCATGGAGGAAGAGAAGGTCTGGATGGCCTCCTACAATCTCGAGGACGGGGCGCAGATGTGGTACATTCAGGTCCAAACGGACGAGGGCACTCCGTCGTGGCGCCGGTTCAAGGAATTGCTCCACCTGCGCTACGGGCCCCCTCTCCGCGCTGCTCCCCTCTTCGAGCTGGCGGATTGCCGTCGCACGAGCACCGTCGTGGAGTATCAGGATCGTTTCTAGGCGCTTCTTCCCCGCGCCAGTCACCTGGATGAGGCACAAAGGGTGCAGCTGTTCACGGGCGGCCTCCTTCCACTGCTCAGCCTCGACATTTAGGTCCACAATCCGCAATCCCTTGCGGCTGCTATGAGCCTGGCGCGTCAGTTAGAGCTCCGGGAGCAGTACGCGCCGGCGCCCGCCAAGGCCGCGCCCCGTGGCCTGCTACCGGCCCCTGCGCCGCGCCTGGCCCTCCCTGCGCCTCTGATCGCCAAGGCGGACGCGACTGTGGCCGCGGCGGACGGTCGCCCGCTGGTGAAACGTCTGTCCCTGCCGGAGCAGGAGGAGCACCGTCGGCAGGGCCTCTGCTTCAACTGCAACGAGCGGTACACGCGCGGGCACAACCGCGTCTGCAAGCGGATCTTCTTCATCAACGACGTCGACATCGCCACCACCGAGGAAGCCACGGCTGAGGACGCGCCGGACGCGGAGGCCCCAGTTTTCTCCTTGCACGCGGTCGCTGGGGTCCCCATCTGCAACACCATCCAGCTCCAGGTGCTCCTGGCCGCCGCATCCTTCGTCGCGCTCATCGACACCGGCTCCACCCACAGTTTCATCGGGGAGGCGGCTGCTCGGCGCACGGGCCTGGCCATCGAACCGCGCCCTAGGCTCACGGCGACAGTGGCAAACGGCGAGCGCGTCTCCTGCCCCGACGTGATCTGCCAAGCCCTGATCACCATCGATGGCCTGGAGTTCCGCGTTGACCTCTTCGTGATGCCCCTAGCCGGGTACGACGTGGTCCTTGACACGCACTGGATGGCCACGTTGGGGCCCATCGTTTGGGACCTCACTGCCCGGACCATGGTATTCCAGCAGGAGGGGCACACCATCTGTTGGCGTGGCGTGGCACCACGATCCGCTCCGGGCCTCCACGCCGCCACGACCGACGACTCCCTCCTCGAGGGGCTACTCGGCTCCTTTGCCGATGTCTTCGCCGAGCCGAAGGGGCTGCCTCTAACGCGCGCCCGTGACCACCACATCGTCCTCAAGGCCGATGCGGCACCAGTGGTTGTACGGCCGTATAGGTACCCTACGGCCCACAAAGATGAACTGGAGCGGCAGTGCGCAGCCATGATCGAGCAGGGAATCATCCGCCGCAGTGACTCGGCGTTTTCCTCCCCCGTCCTCCTTGTCAAGAAGCCGGACGGGTCGTGGCGGTTCTGCGTCGACTACCGCGCGCTGAACGTGCTCACGGTGAAGGACGCGTTCCCGATTCTGGTCGTTGACGAGCTGCTCGACGAGCTCCACGACGCACGGTTCTTCTCCAAGCTGGATTTGCGCTCCGGGTACCATCAGGTGCGCATGAGGCGGGAGGATATCCACAAGACGGCGTTCCGCACCCACGACGGCCCCTACAGAGTTCTTGGTCATGCCGTTCGGGCTGTGCAACGCCTCGGCAACGTTCCAGGCTCTCATGAATGATGTACTCCACCCATTCCTATGTCGCTTTGTGCTCGTTTTCTTTGACGACATCTTGATATACAGCAAGTCCTGGGCGGATCATCTTCGTCATCTACGCGCCGTCCTCTCCGAGCTGCGCCACCAACGCCTCTTCGTCAAGCGCTCCAAGTGTGCGTTCGGCATCCCCTCCGTCTCCTACCTCGGCCACATCATATCGGAGGCAGGCGTCGCCATGGTTCCGGCCAAGGTGCAGGCCATACACGACTGACCGGTTCCTCGCTCGGCGCGAGCGGTGCGCGGCTTCCTCAGTTTGGCGGGCTACTACCGCAAGTTCGTCCACAACTACGGCTCGGTCGCAGCGCCGCTGACAGCCCTCCTCAAGAAGGACGGCTTCTCCTAGAACGACGAGGCGGCCGCGGCTTTCGGTGCGCTCAAGGCCGCGGTCACCACGGCCCCCATCCTCGCCATGCCGGACTTCTCCAAGATGTTCGTCGTCGAGTGCGACGCCTCAGTCCCATGGCTTTGGGGCGGTGCTCATTCAAGACGGCCACCCGATCGCCTTCTTCAGCCGTCCCGTGGCACCCCGCCACCGTGCCCTCGCCACTGTATGAACGGGAGCTCATCGAGCTGGTCCACGCCATACGCCACTAGAGGTCGTACCTCTGGGGCCGCCGTTTCCTCGTCAAGACGGACCATTACAGCTTGAAGTACTTGTTGGACCAACGCCTGGCCACCATCCCGCAACACCATTGGGTGGGCAAGCTGCTGGGCTTCGACTTCGCCGTCGACTACAAGCCAGGTGCGGTGAACGCCGTGGCCGACGCGCTGTCCCGGCGTGACACGGAGGAGGGGGCGCTCCTCGCGCTTTCGGCTCCGCGCTTTGACTTCATTGACCGCCTCCGCCAAGCACAGCAAACCGACCCGGCTCTCGTCGCTCTTCGCGAGGACATCAGCGCCGGCTCCCACAGGGCGCCCTGGTCGGTCGTGGACGACATGACCCAGTTTGCCGGGCAGCTATACATACCGCCGACCTCACCTTTGCTCCAGGAGATCATGGTGGTTGTACACGAGGACGAACATGAAGGGGTTCAGCGCACGCTGCACCGCCTGCGGCGCGACTTTCATTTTCCTAACATGAAGCAGCTTGTCCAGGACTTGGTGCGCACGTGCGTCGTTTGCCAGCGGTACAAGTCCGAGCACTTGCATCCGGCTAGACTCTTGCTTCCCCTACCGGTGCCTCAGGGGGTTTGGACTGATATCGCCCTTGACTTCATGGAGGCGCTTCCGCGCGTCCGTGGCAAGTCCGTCATACTGACCGTGGTGGACAGGTTCAGTAAGTATTGCCATTTCATTCCACTGGCGCATCCGTACTCCGCCGAGTCCATCGCCCAAGCATTCTTCAACGAGATAGTATGACTACACGGCATGCCCCAGTCCATGGTCTTGGACAGGGACCCAGGTCTTCATGTCGACGTTCTGGCACGAGCTCATGCGCCTGATGGGTACCAAGCTGCACATGACGACGGCGTTCCATCCTCAGTCCGATGGGCAATCGGAGGCTGCCAACCACGTCATCATCATGTACCTCCTAGTGCCTCACCGGGGACAGGCCACGGCAGTGGCTACACTGGCTGCCCTGGGCAGAGTTCGTCTTCAACACCGCCTACCAGACGTCGCTGCGGGACACGCCTTTCCGTGTCGTCTACGGGCGCGATCCGCCGTCCCTCCGGTCGTATGAACCGGGAGACACGAGGGTGGCTACTGTCGCAAAGAGCATGGAGGAGCGCGACGAGTTCCTGACCGACATCCACTACCGGCTGGAACAAGCTCAAGCGACGCAGAAGCTGCACTACGACAAGGTGCACCGCCACGTAGAGTACCGGGTGGGCGATTGGGCGCTCCTCCGTCTCCAGCAGCGTGCGGCGTCCTCACTTCCCCAGGCGGTCATCGGCAAGCTCAAACCACGCTTCTTCGGGCCGTACCGCGTCACCGAGCTTATCAACGACGTCGTTGTCCGCCTCGCCTTGCCGCCCCGGGCTCGCATTCACGATGTGTTCCACGTGGGACTGCTCAAGAAGTTCCAGGGGTCAACGCCGGATACTCCTCCGCCCCTACCGCCTCTGCATCATGGCGTCGTTGCCCCTGAGCCAGAACGTGCTGTCCGGTTCCGTCTGGCTTGCGGGGTGCACTAGGTTCTTGTCCAGTGGAAGGGCGGGTCGGCAGCGTCCGCGACCTGGGAGGACGTCGAGCCGTTCCGCGCCAAGTACCTGGAGTTCCAGCTCGAGGACGAGCTGCTCCTCGACGGGGGAGAGATGTCATGGTCGGGCGCACGTATGCCAGGCGCCGCCGAGCCCGTGACGTACGCCGCGACGCGGAGCGCGCAGAACGTGCGGTGGGCGCGCATGGGGACGCGATCACCGCTAGTGGCTGTTTTGGAAATTAGAAATAGCTTTCTATTATTAGTTCCTAAATTAAAGGAGTATGTTGCTCCGGTCGGTTGAGGCCGATGGCCTTATATCCCTGTAACAGACTTTTGGTTGGGGTTAAGAAAGATATTACCAATCTAATCTCCCTCCTCTCTTCTCAACCAAGCCTGCGGCAGAGAGTTACCTCGCCGGAGAAGACGGATCGAGGCTACGAGCTACGTAGCCGAGGTTCAGCTACCCTGAGGGTTTAACGCCCTTGACAGGTTACATGTGTTTGGATAGTGGTCAAGCCAAAATTATAAAACATGACAAAATATATTATAGTTACATGTAGAAACCATATATCATTATTTCTAAAAGTATCAAATAGAGTTAATATGGGTCTTGGTTTGTAGATTTAATTGTGATGAGGAATGCAAAGTTATAAAAGGATTTGTAATCTTTTTTTTTAAACATAAAAAGGATTTGTAATCAGACAGGGAGTTTAGCACAATCGCAAAAAAAGACAGAGAGTTTAGCAAATATTACGCTTTGAAGCTCAGCAATAACAAAACAAACACATTTACTACAACCACACTTAGTTGATGCATCAGTTACTTTTCTTCATTGATGCCCTGCCAAATTCCGGCCGCCAAATTTGCCAGCCCGGCATGGTCTGTGCTTCCCTGTTAGCTGTAGATTCGCCAGCCAAAATTTCATTGGCCTTGCTAAATTTTGGCTTCGATCCAAGTGCCGGCCAGATTACCGGGGCAAGGCCAAAGTTTGGCTCGGCACTTCAGGGGCAAAAGCCAAATGAGCCCTAAAGTACCGAGGTAATTCTAGAATCATCATATTAATTAATATACCAAAGTAATTTTAGATTCATCATATTAATTAATACATCCATATGTGTCCCAGACTCTCAGTTAGATAGAATTCTTCATTTCAAATGGGGTGTGAATACCCTATAGATTACCTACGTGAGGATAATATACTCTTAATTTTTTTTTTGGCTATGATGCCTTTCTAGCTCAACCAGCAAACTTTAGATTCTCAACCAATCTCGCTTTTGCAGCATTCAGTAAATGGTCCCTTATTTATAAGACAAGACAAGTTCTATTTTACTTATAGAAAAAAGAAACTTCATCATAGTACTGGTCCACTGCACATAAGTTGAGGCAAAATTCTACATCTGAACAAATCTGGAACTTAGCAAAGACTCTGAATAGGTTAATAACATGCTGGGAAGGCTAGTGGTGAACTGGTGATGAAGGTAAGCCTGGTAAGTAAAAGATCTAACAAAGATCAGATCAAAGTACTGCTACTAAAAAATCCAAGAACATAGCAAAGGCCATGAAAGGTGAATAACTTGCTGGTAAGGCTAGCAGTGATGAAGGGAATTATATCTGGACATTGGTATTATAACCAAATAAAAGAAGTAAAAAATGCATAGTCCAAGAAGTCTGCAAATGCATGAACATTGAACACATTGCCCCAATATATATTGCTCTAAGTGACTTCAAAATGATTACTCAGGGCTATAAGTAATGGTAGATCCAACTTCATACATAAAGCACTTGATGTTTATAATGAGAACAAGTTATAACCTTCCATGTGACGAAAAGATAAGTGTGCTTGATCTCAGTACAACACTACAACAGGTTCATGTAATGCTCCAAACAACATCAACTCGCATTGATCCTAACATTCACATTGGATCATATGTGCTGGCAGACTAAGAATCCAAGATAACAGGCCATTGCCATTTAATAATCAATAGACCAGGTTGAACTAGTTGGTTTGTTGCTGATACAGGTAAACCATGTTCACAATTACATACACTAGTATTTATCACCTTCACCAAAAAAAAACCTGTGAGATCACCATCTGAAACTGCTAGGTGACAGCTTTCTGAATCCTACTGCAGTGAAACGAGACTGCACTGTATAGTCTATCAGGAATTCAGGATAACACAACAAGATGACTTCTTGGCTCCCAGCCAGAACCCAATAGTGCAGATAATCAGTGCATCCCAGGACGGTGGTACCTTTGCTTTCAAAAGTCGAAGCTCTTGAGGTATGCTGGATCTTTCTTGGCTCGCTCCTGGAACTTGCGGAACCACCGGTCCAGGATGTCCGTGGGCACTACCAGCTTGCCGCCGTCGGCACCGCAGAACGATTGCATGAAGTTGAACAGGTTCTCGCCGACACGGAGCGCGACACGCTCGGCGCGCTGCTCGTCAGGGGGCGGCGGCAACGCGGCCGCGTCCTCCACGGCGACACCCAGCTTAGCGGGGCCCACAGCAGGCTCCAGTCGTCGCCGGCCTCCGGAAGCGGGAAGCTGGCCGAGGGGCGCGTGGGCCCGAGCGCGCCTAAGAATGCGAAGGGGCGGTTGGTGGCGGCCTGGAAGTAGACGGCGACGGCCTTGCCGGGCGGTAGCGCTGCCACGGCGGCGGGGAGCAGGAAGACGACTGCGGAGCGCGGCGCGGTGGCGAGCGCGAGACTGGAGAGATCGACGAGCCAGGAATTGGGCGCCACCTGCGCGAAAGCGGTGGCATCGAGGGGGAAGGTGTGGTCCGGGAAGACGATGCCGAACATGGCAGTGGCGGGTGGCGGGCGACGGCCGCGCTTGCAGATTCTCTGATGCCGCTAAGGTGCTCCCGTTAGTTCCGTGGCGCGGTGGCGTCGTACGGGGAAGCTCTTTGCCTGGCGATGAGGGACATCATCGGACATGGAGGGGAAGGGACCTTCGGCTCAGTCCTGGGGGAAAATAGAGGGTTCTAGAAGGTTACAGAGGTTTGCTGGATGGATCGAGATTTGGTTGATAGCCAAAATTTTGGTAATGGCAGCCATTAATTCTTTTTCTTTAGCTTTATTAAGAGCAACTTCATTGGTGAAATTAAAACTAATTTAAAAAACATTTGATAAAATATTTTTTCATACGAAGGCTACGTTTAGTTTCCAAAGATT
Organism: Miscanthus floridulus; assembly: GCF_019320115.1. Taxonomy (NCBI): domain Eukaryota; kingdom Viridiplantae; phylum Streptophyta; class Magnoliopsida; order Poales; family Poaceae; genus Miscanthus; species Miscanthus floridulus. The sequence goes on from NC_089581.1 coordinate 159,977,839, forward strand.
GTCTGATGATTTTATATTTCAAATTTCAATATTTATTATAAACTTACGATAATATTTTGGGACCCTAAACAGTTTTAATTCAAAAACTTTTTAACTACAAAGTTGTAGATCACGTCAAGGACTACAATTTTGATATAAAATTTGTCTTAATCCGAGTTTATATGAAAAATTTTAGAGTATGAAATAACATCACTGTCCAAGTTTAGGGACCGACGATAATTATCATGAAAGTTTATGAACTGAGATGATACAATTGACCTAATTTAGGGACCCATACATATTACTTTAAAAGTTTAGGACCAAGATGACACTGCTGGCCAAATTTAGGGACCGACGGTGAATTTTACTCTTTTTCTCGGAGATGGTACCCTTGTCCTATTATTTTTATCCAGAACCATTTAATACCCAAAGTGTGTTATAGTTCAGAGATGACCAGCCCCCGGACATCCGGACGCTAGCCCCGTTCACACGCTCACGCCTGCTGCGTCTGTTGTGTCCACCCCGCCTGCTGCGCGTCCATGCATGCAGGTGGGGACTACACATGCCCATGCCCCCGCGTGCTGTTGCGCCCCTCGCTTCACTTCTATGTTGCGTGCCCATTGACATACATGCAGGCGGGGATCATATCTATATTTGCAACACCGAATCTACTTTTACAACTATTAAGATAAAACACATGCAACATTCAGATGAAACATATGAAATATACATTTAAAACGCATGAAATATATTGCGTCTGCTAATGAAAACACTTGCAACATGAAACACTTACTACAACATCCGTCTGAAATAAGTGAAACATTTGAAACATATGGTTGCAACATGTGTATAGCCGCTGCAACATATGCAACAAAACACTTGCAACATACTCCATTTGTCCCTAAAAAGGAGTCATTCTCGCTTCCAAAAGGTCAATAACTTTTAATTTTGACCAAATATATTTAATAAAATATTAATATTTATGGTACATGATTAGTATCATTAGGTAGATCATTAAATATACTTTTGTAATAAACTTATTTGGAGATATAAATGTTGCACGTATTTCTACAATCCTAATCAAAGTTGAGAAAGTTTGACTAGTACGATTCCCATAGCGACTCTTTTTTAGGACGGAGGGAGTACGTTTGAAACAGATGAAACATACACTTGCAACATACATGTATAGCCATTGCAACATATGAGACATATAGATAAAACACTTACAACATATGTCTAAAACAGATAAAATATTTAATACATACACTTGCAACATACGTGTATAGTCAATGCAACATCTAGATGAAACACATGCAAAACCATATAAAACATACATTTGAAACGCATGAAAACATATGGAGCTCGATACCATGGAGTGACAAAAAAAAATTTGGCCAACACTCAGTTGCCAACGATCAACCGTCACGGAAGCAGCAAACGGCGCATGCGGATGTGGGCCCGCGCTCCTCTCACAATCAGGCAAGCAGCCTGGGCGGCCCTGCAATTGGCTAATTCGGTCGGCCAAAGTAGCAACACTGCGGGCAGCTAGGCGTAGGCAAGACACAAAGAGAAAAGAGCAGGATGACAAGCCGCAGCAGGCCTAGGCGCTAAGCAGCAGAGGGCAGACACGACAGGGAGACCTACGGCCTTGGGCACGTGTGGCTAGGGGCCTGGCCGGCTAGTCCAGCTAGTAGTGGACACATCAAAGAGCCTCTCTCCATGGTCACGCATATGCACGGTTCATCAAGCACCACATGCACCCTAAGTGGCCGCACACGCTCTCATGTGTTGTCTCGCACTGTAATTGCACGCCCTCTCTTTTTTTGCTGGACATCACGCATGCGAGGTCGGTCCATCCGTTCGTCGGACGCCCTGAACCAAGTATTATCGTTTTCCTTTTGTGCACCAAGTACCTAAATTTTGTTCTTGGCCCTGCCAAGTTTGGGATTCTAGTTCAGTGTGCCAACTGCCAAGTGCTCAGTTTGGGAGCCGAGTCAGTGTTTTTCCTGGACTTGTTTAGCTGGGCCTCGGTAGCCCAGCATTGGTCTCCTCAGCCCAACATTGATCTGCTACATATGCATGTGGACAACGGATCCATAGAGAAATTTGCTGGGTCAGCCGATTGCGTTTGAGTAGAAAACCACGGGTCTAGCAGAATTAGATTTGGTGTTGCATGCAAGCGGCGGGCGGCGCCGAAAGAAAAGGCCCCTGGATCATTTCGAACGCCAACACTCCTAGCCAGAAAACTGCAACAAGCGGGGGGCTGTGCGCCTGGGCTGCTGCCTGCTGGCTAAAACGGGGCGTGGGCTGTTGTCTGAGTTGGAGGTTTTCTGATTCCTGGACGCGACTTTGTAGCTTATACTGCGAGGGGATTGGTTCATGAGCTGCTTTCCTTTTCCCTACTAAAATGAGCTGATGAAATTAGTATTTTTAGTTATAGTTTACACATAGCCGATGGAAACCAGAGCCATGCTAAACGAGGTCGAATTCTGAGATCAAGGACTAGATACTAGAGGTAGAGGATACCTAAATTTTGCTATCCCCTAGCAGAAAATAGACGACGGTTCGGCTACATTTTTTTCTTCTTGAATAAGCAAACCTTTTGCGTATCATTGTATTAAGAAGAGCTTAAGATGCGCTGCTATCGAGCGCCGAAGGAGGTCAACCTAAAACAACCATAGCTAGACCATCTTAGAAAAGAACCTCTAGTTTTGATATTATATAAATGGAAAAACAACCAAAACTGACACAACATTCTAGTAGTATTTTTTCAGCCTCACGATCATTCAGAACTGCACCTCCAAGCACCAAGAACCAGATTGGAACTCTTGGGCCCTTGGCGAGAGTTCAGACTTCAGGGTTGGTGGATGGTCAGGCCTCAAGATTGGACCTCACCTCACCCGTAGCCATCAAGCCCTCACCCAGTCATCAATCGAAGCGTGGGGAAAACAATGAAAAGGAGAGGAGAGGAAGCAGAGTTTGACAAAGAGGAACAGGGAACCTCGTAACTCATAAGCAGGCATCCTTGTCATGAATCATGATCAAGTCTCCGACGGATTGCCATTTGCCATTTCCCCTCAACCTGATAGGAGAAACTGATGTTTGAGCATCCTATGAGAAGGACAACCCACGATCGATGATGAAACAAACGATGGGAACAACATTGGGAATGCATGCTTGATTTTTGGCAATAATCAAGGGGTGAACATCGCATAGACCATCCGATTCATCTCTTGCATGGAACTTATGTAGCTAACAATGCGATCGAGTAATCATGTTAGCTTTGGCTTGCGAACAAATAGGACACTTATAAAAAAATAGGACACGCTCAGGGTGGGTCATGCATTTCGTTAGTTCTGCGTCATTGTTCCCAATCTGATTTGCTTGTCTACCTAGACACAATCTCGAATGCACATGATCTACTGTTCCTAAGCAAGCAAAGCAAGCGTGTCATTCATTCATTCGGAATTGGTTATTGCCATAGCCCATATATAGCATAGGTAGTTGTCGGTGTTTCGAGTAAACACCAACAAGTAAATTTGTATTATTGCACATTGGACCCGGATGGTATGCTAAAAGACACAAGGTTTATACTGGTTCGGACAAAATGTCCCTACGTCTAGTTTGTGGCTGCTGCTTGTGTTATTAGCACATAAAGGTTCGTAGTAGGTGTTACAAATGGGTGAGAGAGGGACAGATCCCAAGTCTCTGATGGAAAGGTTGAAAGGACGCTAAGAGCGTCATTGCTGCTCAGTTGTGTGTTATGTGAGGCATGGTGTGTTCTATTATTCGTCCCCTTAGTGGGGTGCCCTGCCTTCCCTTTTATAGACCAAGAGGAAGCAAGGATTACAGACGGGAGAAAGAAGAAAAACCAGAGGCAAAGAAGGTCCTTCAAAGGTGCCGGGTCTTCCTTTTCCTCTGAGCGAGCCCTGCTAACATGGCAGATGGTGCCAAGGATCGCTCCATGCGAGGCATCTGTCTACTGATGATGCCATGCTCTGGCTTGATCAGTAAGTGGTCACATCCCATCCCGCCCCGACAGGCGACACGATGGACCAGGGTGTTGATCCATGACCCTATGGGGAGCGGACGGCACAGTGACCACACATCCATCATTGTAGAGGATGTGAGTCTCCTCCTAGACCGTAGTGGTTTTTGTATTCTTCCATCAGGATCTGCACCCGAGGGCAAATGGCGGTGCCCACAACACTGTAAGACAAATGTTGGTGCCCACAACACTGTTCGGGCTCTGACATATCCAGAAGGGCTTTAAAGCACCCGTCTTATCATATCCTAATGGTACTTTCCTATAGGTGCATAGGGTATGGTCGTAGGTATTGTGGTTGACTTTGAGTGTCCTGCCTTATTCGCACACGTAGTTATGGAGTAGCGCGCAGACGTCGAGCGAGGCAGAGCTTGCCCTCAGACATCGGGCGAGGCGAAGCCAGCCCCCGAATGTTGGGTGAGGTGGAGTCTGCCCTCGAACATCGAGCCTACCCTCAAATGTCGGGCTAGCAGAGCTAGTCCCTAGACATCGGGCGAGGCAAAGCTAGCCCTTGGATGTCGGGCGAGGTGAAGTCTACCCTCAGACGTTGGGTGAGGCGAAGCCAGCCCCCGATCATCGGGAGACCCTAGGGGTTGGGCGAGGTAGAGCCTGCCCTCGGATGTTGGGCGAGGCAGAGCTAGCCCCTAGACGTTGGGCGAGGTGGAGCCAGCCCTTAGATATCGAGCGAGGCAGAGTCTACCCTCGGACGTCGGGCGAGGCAGAGCCAGCCCCCAAACATTGGGCGAGGCGGAGCCAGTCTCCGAGGGTCGAGCGAGGTGGAGCTAGCCCCCGAACATCAAGTGAGGCGGAGCCAGCCCCCAGATGTTGGGCAAGGCCGAGCCAGCCCCCGAATGTCGAGCGAGGTGGAGCCAACCCCCAGACGTCGAGCGAGGTGGAGTCTGCCCTCAGACGTCGGGCGAGGTAGAGCTAGCTTGGGGCAGGGCCCATGGTCTCGATGGACGGACCAGGAGTGACCCAGTAAGTGGTGTAGTCACGCTCTTGATTGTGTGGATGAGTTAGTGTTCGATGGTTGTTAGCTTCTTCTCTTTGGGTACCCTAATATTGGTCCCTGACAGTAGCCCCCAAGCCCCCGGGTGATTCGAGCAGAATCACCCGGGGGATTTTTGACTTGCCAGCGAGTGCATGTGAGCGCACCCAGTGGGTGTAGCCTTGGAGCCTGCAGAGGAGTAGGATACTTCTTTGGAAGGTTTTTTTCGAAAGAGAGGATTCTGAGAGGCCTGGACCTCCATTATCACCCACGGCGTGCCCTGAAGATGTAATTTCTTCTTCGCCGAGGTTGGACCCTCCGCAGGTATGGTCGTGAGATTTAGTCATTATTTAGCTGGATAGCTTAATTGGGATCCTAACATCCTGTTTGTAGGGATCTGGTCAGAGTTAGCCCGACTAAGACTCAATCATGGACCGAGACTCTTATGAAGCTTGTGTGCCTGAGTTTTGGCCAATTGTGGGCCCATCCTTCTATCGTAAGGGTGCCTTGGGATGGCTGTCGAAACCATTGATGGGCTAGCCCTAAAACTCCTAGGCCCAACTAGGCTAGAGGAACACTTTTTGACCTATATCCTTTTGCTGGTAAAGAGTCCTGGTCTGCCTAGGGAGGTGAAATGTCTGGCGTGATTTTGGAGGGAAAGGATAGAGATTGGGGGCGCATATCCCGCGTGGTGACATGGTGGCGAATCGTGGCAGGTGCAGAGATCCAGGCGGATGGTTGCCTTCCTCGCATCCATCGCCCCTATAAAACCAAAGGGTCCACCCCCCAGGGTTTCACACATTGCCTCCTTGCCTTCGCATCTACAACCTCCGCCGCCAATCGCCTAAGCCTCCCGCATCTACATCTTAGCCGCCGTCAAGTTCGCATCTACCCGCCCCAATCATTCAATGGAGCCATGGTGCAGATCTGATATCACCCTTCAGTGCCTAAAGGGCCTCGTTCGCCGTGGCCTTCTTTGCGCGTGGACTGCCACAGAGGAGTGGCGGCTGCCCGGCGATGAGGATGCATCGTCGCCACCCAACGGGTATGTCGTATCCTTCGCTCACTTCCACAAGCGGGGATTCACCACCCCTACCCATAAGTTTCTTTGGGGTTTGCTGCACTACTACAAGGTGGCGCTATAGCATCTTAATACCAACGGAATCCAACACATTATGGTGTTCATCGCCCTGTGTGAGGGGGTCCTGGGGATTAGTCCCCACTTCGACCTATCGCGGTACTTCTTTGCCATCACCCTCCTAAATAAGCGGGAGAAGAAATAGGAGTTGAACATGCTGATGGGATGCGCCGATATTCAATTATGCAACAACCGGGTGAGTGAGTACCCGCCGATGCCTCTGTAGACCTCCAATAAGGGGTGGTATTTGCATTGGTTCTATGTCAAGAACGACACAGCCGCCCCCTTGTCGGAGTTCACTGAGCGCCTCATCGAAGATGTCCCGGAATCATGGAGGAGATGGGGAGTCCTAGAGAAAGACAAGAAGAAGATCCAGGACCATCTCACCACCGTTCGAATTCTAAAGGAGAGGGGCGTGAAGGGGTTGGGGATCATCGTCGCCTATCACGCATGGAGGGTGGCGCCGATGATGAGGCACGCGCTTCCCCTGCACATGATGGTGCCTAGGGCATCACTCGATGGGACAACGCTCGCTGAGGGAGCGCTCTCCCCTCTGAAGTGGTGCAACATATCAAGGAGCCGAATGGAGCCTCCATGGGATGATGCCGGCACTATCCTTGACTTTGTATATTCGGTGTCGGGGCATCCCCGAATGTGGCCAAAACTGGGATACGTTGTTTTCATAAGTTTTCTTTCCTCGTTCCTCTTTTTTAATTGAACTCCCGACCTCTTGGCACTGATATTGAGATAGGGGGGCCAACCGAAGAAGCTTGTCATTATGGATCTTCTAGCTCTACTACTGAAGGATCCAGTCATGATAGTGGCCAACCACACCGTGGCCGAGTGGCAGTAGAAGGCAAAGGAGGATGAGAAGAGGAAGAAGCAGCACAAGCTGCTCAATGCAGGAGCGTGCGGAGCAAACCGATAGTGATGAAGATGATGACGAGGAAGAAGAAGAAGAAGAGATAGTTGCCGACACCGAGTGGGGTGACCTGGAGAGCGAGGATACACTGATAGGCATCCCCTCGTCCATGCAGGGACCCTTCCCGTTTCATGCAGGAGAAAGTGAGTCTATGAGGATGACAGAGGTGGGCCGAAACCATTGGCCTGTTCTCAGAACAAGTAGGGGGGTGGATCAGCCGCCACGCCTAAGGTGTCAGCGGAGGGGAGCGGCCCTGCCGCCATACCTCAAGAGTCAGTGGGGGCAGGCGGATCTGGCTCCACGCCCAAGTTGCTAGCGGGGCGGGTGGATCTACCATCGCGCCTGAGGTGCTGAGGGAGGGGGATGGCTCTGTTGTTGCTCCCCCGAGTTCAAGGGAGGCGAGCCCCTTGGCCTGGGAGCAGGGGGCGGGCTCCAAACAGCCTCGTCCCAAGGAGGCAGAGCAAGGACCTAGGGGTTCATCCCCCAAACATATCCTATGCCCAACGGCGCCGATGTAAGTCATTGACTTCTCTGTTTTCTCAATTTTTCTCTGTTTTCAGCATGACTCACGCCTTCTATTTCTTCCAGCGTTCTGAGATGGGGCCACTCTTTGGCATTGGCACCCAAGAAGAGTGTTGCCATCCAGGCAAGACATCGGCCGTTGCCTGATGTCACTCTTGCTTTGGGTGGGAGCAGAGCCGATGTCACAGCCTCATCGGCCGGTCAGGCGCTGCCCACGGTGATGCTTGTGCCCTTAGTAGGAAAAACTGGTCGCTAGGGCTATGGGAATGCCCTCGAAGGTCACCGAGCAAACGGTGATGGAAGCAATTCTGCTACCAATGTCAGAGCGGATGGAGCTATCGCTCACACTTGTGGCGTCGACCGCTGAGGGCATGACTCCGCCAGTCGAGGCCCCTCCGATGTAGATGGAGGCGATAGCGATTGTGATGAGCTAGGTGCAGCTAGGACATAGCCACAGTGGTGCCCAGGGAAGCGGCGTGATTCGTGCCGTCGCCGACCTGGATGATAGTGCTCGACGTGGGCCAGGACGGAGGAGGACACGGCCGAAGGGTCCCCGAGCATCATGGCAGTGTTGAGAGGACTAGAGAGGGGTCGCCCTTGGCCCTGACATCGAGAGGTAGCTGCTCACCCATGTGGGGTGAGTCACTCCTCTAGTGGATGGATCCTCAAGACCTAACGTCGATACTCTTCTCGCTCGACGATGCTACCGAGATCATAGAGCGGGAGAGTCTCAATGAAGGGATCTTGACCATGATGGAAGTCCTAAACCAGGCTAGGGGTGTCCTACGTGATGTCATCATTCCTACTGGCTGGGTATCCACTTAATCTCTCCTCTCGCTTTCTTCTTTCTTCATGTATTTTTGTGTTTTGACATTGATCTTCTTTTTAGTCCCTTATCACTCGTAGCTGGAAGAAATCCCAGTTTCTTCGCAAGCAGAAGGTGAAATGGGACTGCCTCATCGAAGAGGCCTAGCTACGTAGGGATGTGAGTGCCTAGCTCACTATCACCCAACAGTAGGTGGCCGAGCTGACTCTCCTGGCCAAGGAGGCGGCCGGGCTCTAGCAGCGGGAGGTCGAGGCCTATCGGGACGCGGAGGATGCCGAGAAGGCGTTCTAGGATCTATCAGCGATGGCACAGTAGGACAAGGAGGAGGCCACCAGAGTCCAAATGGAGTGGGATGAGCTACTCTAGAGGGACACCGAGGCCCACCAGTGGGTCCTCGACCTCCTGGCTAAGGTGGAGAAGGAGCGGGAGCTCAAGCTAGTAGCCGAGGAGAGGTCCACAGCCCTGTAGCAGAGGGCGAGCCTGGATGCCAAGGCGATAGGCCGGCTATGCAAGGTGTGAGATGAGCTGTGCTAGACTGTGGAGAGACTCCTCTCAGAGCACGGCGTGGCCCACGGGGAGCACGACTAGGTCATTTGAGAGCACGACGAGGCACGGTAGGTGGTCACCTCCCTTCAAGCCGATCTTGGAACCATGGTAGCCCAAAGGCTGAAGGCTAAGAGTGTTTCTGCCGGGCTAGTCATAGAGCTTGCCAAGGCACGTGGGATCGTTCAGGTGGAGAGTGATGAGCATGATCTCCTATGCACTGCCATCGGGATGGTTTTCGATGACCTAGAGGTGGCGTAGCCAGAGGGAACTAGCTCGCTTGCTGCCTTTGCTGCCATAGATATCACAGCATGGGTGCGCTAGCTTGAGAAGGAAGCTCTTTGCTCTAGGATTACCCAAGCCTTTGCCATTGCCTGCTCCCACTACACCGATAGTATCAACTTGGAGACTATGAGCCTTGGCTTTGCGCCTGGCTATGAAGCCTCCGAGTTGGATGAAATAGAGAAGGTGGTGGCTCCTGTTGCGCGGAACCTGGTGGACAAGGTTGAAGACATAGTTCACCCCTAGAGGGGTAGTTAGTCAAATAGGCTAGATATGCAATTTTGTAACCCGTGAACAAGTGCCTGATCCTTATATATCATGAAAACAATTTTGTAACTTTGTTTTATTTGATTTGTTTGATTGAACTTGTTTTTCTTCCCTTTTTATGTGCGAAAGAAAGGCTCACGCATTCTGACCCCTCTATTTGTTAAGACCAGTAGGGCTCAGGGCGTAACAGGAAAAAACTTCAAATCATGCTGGTGAGCAAAGATATCGTAGCCATCGAGGCGTAGGCTTTTTTGGTTCAACTAGGCACGCATAGTTTATTTGTTTCCGCAAACTTTGCTGCTAGGCTTAACATGAGGAAGAGGTCTAATGCGGCGACTATTTTAGAAAAGGTATACTTATACCATTATCAGCCCCTGAGTGAGATCTGTCCCTTTACCGCTGTTGGGTCAGATGTCCCTAAAAATTGAGGGCAGGACTAGCGAAACTTAGGAGAATGCATCTCTTGTATTCGCATGTACCCTTGCCCTAGGATCTTAGCTATTATTCTACGACCGTGCATTAGGTCTCCTTATAAGTCCAATCTTCCTTGAGCCCCTACGTATGGTAGGGATTCGGTCAATGGTCGGCTCATTTTTGTAACTGTCGCCTCATCCACGGTTTTTGCAACCGAAGGGGTTGAGTTAACGCCACCTGCATCGATGGCTCAAGTGATGTGCTCGGTGAGCTCACTAGCGGACATGTTCGAATGGAATCTGGTTCCATCACCTGTGACGGGATCGGCAAAGCCCTCGGGGGCATTTCCGTTGTTCCTTAACCCATCATCTAATAGATTCCTTCTCAATGGGGATTCTATGGGCTTGGCTAGAGGCTAGGATCAAATGAGAAGTTTGAGATGACCTTGTCCGCTTCTAAGTGGGATAGGCTCAGGCCACTGAGGCTCATCTGCTTTTCCCCTTGGCTCTGTTTGATGCGAGGCGGCCTTGAGCCCTTCATGGGTGGCCTTCGATCCTTGATCTCTCGCTCTAGGATCGGGCGGCTTGAGCCCCCTGAACCCCTTGGGGTTTGATAGGGGTTGGCCGTGTTTCATGCATCACCCCATCCTCGGTTTCCACAACCATAGGGGCTAAGCTAACAACACTTGCCTCGATGGCTCGAGTGTTGTGCTCAATGAGCTTGCTAATGAGCATGTTTGAGTGGAATCTGGGTCCATCATCCGCTGATGGGGTCAGCATAGGCCTCATGTGGCATTCCACTACTTCTTAACCCGCCTCTTGGCAGATGCCTGAGCCATTTCATAGGCTTGGGTGGCTCGTTGGTCTCTTCTCGATGGAGATTCTATGGGCTTAGCTCGAGGTTAGAATCAAACAAGAAAGGTCAAGATGTCCCTATCAGCTTCTGAGCGGGGTCGGGCATGGCCATTGGGGCTCATCTTGATTTTTCTCCCCTGGCTCTGTTTGACATGAGGCGGCCTCAAGCCCTTCGTGGGCCGGCCATCCAACCTCGGTCAATCACCATTCATATTGAATGAGACAACTACCACTTCATGACGTGACACAAAGTGTTGTGATGTAGTAATCGCATGTGCGATGCTTGGATGTATGGGATGATTGAATTGATGAATGTATGAATGATCATAGTTTAAGAAAAAATGGGTGTCGGTAATGTTACCTCGATGGCATGAGTGACGGGTTCTAGGAGCTACTTACCATATATATATTTGTGCGAGGTTCGAGTCCAACGTCCGGTGTAACCTGCATGAGCCTCCCATTCTTTCGTATCTGCCTGTAGGTAGCGGCTCGAGCCATTCGATCGATTTGGGTGACCTAATAGCCTCTCCTTGATGGAAATTCCTCAAGTAGGCCCCTCCTGAACCCTTCTCGAGAAGGTGGATGCTAAAGCTTGGAGCGTGGAGACAAAGACTTCGATTATGCTGGTGAACAAAAATGTCATAGCTGCCTGGGCGTAGGGTTCTAGTGGTTCGATTAGTTTTACTCAAAGTTTATGCCCACACACCGCGCCTCCAATTTTTAAATATAAGGAGAGGTCGGGCAAAGAGAAATGTCTAGCGAGTAGACACTCTTGCCAGCCCCCGAGCGATGTCCGATCCCCTGCCATTGCTGGGGTTAGAGGCTCAGTAGTGAATTTAATATGTAATGTAAGTAAGTAAGGGTGCTTATCTCTCGGCGGTGGTTTCAAGCCGTTCAATCGACCCATTTCTCAGCAGTAGCCAAGCTGTCCAGTCGACTTGTGTTTCCTATTGAGACATGATTTTCCTACAGAAGTAGAGGATGAGAGTATCCCACACAAGAATTTAGTTGGGTAGATAAGCCAAGCGATGAATTTGTGCAAAAATGGACAAGCTCTCAAATTTTGTTACAGCAAATAGCTTTTTCAGCTCTTCTCACCCTTTTTCTACAGAAGGGTTTAGCGTGTTCTAACCCTTTCCATTGTTAAGGCCATAAAAGCTTGGAGTGCAGGCAAGCCAGTTCTAATCACGTTGGTGAGCAAAGACTTCGTAGTTGCTGGGGCATAGGTTTATCTTAGTCCGACCAGTTATACTCAGAGCTTGTTCTTGAAAACCTAGCTCCTAGGCATTAACGTGAGAAAGGGTGGCTGGCATAGAGAATGTTTGCAATGTAAATACACTCATATTAGCCCCCGAGTGAGACCCAACCCTTTGCCCTTGCAGGGGTCGGATGTCACAAAAGATCAGGGATTTTCGATAACAAAACTGATAAGAGAAAGTATGCGTTTATTTAGGGGTAAAAGTGACGTAGCTGCTCGATGTTCTAGGCATTGGAGAAGACCTTGCCGTCGATGGTTTTTAGTTTGTAGGCACCTAGCTAAAGTACCTCCACGATGACGTATGGTCCCTCCCACAGTGGGGAGAGCTTGTGGCGGTCCTTGTTGCTCTAGACGAGGCGGAGGACTAGGTCCCCGATGTTGAAGGCCTGACCTCGCACTCGTCGGCTGTGGTACCATCGCAACATCTACTGGTACTTAGTCGAGTGGAGGAGGGCGACATCACGAGCTTTGTCTAGCTAGGTCCATGGCATCCTCATGGGATGCCTCGACTCCCTGTTCGTCATACGCCCTGATCCTCGGCGCTCCATAGTCGAGGTCGGTTGGGAGGACAACCTTGGAACCATAGACCATGAAGAAGGGCATGTAGCTGGTGGCTCAACTAGGGGTCATCCTTAGGCTCCATAGTACTGAAGGAAGTTCAGTGACCCAGTGTGTGCCAAATTTGTTCAACCGGTTGAAGATCCTGGGTTTGAGGCCTTATAGGACCATGCCATTCGGGCGTTCCACTAGCCTGTTCATTTAGTGGTGTGCTACAGAGGCCCAGTCGATGTGGATGTGATGTTCATTGCAAAATTGGAGGAACTTCTTCCTAGTGAACTGCGTGTCATTGTCCATGATGATGGAGTTCGGGACTTCGAAGCGATGGACGATGTCGAGGAAGAACAACATGGCCTGCTCGAATTTGATCGCGGAGATCAGCCGAACCTCTATCCATTTTGTAAACATGTCAATGATGACAAGTAAGTGGGTGTAGCCCCTGGGCACCTTTTTGAGTGGTCCAACCAGATTGAGTCCCTAGACCGTGAATGGCCAGGTGATGGGGATTGTCTTGAGTGCTTGGGCCGGTAGGTGAGTCTAGCGAGCGTAGTACTGGCACCCTTCATAGTGCGTACAATTTGCTCGGCATCGGCTACTACGGTAGGCCTAGTAGAAGCCCTATCAGAACTGCATTTCCGACCTAGGGTTCGGGGCATGACATGGTGACTGCAGACCCCACCGTGGATATCGCTCAACAAATGCTTCCCTTGTTCGAAGGTGATGCAACGCTGTAGGATCCTAGTGTGGCCTTGCTTGTAGAGTTCACCCTCCATAAGAACAAAGGACTTGGAGCGACGTGCGAGCCATTGGGCCTCCATCCTGACTATCGGCAGTGTGTCATGGAGGAGGTAGTCGAGGTAGAGCTTTCTCCAGTCGACCAGAGGGTCAGGCTCTGTTGCTGGATCCTCTTCGAGCTCCATGACTTTAGAGCCGGATGTAGCCGACGGTTGTCTAGCCCCCGGGTGTAACACCTCTGGTGTTTTGACCTAGCACTAAAAAAATTGACATGTCATCATGTGCATTGCAAAGCATTCATATAGTATAAAGTTTTGAATGCATTTATTCAATAAGGTTTATTTCATAATGTTGTTATTTCATGTGATGTGTTTCAAAAACCCTAAATAAAGATCATGACCACAAGGGTCAAATTTCATGTGATCATATGAGGCCATGTGTCATTTGACTCAAATAACCCTAATGGGCCATGTTACTGGTCAAAAATCAAAATTTAAGTAAAAGGAAGACAAATCAAATTTGAATTCAAATTCAATTTATAAAAGTCCTTTTTGCCCCTTTTCACTAATTCAAAATCCATGTGGAATTTGGGGTTGAGGCAAAAAGCAAAGTTGAAGATAATTTTATAAGGATCAACTTTGGTATTCAAAGTTTTTCAAGTTTACATATAAAGTTTGGAGTAATTTTGAAATGATTCAAATGCTCAAATGCACCCCAAATTCAAATTTCAAAATGGAGGCAGAATTTGAAAATGTTCCTAGAAGAAAAGTTGTAGAGTTTGAAAATTTGAGCAACTTTCATTTTTGGAGATTTTCAACTTCTTTAGAAAATTTGGGAGTAATTTGAAAAATAGACATAGTGGCAAATCTGTAAATACTTCAAAAATCCATATAACTACAGGCCATCACTGCCTCACCGCCGACGTCCTTCTTCGGCCTTCTAGGCATGCCTGCGACCACCCTTAGCTTTGTGCTGGTGTGGGGAGCACGCTGCGTGTTGATTCCACACGCTCCTTGCCGCGCTATAAAGCCCAGAAGTCGCTGTTCGTTTTTCTTCCTTCTTTCTGTTTTCCCGACGCCGCCGTCTCAACTCTGGCGAGCCTCTCTCATCTCCTCAGTGCAAGCAAGCCCTGTCAAAGTCGTGTTCCAGTTTTGCCTACTCCTTGCGCATTCGACCGAGCTATTGCTACCACCTAATTTCACCGAGAGCTCACGGTACACGTTCATCTTCCTCGCGGCCGGCGACATCAATGGAAGCTTCGATTCACCGTGGCCAGCCTCGTCTGGTGAGCCATTGCCCTTGCTGGTTGGCTCTATGGATTCGTCTCGATGCTGTAGTGCTCATTCCACTCTTGCCTGCTTGTTTTGCCCACTAGCAGTCACCGGAACACTATCGTCGACGAGGTCCTCTCCGCCATGATCCCAGGTCACCGTCAAAACACGTCACCATAGCTTCTCCGGTCTCGCCTGTTGCTTCAACACGATCGGGGTGAGCCACTGATGCTTCATGTACCCTCTGTTTCACCAGTTACTGACCTTGTTTCACCGGTGTAACACTGCCATGCCACCACGTCCGCCATGGTCGGCGTTAGCTTTCCTCCATGTCGTAATCGACCTCCAAGGTGCCACTGATCGATGCGCCTATCTCTTGTGAGCATGTTAGTGCTTTGGCCGTCGCTGTTAGACTCATCGATGGCGAATTAGCGTCGGTCAGCGCCATCGCAGCCACAGTCAATGCCCGAGGTTGGGGATGACAGGTGGGGGCCGGCTGTCAGTGAGAGCAAGAGAGAGAATAGTGACTTTTGTTATTTTCTGATTTTGAATAGTGCTAAATCTTTGGAAATTTGTAGGAACATAATCATAGCTCCAAAAATTCTGAAATTTTGTATGTAGCCTCTGTACATGCTATAGTATGGTTTAAAAATTTGAAACTTGAAATTTGAATAAATTTTTAATGTTCAAATATTCAGTCCATTAATTAATAAATGCAATTTCTATGATTTTTGTAGGCCACTGTATAACTCCAAAAAATTATGAAATTTGTTTTGGTACACTAATTTGTCATGAGGAAGCTTACATAAAATTTTGAGGTCATTTGGAACAAGTTCATTTTTGGGATTATTTCCAAATTAATTCAAAAATAAATAAAAGCAAACCCTAAGTGCTTGAATAGTGTTGGATCTTGTTTTGGTCATGTTTTGTGACTAGTAGGGTTTCAAGATCCATTTGGTCAATTCACATGTGTGGTTCTTGATGGTAGGATTGCAAGTTGGTTTTGTTGGCTTACAACTGTACCAGTGAAATAAAATCATTTACGGGTGTTTTTACATTTAATGTACCGTGAAAGCATCATGTTTATATTATCACCATGTTAAAGCATATGTTATCATTTCATGTAGAACCCGAGAACGAAACGATTCTAGTTGAACAAGTTCTGAAAGAATCCCCGGTTGTCATGAGATTCGATAATTGTGGTACTGACCCGAAACCTGAGATCGTCAACGAAGGCAAGCCCCAGGTTTAAGCATTAAGCCATTACCTTGTTTACTTTGAAAAGTTTATCACCTATGTTACTTAATACATTAAGTTGTTTAATTCAAATGTTACCTACTTGATGCATTACCTACCTTGTTACTTGTTTACCATCCTTGGAGATGTTTTTATTTACAAAGGCATAGAATGCTTAGTATGCTTTATAGTAGGCTTTCAAAGTAAAAGTTTTGATACAATGAAAGATGGCATACTAGCCAAAGAAAGAAAGAAGGTTGAATGAATTAGAGACTAGTCAGGTGACTTATCTTGAATTTTTGGGTAATGTTGCTGGCTATGTCGCTTAAAGGCCACTCATTGTGGATCTTCTGAACGAGACACTTTGTAGTACTAGTCACATACTCCAGTAAGCCTACTTCGGCTAATCTGATACTAAGATGAATGCCCACGCACTAGGAGTGGAGAGATGGTGGGAGTAGCGTGTACCCTCGTGGCTAGAATGTGGCCTAGATTTGAGGTGTGCTGTGCTCTCGGGTGGCGTGGAGACGGCTTAGTATAGGAGGATCTGGTAGCAAGGTTGATATATGCAAGATTAAGTTCTACATATGTCAGTGTGATAAGGAATCCCCAGCTGGGACTTGAATCAATTCGAATTGCCGGTGCTCCATAGATATGGAGACTCGATTCATTACAGAAGCAATGCAAGACTGGTGAATTACTAAAATATGAGAATAAGAATGGAATGAGAAGGAATGGAATATGGGAAATGTATATTTAGTTGAGATAATGAACTAAAAGGACTTAGGGGTAAAATTTGAGAATAGGATAAATATAGTAACCTTTTGGCAAAGGACTTTGAATTTTGCTACATCCTTACCTTGTCCCAAACCCCTGCATCTCTAAAGTCTTACACCCGTTACAGTCGAGTTAGTCTTGTTGAGTACTTTTGTACTCAGGGTTTGTTAACCCTTGTTGCAGGTGAGTCGCATGCGCAGGCTTGTTTTGGTCCCTGCTGCATGTCAGTGTTTGAAGTCAACGACGATGAGGAGTAATGAATGGCCTTTGGACAAGGCACTAGATTGTATGATAAATAAAATTAATGTAATATTATCCCGCTACTATGGTTGTATAACACTTATGGTATTGTAAGTTTGAAAACAACTAGTTTGTAATTATGTTATCTTATGACTTCTGCTATCTTTTACTCTGGTATATATTAGAATAAACTGTTGTAATCTACAATGACTGTGATTGGGATCCTGTTTGAAAAGAGAATCGTGGATGATTCGGGTTTCCTGAGGACACCCAACAGACCTGTTGAGTTGTTGGGAACTCGTGTACGCTATCCGAGGTCTGTTAAGACAACGATAGGTGCATGTGGGCCTGATTCCTTAGGAGGTTCTACCACAGCTGGTATCAGAGCAGTTCCCATCTATGATCATTGTAGGTTACTTTAAAAAAACCTTCAAATTGATTTGGATCAAAGAAAGTAAACTTGATATTTTGAAAGTTTAATTTCTTTCTTCTTACCTTTGATCTAGACTCAATCTTGACTTATTTGAAAGTTTGTGGCAGATAATATGCTTAGGTTTGTCCTATGTATTAAAAATCTAGTACTTATGATTATATAAATCTTTTGTACTTAGATTCGTAAGATCAATTCATGCATCATGCTTGAGCACATTGCATAATAATTCCCCTTAATAGTGGTTGGGTAAGTAATGTCAATCCCATTCTTGCTAACCTCCATTATCCTCAAGCTATTCTTATAGTCCTATCTTAAATCCTACAGGCTATGGCAAAGACCAAGAAAACCGCACGCAAGTCCACTGGACCTCATGGAGTCCCTCGTCACCAGTTGGCACCAAGAAATCACGAGCTTGGTGAAGGAAGTTCCAAGAACCTAGGAGATGAAGGATCTTCAAGCAACCCCACCAACGTCGAGAACCTTAACAAGGAGCTCAACACTCTTCGTCGAGCTCATGCCAAAGATCAAGAAGAGCTGGCGGAAATGCAAAGGGGTATCACCATGACCATGGAGTTGTGGAATGAAGCCTGGACACGAGAGGATGCGGCCAATGAATGCATCCATGAGTTGGAGTTCTACGTAGAAGACTTGGAGATGGACAATGCCATTCTTCATGAGAATGTCCATCTATTGTACGCTCAACTTCATCCTCCTCATGGGGATGGTGAAGTTACCGATGAAGAAATGATTGTAGCTCTAGGAGAAGTCGAGAATGAAGAAGAGGAGGAGGATCCTGAGGAGTTGGTGTACTTCTCAGATGAAGATGAGGTTTTGTCCGATATGGGCACGGATGCCAAAGACTGAGAGCTTGGAGTAGAAGTAGTTCCATTACTGCTTTCCTAGAAAACCAGGGTTGTCTTGTGGGATACAAGACATGTAATATAAATAAGGACCCATTGTAGCATGAAACCTTTTAAATGCTTTCAATAAAGAATAATGTAAGTAAATGTGTTTCTCTAACAGATGTCCTCGTCCTATCACCCTGAACTAGTGCTAGTGGCTCGCATGATGATGATGAGTGCCCAAATCCTCCACCAATGCCCTCGACTATGGTAGATGCCATAGCCGCACTCAGTCAATGCAACGGCAGAGAATGCTAGGCTGTTAAGGGAGTTGGCATAGAACCAGTAGGCACCATACCCTAATCAGTGGCTGTCAGTAATAATGGAAACGACGAGTCAACCTATGTGGATTTTCACTGACACACGTCCGCTTGTGTTCTCTAAGGAAGAAGAGCCTTTAGAAGCTGATGATTGGCTTAGGACAACAGAGCAAAAGTTCGAGCTGATTCATTGTACCGAGGTTCAGAAACTAAGGTTTGTGGCACAGCAACTCCGAGGAGCTGCTGGTGCCTGGTGGGCAAATATGGTGGCAGTACAGCCCGCTGGTCACCAAATCAACTGGAGGGAGTTTAAGGATGCCTTTAGGGCACACTATATTCCAGATAGGTGTGTTGACCATGAAGTTAGAAGAGTTCTTGGCTCTTAAGCAAGGGGAGCACCCAGTGATGCATTATGTTGGGTGTTTTAACCACCTGTCGCAGTATGCTATTGAGTATGTGAATACTGATAGGAAGAAAAAGAATCATTTTCGTAGAGGCCTAAACACTAAACTTTAGACCATGTTGGCAACTTGTGGTAACGCAACTTACCACGAGACAATCAACATTGCTATCGCTTTAGAGGAGAATTACCGCCGACACAAGGAGGCAAAGAAGAAGAAAATATTTGCTTCCGGATCGTCGAGTGGAAAGCATTAGAAGATCGTATACCATCCTCAGAATCATAGCCGTGCACCATTCCACCCATAACAAGGCCAAAGCAGGCAGCAGATCTTTATTCGTCCTGCAACTAATACGCCTTATACTCATCAAGCACCATAGCAGTAGAACAATACAAATAATGCAAACCGCAATGCTACTCCCCAGAATCACAATTTTCTATGCTATAATTGTGGTAAACCCAGGCATTTTTCCCAAGAATGTTCGTATCCTAGGAAGAACAATCCTAATGCACCCAAAGCCCCTGTTAATCAAGCTCAGAATCAGTACAAGGGCAATGCTCAGAACAATCAGAAGGGTTAGGTTGAGAAGAAACCTAGAAGGGTATTCTATACACAAGTGGAATCTATTCCAGAAGGAGAACCAGTTATGATGGGTATGTTTCCCATTGCTAAGCATCCTACAATTACCTTATTTGATTCTGGTGCATCCCATATATTCATCAATCGTACATTTGTTGTGAAGCATGGGATAGCTATTGGGGAAACAAAAGAACCCTATCATATACAGTCGCCTAGGGGACAAATCTGTACAAGGGGGTAGTTCAGCATGTACCTATTGATTTGGGAGGTTATGAGTTCCCTACCAATATGCTGATATTAAAGGATCAAGATATAGATGTGATCCTTGGTATGAATTGGTTAACTCAACACGGGGCTATCATAGATGTCCTGCATAGAACCATAAGGGTAAATGCACCTGACAGCAAAACCTAACTTCTCATCCAACTTCCCTTTCCTAAGAGTACAGTGGAGACAGTCTGTGCAACTATTATTGAAGGAGCCGAGGAAATTTCAGTGGTATGTGAGTTTACGGATGTCTTTCCTGGTGACCTGCCTGGTCTGCCACCAGACCGAGACATAGAGTTCAGAATTGATCTGAAACCAGGGACAGCACCAGTGTCTAGAAGAGCATATAGGATGCCACTAAAAGAACTAGCAGAATTAAAAATGCAACTGCAAGAGTTGTTAGACAAGGGTTTCATTCAACCCAGTTCATCACCTTGGGGATGCCCTGCAATCTTCATGAAGAAGAAGGACCAAACCTTAAGGTTATGTGTTGACTATCGGCCATTAAATGAAGTCACCATCAAGAACAAATACCCCTTACCCCAAATTGATTTGCTTTTTGATCAACTTGCGGGAGCTAAGGTATTTTCAAAGATAGACCTAAGATCAAGCTACCACCAGATTAAGATCAGACGTGAAGATGTGCCGAAGATAGCATTTACTACCCGATATGGTCTATATGAGTATTTAGTAATGTCTTTTGGGCTGACTAATGCCTCGGCTCATTTCATGTACCTGATGAACTCAGTTTTCATGCCTAAGTTGGATAAGTTTGTCATGGTGTTCATTGATGACATTCTTATCTACTCTAAAAGTAAAGAGGAACATGCAGAACATCTCTGTATTGTTCTACAAAGATTGAGAGATCACCAACTATATGTCAAATTCAGCAAATGTGCATTTTGGTTAGAGGAAGTACAATTTCTGGGTCATGTACTATTTGCTGAAGGTATAGCTGTTGATTTGAGTAAGGTAGAAGAAGTCCTTAACTGGAAACCACCTACAACTGTTCATCAAGTTCGTAGTTTCCTGGGGTTGGCAGGGTATCCGTCGGTTTATCCCTGATTTCTCCAGAATTGCGAAGCCAATTACTGGACTGTTGAAAAATCAAACTAAGTTTGTATGGTCGACAGAATGCGAGGAGGCCTTTCAGACATTGAAGAAGTTGCTGACAACCGCACCAGTATTAGCACAACCTGATATCGAGAGGTCATTTGATATCTATTGTGATGCATCTGGAATTAGTATTGGCTGTGTTCTTATGCAAGAAGGAAGAGTCATAGCGTACGCTTCTAGACAACTTAGAAGCATGAAGAACATTATCCCACCCATGATCTTGAATTAGCTGCTATTGTCCATTCACTTAAGATTTGGCGACATTATTTATTGGGCAATATATGTCATATCTATACGGATCACAAAAGTTTGAAATACATCTTCACTCAGTCAGAGTTGAATATGAGGCAAAGAAGATGGTTGGAACTTATTAAAGATTATGATTTAGAAGTGCACTATCATCCGAGCAAGGCTAATGTGGTTGCCGATGCCCTGAGTCGCAAGCGTCATTGTCATTGCCTGATTGTAGAACCGATGCAGCGAACATTGTGTCAAGAGATGGAGCATCTGAATTTACAATTCATAGAACAAGGTTTCCTGTCCAATATTATAGTTGAGTCCACTATCAAAGATCAGATCATTGCTGCTCAATAGAAAAGTAAGGGCATAGCCCATATTAAGGATAAAGTCAGATATGGGAGACCAACATGTTTTCAAGATTGATGAATCAAATGTCGTATGGTTCAAGGATAGGTTGGTAGTACCCAAAAATCCGGAGCTGCAAAAGCAGATTCTTGATGAAGCTCATTCTACAAGATACTCCATTCATTCGGGTAGCAACAAAATGTATCATGATTTGAGAAAGAGATATTGGTGGACCAAAATGAAAATAGAAATAGCTCAATATGTGGCCAAGTGTGATGTTTGTCAGAGAGTCAAAGCGGTTCATATGAAGACTACAGGTCCATTACATTCATTGCTAGTTTCATCTTGGAAGTGGGAAGATATCTGTATGGACTTCATAGTAGGGTTGCCTAGGACGTCTGTAGGCTACAATTCAATATGGGTTATTGTGGATCGTCTAACCAAGATAGCTCATTTCCTACCAGTCAGAGATAAATATCAAGCGGAGCAGTATGCCAAGCTTTATCTTGATAGAATCTTCAGTCTGCATGGGGCACCCAAGACCATTGTCTCTGACAGAGGGTCATTGTTCATATCCAAGTTTTGAAAAAGTCTACATTAGTCTTTAGGAACTAAACTTATCCGTAGTTCTGCTTATCATCCACAAACAGATGGACAGACTAAAAGGGTAAATCAAATTCCTGAAGATATGTTAAGAGCACGTGTCCTTTCCTTTGGTGCTAAATGGGATGAATGTCTTCCCTTAGCTGAATTCTCGTATAACAATAGCCATCAAGAGAACATTAAAATGGCACCATTCGAAGCACTGTATGGCCAGTAGGTGCCAAACACCTTTAAATTGGTCAGAAGCTAGGAGAACGTTGGTTCTTTTGACCGGATGTGGTCAAGGAAGCTGAAGAGAAAGTTAAACTCATACAAGCTAATATGAAGATAGCTCAATCCCGACAAAAAAGCTATGCTGATAAGAGGAGACGACAGCTAGAATTCAAAGTGGGAGATTATGTCTACCTCAAGGTATCACCGATGAAAGGAGTTCATCGTTTTGGGATTCGGGGAAAGTTGGCACCCCGTTATATAGGTCCTTTTCAAATCCAACAACTGATGTGGACCAGTTGCCTATCGTGTCAAACTACCAGATCACATGTCAGCGGTGCATGATATCTTTCATGTATCTCAGTTAAAGAAGTGTCTTCAAGTACCTAACCAGGAGATCGACTTTGGTGGTGTAGAACTAGAACCTGATTTGACTTATGCCAAGTACCCCATTAGAGTCTTAGATCAGAAAGATCGAGTCACTCGCAGACGTACAATCAAGTTCTACAAAGTACAATGGAATCAACACACGGAAGATGAAGCTACTTGGGAGTCCGAGGATTACTTGGAAGAGAACTTTCCTGACTTCTTCACTTCTATCTAGTTGCAATACCTTGTCTATATTGTAACTTGTCTCGTTTGTCAACAGAATGGAAAAACCCCTTCACTAGCCTTTTGAATAAAGTTATGATGTGTTAGCTTGATACATTTCCTTTTCCATTACTTAGCCTTAAGTTTTAAATCTTGGGACGAGATTTCTTTAAGGGGGAAGGGTTGTAACACCTCTGGTGTTTTGACCTAGCACTAAAAAAATTGACATGTCATCATGTGCATTGCAAAGCATTCATATAGTATAAAGTTTTGAATGCATTTATTCAATAAGGTTTATTTCATAATGTTGTTATTTCATGTGATGTGTTTCAAAAACCCTAAATAAAGATCATGACCACAAGGGTCAAATTTCATGTGATCATGTGAGGCCATGTGTCATTTGACTCAAATAACCCTAATGGGCCATGTTACTGGTCAAAAATCAAAATTTAAGTAAAAGGAAGACAAATCAAATTTGAATTCAAATTCAATTTATAAAAGTCCTTTTTGCCCCTTTTCACTAATTCAAAATCCATGTGGAATTCAGGGTTGAGGCAAAAAGCAAAGTTGAAGATAATTTTATAAGGATCAACTTTGGTATTCAAAGTTTTTCAAGTTTACATATAAAGTTTGGAGTAATTTTGAAATGATTCAAATGCTCAAATGCACTCCAAATTCAAATTTCAAAATGGAGGCAGAATTTGAAAATGTTCCTAGAAGCAAAGTTGTAGAGTTTGAAAATTTGAGCAACTTTCATTTTTGGAGATTTTCAACTTCTTTAGAAAATTTGGGAGTAATTTGAAAAATAGACGTAGTGGCAAATCTGTAAATACTTCAAAAATCCAGATAACTACAGGCCATCACCGCCTCACCGCCGGCGTCCTTTTCCGGCCTTCTAGGTGCGCCTGCGACCGCCCTTAGCTTCGCGCTGGCGTGGGGAGCACACTGCGTGTCGATTCTGCGCGCTCCTTACCGCGCTATAAAGCCCAGAAGTCGCCGTTCGTTTTTCTTCCTTCTCTCTGTTTTCCCGACGCCGCCGTCTCAACTCCGGCGAGCCTCTCTCATCTCCTCAGCGCAAGCAAGCCCTGTCAAAGCCGTGTTCTAGTTCCTGCCTGCTCCTTGCGCATTTCAACTGAGCTATTGCTACCACCTAATTTTGTCGAGAGCTCGTGGTACACGTTCATCTTCCTCGCGGCATGCGACATCAACGAAAGCTTCGATTCACCGTGGCCAGCCTCGTCCGGTGAACCGTTGCCCTTGCTGGTTGGCTCTATGGATTTGTCTCGATGCTGTAGTGCTCATTCCACTCTTGCCTGCTTGTTTTGCCTACTGTAGTCGCCGGAACGCTGTCGTCGATGAGGTCCTCTCCGCCGTGATCCTGGTCACCGTCAAAACACGTCACCATAGCTTCTTCGGTCTCGCCTGTTGCTTCAACACGATCGGGGTGAGCCACTGATGCTTCCTGTACCCTCTGTTTCACCGTTACTGACCTTGTTTCGCTGGCGTAACACTGCCGTGCCACCGCGTCCGCCATGGTCGGCGTTAGCTTTCCTCCCTGTCGTAATCGACCTCCAAGGTGTCACTGATCGATGCGCCTATCTCTTGTGAGCATGTTAGTGCTTTGGCCGTCGCTGTTAGACTCACCGACGGCAAATTAGTGCCGGTCAGCGTCGTCGCAGCCACAGTCAATGCCCGAGGTTGGGGATGATAGGTTGGGGCTGGCTGTCAGTGAGAGCAAGAGAGAGAATAGTGACTTTTGTTATTTTCTGATTTTGAATAGTGCTGAATCTTTGGAAATTTGTAGGAACATAATCATAGCTCCAAAAATTCTAAAATTTTGTATGTAGCCTCTGTACATGCTATAGTATGGTTTAAAAATTTGAAACTTGAAATTTGAATAAATTTTTAATGTTCAAATATTCAGTCCATTAATTAATAAATGCAATTTCTATGATTTTTGTAGGCCACTGTATAACTCCAAAAAATTATGAAATTTGTTTTGGTACACTAATTTGTCATGAGGAAGCTTACATAAAATTTTGAGGTCATTTGGAACAAGTTCATTTTTGGGCTTATTTCCAAATTAATTCAAAAATAAATAAAAGCAAACTCTAAGTGCTTGAATAGTGTTGGATCTTGTTTTGGTCATGTTTTGTGACTAGTAGGGTTTCAAGATCCATTTGGTCAATTCACATGTATGGTTCTTGATGGTAGGATTGCAAGTTGGTTTTGTTGGCTTGCAACTGTACCGTGAAATAAAATCATTTGCGGGTGTTTTTACATTTAATGTACCGTGAAAGCATCATGTTTACATTATCACCATGTTAAAGCATATGTTATCATTTCAGTGTAGAACCCAAGAACGAAACGATTCTAGTTGAACAAGTTCTGAAAGAATCCCCGGTTGTCACGGGATTCGATAATTGTGGTACTGACCCGAAACCTGAGATCATCAACGAAGGCAAGCCCCGGTTTAAGCATTAAGACATTACTTTGTTTACTTTGAAAAGTTTATCACCTATGTTACTTAATGCATTAAGTTGTTTAATTCAAATGTTACCTACTTGATGCATTACCTACCTTGTTACTTGTTTACCATCCTTGGAGATGTTTTTATTTACAAAGGCGTAGAATGCTTAGTATGCTTTATAGTAGGCTTTCAAAGTAAAAGTTTTGATACAATGAAAGATGGCATACTGGCCAAAGAAAGAAAGAAGGTTGAATGAATTAGAGACTAGTCAGGTGACTTATCTTGAATTTTTGGGTAATGTTGCTGGCTATGTCGCTTAAAGGCCACTCATTGTGGATCTTCTGAACGAGACACTTTGTAGTACTGGTCACATACTCCGGTAAGCCTACTTCGGCTAATTCCGATACTAAGACAAATGCCCACGCACTGGGAGTGGAGAGATGGCGGGAGTAGCGTGTACCCTCGTGGCTAGAATGTGGCCAGATTTGAGGTGTGCTGTGCTCTCGGGTGGCGTGGAGACGGCTTAGTATAGGAGGATCCGGTAGCGAGGTTGATATATGCAAGATTAAGTTCTACATATGTCGTGTGATAAGGAATCCCCAGCTGGGACTTGAATCAATTCGAATTGCCAGTGCTCCGTGGATATGGAGACTTGATTCATTATAGAAGTAATGCAGGACTGGTGAATTACTAAAATATGAGAATAAGAATGGAATGAGAAGGAATGGAATATGGGAAATGTATATTTAGTTGAGATAATGAACTAAAAGGACTTAGGGGTAAAATTTGAGAATAGGATAAATATAGTAAGCTTTTGGCAAAGGACTTTGAATTTTGCTACATCCTTACCTTGTCCCAAACCCCTGCATCCCTAAAGTCTTACACCCGTTACGTCGGGTTAGTCTTGTTGAGTACTTTTGTACTCAGGGTTTGTTAACCCTTGTTGCAGGTGAGTCATATGTGTAGGCTTGTTTTGGTCCCTGCTGCATGTCGGTGTTTGAAGTCAACGACGATGAGGAGTAATGAATGGCCTTTGGACAAGGCACTAGATTGTATGATAAATAAAGTTAATGTAATACTATCCCGCTACTATGGTTGTATAACACTTATGGTATTGTAAGTTTGAAAACAACTGGTTTGTAATTATGTTATCTTAAGACTTCCGCTATCTTTTACTCTGATATATATTAGAATAAACTGTTGTAATCTGCAATGACTATGATTGGGATCCTATTTGAAAAGAGAATCGTGGATGATTCAGGTTTCTCGAGGACACCCGACAGACCTATTGAGTTGTTGGGAACTCATGTACGCTATCTGAGGTCTGTGAAGACAACGATAGGTGTATGTGGGCCCGATTCCTTAGGAGGTTCTGCCATAGTAGGCCAGGATTGGATAGACCCTCACTACCCTATCCTAACTCCTCATAGCAAACTGAAGGGCTTATGCTGGTCACTAGAGAAGATGCCCATTGGCACCAGCTCTTAGCCGAATGCAGCTTTCGTGAGCGCATCAGCCGCCTCATTGAGTCACCTCGGGATGTGATTGAGCTTAAGGCCATCGAATTTGTCCTCCAACTAGTGGACTTCTTGGTAGTATGTGGTGATCTTGACGTCATGGCAGTTTGACTCCTTCATGACCTAGTCAATGACGAGCTAGGAATCTCCTCGAACATTGAGGTGTTGGACGCCTAGCTCGATAGCAATGCAGTAGGCCATTGATGAGCGCCTCATATTCGGCCATATTATTGGAGGAGGGGAAATGGAGACAGACCATGTACCTCATATGTACCCCAAGGGGTGACACAAAGACTAGACCTGCGTTGGCGCCCTTCTTCATCAGCGATCCATTGAAGTACATCATCTAATACTCTTGATCAATGATTGCTGGTGGCATTTGGACCTCGGTCCATTCCACGACAAAATCCACCGACACTTGGGACTTGATGGCTATTCAGGGAGGCATACATAATGCCCTACCCCATCAGCTCGAGCACCCATTTTGTGGTTCTTCTCATGGCGTCCTAGTTTTGGATGACCTCATCGAGGCGGAAGGACATCACGACCGTCACTGGATGTGACTCGAAGTAGTGATGTAGCTTCCTCCTGGTGATGAGGACAGCGTACAGAACCTTCTGGATTTGGGGGTAGCGGGTCTTTGAGTTGGATAGGACCTCATTGATGAAGTACATAGGGCGCTGTACTTTGAGGGTGTGCCCCTCTTCTTTCTACTCCACTACTAGGGCGGCGCTAACCACTTGTGTGGTGGCCACGATGTAGAGCAGAAGGTATTCTCCCTCGATGGGAGGAACCAGGACTGGGGCTTTTGTTAGGAGCTGCTTAACCATGTCAAGTGCTTCCTCTGCCTTGGACAGTCCATTCAAAGTGATTGGCCTTCTTCAAAAGTTGATAAAGGGGGAGACCTCATTCACCGAGGCATGAGATGAAGCGGCTGAGTGTGGCGAGGCACCCTGTAACTTGATGCACCCCCTTTATATTCTAAATCAGACCCATCCTTATGATAGCTGAGATCTTCTCTGGGTTGGCCTCGATGCCATGCTCAAAGATGATGAAACCAAGCAGCATGCCCCTTGGGACCATGAAAACACACTTCTCGAGATTGAGTTTGATGCCATTTGCTCAGAGTTGTGCAAAGGTCTGCTCAAGATCGGCTATGAGGTGGTTGGCCTATTTGGATTTGACCACGATGTCATCCACGTAGGCCTTAATGGTCCACCCGATGAGGTCCCCAAAATACTTGAGCATACAACGTTGGTATGTAGCCCTAGTGTTCTTCAGACCAAATGGCATTGTGACATAGCAGAATGCTCCGAAGGGGGTGATGAACGATGTCGCGAGTTGGTCGGACTCTTTCATCACAATTTGATGGTACCTAGGAGTACACATCAAGGAAGTAGAGGGTTTCGCACCTTGAGGTAGAATCAACTATATGGTCTATGCACGGCAAAGGAAATGGATCCTTTGGGCATGCTTTGTTGAGACCCGTATAGTCAACACACATCCTCCATTTCTCACTCTTTTTTCGTACAAGAACAGGATTGGCCAACCACTCTAGGTGGTGCACTTCCTTGATGAATCTAGCCACCAAAAGCTTTATGATCTCTTCATCAATGGTCCTGCATTTCCCCTCATCGAAGCGACGCAAGCGCTATTTCACTGGCTTGGAACCTAAATGGATCTTCAAGGTGTGCTCGGTGACTTCCCTCGGGATGCCTGACATGTCTGAGGGTTTCCATGCAAAGATGTCTTTATTGCCGCGGAGGAAGTTGACAAGCATGTTTTTCTATTTGGAGAAAAGTGCGATGCCTAATGCGCACCACCTTGCTGTCGGGGCTACCAGGATCTATAAGGACCTCTTTAGAGCCTTTCATAGGCTCAAAAGACCAGTCAACTTCTTGGGGTTGGGTGCTTCTTTGGTGACCTCCTTCTTGATGGCGGCGAGCTCTCCGGAGGTGGCGATTGCTATGGTGTGATCGCAACACTTGACCTCGCACTCATAGGTGCGCTGGAAGGAGGTGCCGATGGTGATGACCCCAACGGGGCCTAGTATCTTTAGCTTGAGGTAGGTATAGTTGGGGACGGCCATGAACTTCACAAAGCATGGACGTCCTAGGAGGGCATGGTAGGTTCTGGGGAACCCGACCACCTCA
Organism: Miscanthus floridulus; assembly: GCF_019320115.1. Lineage (NCBI taxonomy): Eukaryota > Viridiplantae > Streptophyta > Magnoliopsida > Poales > Poaceae > Miscanthus > Miscanthus floridulus. The sequence goes on from NC_089581.1 coordinate 160,006,781, forward strand.
AAGGTGAGGGTTTCCATTCTATAATTGGATGGATCCCCGAAGGTAATGGGCAGATCAATCTGCCTAAGTGGCATGGTCTGCTTTTTGGGCATGATGCCATGGAAAGGTGCTCCAGTTGGGCGGATGCGTGTCCGGTCAATTCCCATTTCATCGAGCGTCTTGGCATACATGATGATGAGGATGTAGCCTCCATCCATTAGTATTTTGGTGAGCCACTTCGTGCCAACGATCGGGTCAACCATGAGCAAATATCTCCTTAGATATGGGATGCTCTCTAGGTGGTCGGTCTGATCGAAGGTTATGGTAGACTCTAACCATCGGAGGAAGGTAGGTATGGCCAGTTCGGTCATATAGACTTCGCGGCATGTGACCTTCTAATGGTGTTTGGAGTCATAGGCCACTGATCCTCCAAAGATCATGAGGCAACTATCTAGTGTTGGAAAGCCATTGTCCCTCCCCTCGGTGTCATCCATGGTGAGGTCAAGGTCCTTCCTGTGCTCCCCTTTGTTGGAGCCTCTAGACAAGAACTGCCTTATTAGGCTACAGTCCTTGTATAGATGCTTAACCGGGAAGGCATGCTTCGGGCATGGCCCCTCAAGTAATTTTTTGAAATGGTTCAGAGTGCCCTCCATGGGCTTTCGACCACCCTTGTGGTCAGCAGTGGCCACAAGCGAGCCCTCACACCGTTGCTTCTTATTCTTCCTTTTAGCAGAACGATTGGATGCGCCTTCATCGGCGCCCTCATCCTGCCTTGCCTTGCCATCGATACGATCGAAGATCGCTCTGACCACTTCTTCTCCTGAGGCATGGCTGGTGGCAATGTCTAGGAGTTCCTTGGTGGTTCGTGGGCCCTTATGTTCCAGCTTATGAACAAGAGACTCGTAGGTAGTCCTGGATAGGAAAGCTCCTATAATGTCGGTGTCGACGATGTTAGGTAGCTCATTGCACTACCAAGTGAAGCGCCGGATGTAGCAAAACCGTCCAATTTATAAGAGCACAAGTACAAAAACAATCGCCTAAACGATTAACTTCTCGCACTTGAGCCCATATAAACCCGGTAGTCAACTGAAACCATGAAGGATTTCAAACCAACTTGCATACAACCAAGATCACAGTAATTCAACATAACACATCACACGTTACAATATTTCACAAACAGTTTGCAGATATATTACAACACATCAGAGTCATAGTTATTACAAACCAAGTCTTGTAAAGTAGCGGAAGCAAATAGTTTAACTCACACACATAAGTTCAAATACAAGTACCGGCTTGCCGATCATAACCCACAAAAGCATTCGGATAAGATAAACAGAGATCATGCCCATGATCTAGTCTTCATCACTCGTCGGGTGGAGACAGTATTTACAGAAGCCTTGATAAAGAAGGTCATCTGCAACAAGAGGGAATAAACCCTGAGTACGAGAATGTACTCAGCTAGACTTACCCGTCAGAAAACCAAAATAATTGACACCAAGGATCATGCATAGCTTAATTTAGTGGATCTGGCTTATACTTTCTTTTTATGAAAAAGCATAAGTAATAATGATCAACTCTTAACCTGAGCTAGCAGTGACTTTTAGCCATTAACATGTCATCTATATTAGCACCTGTACTAAGCAATCACTTGATTAAGATGCAAACATTATTAACCATAGCAAGTATAAACTGTGGCAGCATTATCATCATTCTCCATTTAACCATATTGTTAAATTAAGTGAATCTACGTTGCCGCTGCTCAGTCAAGTTCTCACTATTCCGGGAGAGACAGTGATTCAAATCGATTCCTATCCAGCTGGAGGGGTATTCCTAAACACAAACCCTACTTCTCTCGTTAGGGTCGCAAACAAGTCACCTTTGGTACAATTTAGGAGTTGCGGGTACGATTAGTGCCACAAAATCAGAGAACCACTCTGCCATGAGTGCTCAGTGACTTAACCTACCCTTGGGCATACGCCAATGGCTCTCCACACATCCTTACTGCCATCCAGATTGCAACCAACTACTCATGATCCTAGCCTGAGTTGAGCTACTAGGCTTTGCGGTTGGAATGACTTATCCGGCTAGCTAAGTGTTAGGCTACGTTCAACATGACATGAGGACATACAGCGTGTCGGTCCTTAAATGACACAGATAGAGTCACTATGTCCAAACCTACATAAAATTCCACCCCATCTTAATTCATTATTAACATGGTTCTTTTCCACGATAGCAAATATAGCCAACCGTGACCCACCTCATCCTAAAGCTCGCAGGTGACAGAAAATCACCCGACTTCTACCGCACTAAGCATGGCTAAGCATTTAACCCATTCCTGAACTTAAATAGGATTCAAGTGTGATATCTGGACAAGGATAGATATATAATGCAATAATTGGTTCTAACCAATTCCTATACTTAATGCATCAGCAACAATAAATGATACTCAAGATATTTGTAAAAATATAGGAGACTTAATATGCTTCGGGGCTTGCCTTTCAGAAAAGAGGATGGGCGGTGGTCAGGGCCCTCGGGCAACTCCTCCCCGGACGGCTGCTTTGTCGGTTGCCTGAACCTCGAGCTTCTCCTCCTGGCTCGCTCCCTCGAACTCCAGAAGCGTCACTCCCTCCGACACACCTATTGCATATATGCGCAAGATAAATATCATAGATGCACATGAATGAAGTTAGGGATGCTCGGGGAATGCGCATGCTTACTGCAGTCTGCATATTCTAACTTAAGCTCTATTCAAATCATTTTAACTTACCAAGTTTATAAAACCTAATATACAATTGTTCATCTTAGTTAAGGACCTAGCACCTGCACCTAAGCATGTTCTCAAGTTAGGCTAGCACCTAAACAATCAACAAGAACATTGCAACAAAGCATACACACAAACATTTGTATTTTAGCAAAACAGGGACTATACAGCGGTACAATAAACTGATCATAACTGGAGATCTATAAATCAAAATGATAGGCAACAAGACAATTTGGAAAGCTTATGAAATTTCCTACAATTCATTTTTAGGTAACAAGGCATGATTCCAAACTTTACCAGGTCAAATTTACATAAACACATAATTAGGTCTAAACAAGACAGAGAGCAAGTAAAACTGTGAACCAACTTTGAATGACTATAACTCCTAAACTACTAGGCCCAAAGGCACCAAATTTTAACAGGAGCTAGATACAGAAGTTCTCTACAACTTTTGTATTCACCACTTTCCCAGAAAACCTATTCATCATGGTGAACTTTGCAAAGTTCTCAGAACTATCCAGAAAGACATAATGCAAGAAAAATAATTATTAACTTATGTTACAAACATATAAATGGATAAAACCAACTTTACTCACTCATCACCCATATCAAAAGAACACCAGAAAGTAAGGTGTTCACCACCAATTCATTTCTTTTAATGCCTTTCTTAATTTATTTAATTATTTAAGAGGAATAATAAATATATATGAAAATTGCACTATTTAATCTACAAAAATTACAGTAGATACTACATGCTCCAAGTAGGTTACTATAAAAATTTCACCCAAAGTTACCAATAGAAACATCCTACACAAAAATAACAAGGCAGCGAGGCTAATTTTGGCCTAAATTAGAAACCCTATTGAAAAGTGTCAAACAACAGATTTCATATTTTTCTTAGGATCCTAAGGGAACTAGGACAACCTCCAATGAATTTCATGGGCATTGGATTCATAGATTAATTATTAAAATTCACACAAGGATCATCTAATGATAAAAGGGAAATTAATAACTCAAAACTATTCATGCACTTTGAAATTTTTACCAGAGCTTCTACTCATCAAGAAGAGCTCACCATCCAAATTTCATAATTTTTAGAGCAGAGGAACTCTAGATATGAATTAAACAAATTTGTATCCATTTAAAAACACATTTCAAGTTCCAATTTAATTCTTCTAGAAACTTTATTACAAGTGTTCATGTTATATTTGTTCTAAATATTACACTTTACCAAGATCCTAACAAAATTGGAACCACCCAATTTGGATCTACCAAACTAGAGATATGAATTTTACAAAGTTGCATTCAAAACTGAAATAAATGAGCTATCCTTTTACTTAATAGTCACTGACAGCCGGGACCCACGAAACAGGAGGGCCCACATGTCAGCGAATTGAAAAATAGAGCACGACGCAGGACGGCGCGGAACTGGCCAGAGTTCACCGACGGTGACTTTTTCGATGATGAGGAGGGTATCACTATGACCTACAAGTCCTCCCGAACCTATTGAGCTACTTGGCTGGACCTATTGCCGGAGAAAAAGACGACGTCGGCGGCCATGGCGGTGCGGCGGTATGGCTCGATGGCAAGACGCTAGAGCTAACCATGAGAGCTCGATCTACTGCTACGTCAAGCTCCTACCTGCTACTATGAAGCTAACGCATAAGCTACCACTGGCAAATGGCGGACGTAGGTACCCCAACCACGACGACGGGGCTCGGCGGCGGATCATCGGTGATGTCCGTGTGGCGAGACAGCTTACCAAGCGCTCCTAGCTAGCCAATGTGGGCTCGGTGGTGCTGTGGGAGTTCGACAAAGCTATTGTGGTGATGGAGGAATGATGAGACGTGAGCTGGCACCGACAATGGTGATGGCGGCGAGCTGCGCTGCTGCTGCTGCTGCGGAGAGCGGAGGAGGCAAAGAGAAGTAGGGAAATGAAATGTGAGCACGGTGGAGTCACAGGCACGCGCTGGGGCTTGATGTGGCGCACGGCAACCCAATGTGGCCTGAGTGGTCAGGACGCCAGCGATGCGCGGCGCCACATGGCGCTGAAACTCTGAAACCGGTCAGGGGAATGTAGACTCGATTCAGTAAGCCATCAGGGCCTGACAGCGCAAGTTGATAGCATTTGATCTCCTAAACCATGGCGATCTAGGTTAAAGTGTAGTTGACAAAATTGTAGTACCAAGTGAGGTCTTCAACTTTGACAATTGGAGCTCGAGCTAGTTCAGCTTGGTTAGTGAGATACAAGGCTCCAAACATCGACACATGAAACTAAAAAGCAGTTCCCAGACTTAGAAAATTCTAAGTCTCCAACTAGCCCCCAAAACTGAATTGTGGAGCATTTTTTAGCATGTTCTACACATTTTCATGAGATGGTAATCAAATAACTTTTGTTCCTTATAAAATTTCCTACAACTTTGCTTAAGGGTGCACAGCCATGCAAACACTCTAAGCTATACTTTTTAAACAGTCAAACAAAAGAGTCCTAGAGATCAACACAAGTCAAACCATTACTTGGAAGCATAATTAGGCAATATGGTCAACATGAACATTGTTCCTAATGACATTCTAAGTGTAGTTAAATTGTTTAAGAGGACATTTGACACACATTTGCATAGACCACACATGAGCACCCACAAATGCTAGCATAAAATCAAGCAATTCAAATAGAAACACATATGAAATGATAGCATTCATCATGGTATGATTCTTATGAATGAGATGATGATGCACATGCTCATGCTCATGTGATGCAAGTGTTTTAATGCAACCATAACACTGAGGTGTTACACCAAATGTACCCACAAAGGGTTTCACCGGTCTTCTATCGGTAGTTTTTGAGGTCCCATGGATTCCCAGGGCGCTTGTACATGCCCTAGAAGTTCCCCACAAAGATCTCCTTCAAGTCCGCCCAACTCTAGATTCTGTTGGACAGCAGGTGTTCCAACCATGCTTGTGTTGAATCAGCCAAGAACAGTAGAAGGTTGTGGATAATGAAGTCATCATTATCCACACCATCGGTTTGGTTGGTAAGCCAATAGTCTTCGAGCCATAGTCTAGGGTTTGTTTCCCCAGAGTACTTTGGGATATTGGTTGATGGTCGGTATCTCGGTGGGAAAGTAGCATTAAGGATGTGACGGCCAAAGGCCTAAGGCCCCAGTAGGCTAGGGCTTGGGCTTTGGTCCTCACCACTGTCATAGCATCTGCCATGTCGAGGGTGATGGCCGCGTCTGGCTCCCTCTCTTGGGTCATAGTAGGCGCGTCTATGGGCATCGAGGGTGTTGTGTGCATCATGGTTGCGGCCGAGATGCTGATGCACTAGGACCGCGGTGTGCTGCCTACTTCCTCGTGGTTCCTAGTGGACCGATGCGTCCTTGTCGGGGTGTTCTGAGAGCGTGCGCTGGCTGGCATCGAGCTCACGTCACTGAGATAATGAGCTCTTGGCCTGCTACACCACCATACGCTTGAGCAACATGGGAATCTCCCAGTGGGTCTAACGATCCTCAGGCGTCGTGGCCTCTGGAAGGCCATGGAGCAAGGCCACCACAGTGGTGATGTTCTGGCTTGCCCAAGCAAAGTGAAGGAGGGCTTCATCATCTATGATGATCCTCTGGTTCACATCGCGGGCCATGGTGCATGCACACCCATCGTCTCCACGGCGCTCTATCTCCTGGTCAAGCTCCATACCTTCCTGCTCGAGCTGGAGTCATGCTTCCTCGATCTCTTAGTATTGGGCTTTTAGCTGCTCCACCAGCATGCGTGGTGGGGCAACTGTCTCCCTCTTGGTCTCATCGCTGAGGTCATTTATTGGAGTTGCCTCCCCCTCGTGGGTGCTTTTGATGTGCCCCCCGAGGGTATTGGCCATGAAGCACTCATGAGAGGGGTGATGGCTTCCCCTGCTGGAGTCAGAACCAGAGGGTGACCCTAGCTCCTCTGCTAGGAGGTTGTGGAAGGATTCCATGGTGTGTTCGATCACCCCACAAACTCATTGTTCATGAGGGATGTGATCATGCGTTGTGCCACAAGGTGGCTAATGGTCACCACGGCGTTGTGGAAACCGACCGAAAGCATTGTCGGGGTGCTCTGTGTGGGGTGTTCTGGGGAGAGGGTGAGGTGGCATGGGTCCTCCCTAGATGGCTAGGTCCTAGGGAGACGCCGAGCCAGTGCTCAAGCCTCCATAGTTGAGGCCAATGGAGGGGAGAGGTTGGATTGCGACGTGAGCCAATGCCAACTCTCCTCCCACCATGACGATGAAGTCTAGGTCATCGAAGCACATGTGTGCCCCCGAGACCCAGCTGATTTCATGGCTAGCCATCTATGGCCTAATGTTAATGTCAAAACACACAAAGGTCCCCTACCTAGTGCGCCAACTGTCGGTGTTTCAAGTAAACACCAATAAGTAAATTTATATTATTGTGCGTTGGACCCGGATGGTATGCTAAAATACAAAAAATTTATACTGGTTCAGGTAGAATGTCCCTACATTCAGTTTTGCGGCTACTGCTCATGTTATTAGCACTGAAAGGTTCATAGTAGGGGTTACAAATGGGCGAGAGAGGGATATGTCCCAAGTCTCTGATGGAAAGGTTGAAAGGATGCTAAGAGCTTCATTGTTGCTCAGCTGTGTGTTATGTGAGGCATGGCGTGTTCTATTATCTATCGATGAAATATGGTCGGCAGTCTACCTTGGGGTATGCCCAAGGTAGTAGATTATCGGCAGATAGATGCGCAAGCTACAAACAAGATGGTGACGCAAGACAGACACGAGGTTTTATCCAGGTTCGGCCGTGTTGAAGGCGTAATACCTACGTTCTGTGTCTGATTGTATTGTTGTATGCCAATGAGAGATGTTTTTGAGAGGGGTCCCCTACCCGCCTTATATAGTCTGGGGGCAGGGTTATAGATCTGGAAACTAATCCTAACCAGTTACAATTGCCATAAGTGGTTGGATAAGGATTCCTATTCTAACCGACTAGGATCTTGCTTGATCTCCAAGTCTGCCTTGATCCTTTATGCGGGACTCCGAGCAAATTGGTCGGGCCGTGTGTCGTCTTCTAGTGGACCAGACCCCTAGTCCAAGTTAGCCCAAGCCTAGACATAAGGGTATAGGGGTTAAAACCCCCACAGCTAGTCCCCGAGCACCATGTATTATGTTGCGACACGCCGTTCAATCTTCTTCGGCTAATGCGATCTGTCTTTATGTCATCTCCAACTGGTTGAAACATTGACCAAGCAAATGTGCTAGTATTCTGGTCAGCACAGAGAACAGTAGACCACGATTATAGCCAAAGATTTTAGTTGTTCAAAGAATGCATGGTGCTCTAAAGAGAAAAGAAAAAGATTTCTTTCCTGATCAAGTGTGCCCACTTGTATTTTTGAAAAGAAATGTGAGTGACCCTTGTACAATAGTAGTTATGGCCAACATTCAGAGTGTAGGGGTCGATAAAATAAGCACATTCACTGCAAGGTGAAGTGTGCCCACTTAGTCCCCGAGCCTGGTAGTAGGTGACGTAGGCACGTGGTGCCAGGGTCTAAAAAGAATTCCTAATTAAGTTGAGAATCCAATCGTCGTACAAGCGATACGAGATGCACTGGCAGGTGCATCATACCGATGTAGTCCCTGAGCTTGCTGGAAGGTGAGGTATCAGCCTTGTAGCAAGGTCTAAGTTAGAAAAAATAAATGCCTCTCAACTGTATGTTAGTACAAATCACATGTAGCTGAGGAGAGCGGTCTCCGAGCAATGGTCGGAGAGTGGTCGGGGCAGTCCCCGAGCATGAGAGTGGTCGGAACAGTCCTTGAGCACGAGAGTGGTCAGAACAGTCCCCAAGCACGAGAGTGGTCGGAACAGTCCCCGAGCACGATGGTGGTCTGGACAGTTCCCAAGCACGATGGTGGTCTAGACAGTCCCCGAGCACAAGGATAGTCATGACAGTCCCTAAGCATGAGGGTGATCGGGACAATCCCCAAGCACAAGGATAGTCGCGATAGTCCCTGAGCACGAGGGTGGTCAGGACAATCCCCAAGCACAAAAAGTGTGGCAAAAAACCATATGCCACTTGTACTATTATTGTATGTATTTATTTATTTACTTGTTCTGTCAAGTCCAATCTGACATGTCTAGTCAAAAAAGTAGACGGGTATAGCACGTCATACTGCCTTTTGGTCTTGTCAAGCAAATAGTTGCGTGGCACCTATCAGTAGGTGCGTCAGCGTGGGCCCTCCCACACTGGCAACGAAGAGGCGCATATATTGGCATAGATCTCGAGGCTAAGTAATGCTGCAAACGTGAAAGCAACCATCTGCGGCGCGTGTGCACGTCCCCCAAGAATCCCTGGTAGACGAAATGGCATAACTCTTAGGTTAAATATGGTATATGATAGGTCAGTTACTATTTACTAAACCCCATTGCCATTCGCAACCACAGCTTTCTTCTTCCTCTCGCCAACCCTAATACATCTGAAATCACCACCAATCAATCCACCGCCATTTCCCCGTTCACCAGCAAGGCCAGAGTCATGGCAAAAAGTGAAGCGCAGAAGAAAGCAGGGGTCATGGCGAAGGAATGGTGGAAATCGAAAAGCAATGAGCAGACCATTGAAGACCTCATCACCATGGGGTACTCCACAACAAGGAGCTCACCGGATGGCGTGCGCCGGAGGGCGAGGGGTACCCCAATCCACAACCAGGTGAGATCGTGGTGTTTGATGATTTCTTTAAATGGGGATTTGGGGTTCTGGTACTTCCATTTCTTCAAGGGCTTTGTCTTTACTACGAGATTGGGATTTGCAATCTACATCCCAACTCGATCCTCCTTGTCGCCACTTTTATACATCTTTGCGAAGCATATGGCGGCTTCCAGCCCCATTTCGATTTTTTCTGCCATCTTTTCTGTCTACAGAAGAAAGGAAATAGTGGTTTGAAGATAGCCGAGGGTGTGTACCTCAACCTCTATGACAGCATGAAAGCCCAGTACCTGCACTACCCATGGAACACGTCGCTCGACGACTAGTACAAGAAATGGTTCTACATCCACGAAGAGCCGAACACGATCACACTGTGCGACATGGGCTACATTCTAGAGAAGAAGACAAGCTGGTCAAAGAAGCCCAAGCATCTAGAACAGATTCTAGAAATATTTGGAATGATCCCATGGAAAAAACTAGATGGTCCGAGCGTGGTCGGGAGCTTCATCAGCCAACGGATCTAGCCCTACTAGAAGAGGGTACATCCTAGCTATGAGTATCAAGGGAGCGTGGACCCGACAAGGATGAGGCAGGGGGCGCTTGACAAAATCGAAGTCAAAGCCAGAATTGGTGAGCTATTTAACTTAGCCGATCCAAATTATGCCAGATTGAGCGACATCGAGCATGCTTTCAAGCTTGCCTGGCCTCCTCCAAAGGTAACTCATCTTGCCTTGTACCTGTAGTCTTATATTATGGTAGGATAAATGGAGACTTACTGTGTTCACTCCCTTTTGTTACCCAGGTTAATGGTCAGGATAGAGCGATAGTGTTTGTGTCGCCACCCCCTAGAGTAGAGTGGCCACAAGGAGCTGATCCCACCACCCAGACCAGCGTCGAGATCGAGGACGAGGACATCAACTGGGTAGTGCTCAGAGCAGGAGAGGAGGCAGTGGCCAAAGCCGCTGGTAAACGGCCGACTACCCCCAAACAGTCGAAGAAGAGATTAGTAACCACCCTGCTCATCGGGGGGGGTGCTAAATATCAATGAGCTCGAGGGGGACCCAAAGGAGAACCCAGCCAGCATGCGTCAGCAGGCGATTTTTGCCTAGCTGGACGATGGCACAGAGGAGGGAGAAGATGCAGACACCTTTCAACTTGTTCCTTAAAAAAGGAGGAAGCAACTGGAGTCGATGGAGCAAGGAACGTGACCGACGATGGGAGCGAACAACTCAACCGAGCACACCACCGACCACTGCAGTGCGAAGGACAAGCGGCGAAGGAGTAGAGGACCAAGGCCCAGCGATAGTGCTAGATGTAGAGGGAGACCAGGAGCCATCCGCATAGCATGTAGAGCAAGTACGATCGAAGAGACGTGCCTTCTCCACATCATTCCGCGCTTCCAACATGTAAGTATTTGTAATCTTGATATAAATTAGCAATTTGCATTTAATATGATTGCCTTCTGAACTTATCTCGGATGTACTAGCTCAGCGTCCACCAAAAGTCCGGACCAGCTAGCCGGAAGTGGCATGGCGCCACCAATAAGTGTAGAGCAGACTACCCAGCAGTCGACCACCGAGGAACCCATAGTAGAAGATCCATTGGGGCCTCAGCAAGCAAGCAGTCAGATAATAGTCCCCAAGCAAGTGGTTGAGGGACCAGCCGAGCCGGGCAAGAGTGCTCCGAGTGCTAAACCTACTGAGGGCAACACCTCAGCATCTAGGATAACAGAGCAGACCGAGGTGCAGCGGCCGGAGGTGAGAGCATAGACCACATCTACCAACTGCTGCAGCTCATGGGAAGGCTGTGGTGATCACAGATGCTGCTGACGCCGGGTCGGCACCAAGACCCGAAGAAGAGCCCGAAGAGGACGAGGTGGAGGAGGTCCTAGTCCATCCACAAGACAAGCGATAACATGTGTATGTGTTGTGTTGGTGGAACAACCAATGGGTTGTCCATGAGGAAATCCCAAAGGTCGAAGAAAACAAGAAAGTTGAACGGGCAGTGAAATGGCTTGTGACGAAGGTGCAGGTAAGCTTTGCTTCACCCCCTGATCTTGTTGTCTAGTCGTAGCTATATTACTTAGCTATCTACACACAGGACTTAATGAAGACCTGCAAGGTACCACAAGAAATGCTTCGACTAGATCGAGGGGATTGCTGCAAGCAACAAGGAGCTGACAGTGGAGGTGGAATGCTTGTGCTAGCGACTTGAAGCCGCCAATCATGAAAAGATGGTGCAAGAGTCCTAGAACCAGAACCTGGTCATCCAACTCAGTAATAAAGAGCAGGGAAAAAACAAGTAAGTAGCCATTTTATCATACCAACTACTGACAAGTGTTGTTGCGTTGTTGGTAGTAACAGCTGTAGTGTAGGCTTAGAAGCTAAAGTGATCCATCTCCAAGAGGAGGTCAGTCATGTGGTCAGGGAGTGTGATCGCCTAAACGAGGACAACAGAAAACTGGCGCAAGACCAGTCGCAGCTTCAGGGACCACATGACCAAGATGATAGAGGAGCTGAAAGGTAAGTTGTCCAACCACCTTTGCTCATTTTTGTTGCCTACTATAGTTTGGCATAGTATAGCGTCTTAACAGCATGTGCGGTTTGCAGTTATAAAAATCAATGCAAAGAAGCATCTGGAGGCCGTGATGAAAGACCATGACGGCTGGAAGGCGCAATGCCAAGAGATCACCAAGGACCATGACACCTAGAGAAGCCGGTGCCAGGAGGTGGCAAAGGGTATTTTGCTGGTCCTTAACCTCATCGATCCGGCGCTAGCAGAAGATGTGCCAAGGATGCCGCAGCTGGGATTGATCGAGAGATGCCAAAGGGCATGGGGATGGTTCTAGGAGTTTGTGAAGGAGGCAGGAGAGTACATAGGCACACATGTGCTAAGCATGGTACGTGCTCACTACCCCTTGATCGATCTCAAGCGCCTAGAGGCTGGATACCCGAAGGAGGTAGATCCAGACAAGGCTGAGGAGCTACGGATGACCTAGCTAGACTTGTCGGTGAAAATAATTGGTGATATTAACCTGTGTGGAGGTACGACACCACCTGTGCAAAGAACGCTGTCAACAAGTTAGCTAGGAGCGCCATCATTTTCAAGCCAACCTAGCGAAGCCTGCGGTCTCGACCAGCCAGGCATCGGTGGGGCCATCTTCTTCAGCTCGATCAGTGCTAGAGTCCCCTAGACCCTTGCACGATGTTAGGCCCAGCGAGCAGTAGGTGCCACGTGCCCTGACCAGCCAATAGTATAGGCTATAGCTATAGAAGAAGATGTAGTTGTGTTATTGTAAACTTGGACCTTTTCAGGCAAGCTTGTAATAATGTAACTATATATCAACATAAGCTTGTTTGTTTTGTAGAAAACATGTTTAAGCTCGGATATCGTGTTGATGTAACTTAGTTAGAACGTGTTGCCGTTCTGTTTAGTTATACCAGTTTAGTCGACACATCATCCTGAAAGGTTTGTATGGCCCTGGTTTGTCTTGTGGTCGGAGTGTAAGGTGTGTAGCTTGTGCACACGTAGAAACACACAAGTCAAACTAGAGAGCACCTACCGATCACCCTGTAGCGTAGAGAGCGGATCCTGTGCACACGTTGGGAGGAACCGGAGACAGGGCCTGCTCTAAGAACCTGAGAAGGAATGGTGGTCGGTTTTAATTGGTAGAGTTAGAATAACAATAGACTTTGAAGTGACACATTAGAGTGGTCGGAGAAATCATAATAGCTTTATTGAAATAAATTGAAAGTACAAGAGGGGTACATATCTTAGTAGTTAAGCATAGAAACACCTAAGCTTGTCGATGTGCTAGGAATTGGGTACTGTCTATTCTATCTAGGTGAGCTAACCTAGTAAGATATAGGGCGTGTAACCTCCTTGATCATGAAGGGCCCTTCCCATGGGGTTGCGAGTTTGTGGACACTAGCCTGATTCGTCTTCCACTTTAGGACCAGGTCCCCAACCACGAAGAACCACTCCTTGACATTCTTGTTGTAGTACCTGCGCAACACAGCAAGGTATTTGGCTGTACGTACACAAGAATCAAGCCGCTTCTCTTTTGCACTATTCACTTCTAGCTCCCGTACTTCATTAGCCTTGTCTTCATCGAAGTTCTCTACCCGTGCTGATCTGAAGGCTATATCTGCTAGGAGCACTACCTCAGCGCCATAAACCATAAAGTATGGTGATACGCTAGTATTGCGACTGGGTTGGGTTCTGAGACCCTAGACCATGGCTGGTAACTCTTTAAGCCATCTTCCAAGAGCTTTATCATTCTCTCTGTACATCCTCTTCTTGAGTGCGTCTAGGATCATACCATTTGCCCGCTCGACCTGGCCATTAGCTCTAGGGTGTGCCACCAAGATGTATTTTACTACTATGCTCCTTTCATCGCTGAAGTCCCAAAAAGCATTCCCGGTGAACTGAGTACCCAGATCAGTGATGATGCTGTTGGGTATGCCAAAGCGATGGATGACCTAGTCGAGGAACGCGATAGCCTTTTCTGAAGATGCCTTTACCAGGGTCATGTACTCTATCCACTTGGAGAATTTGTCGATCAGCACAAAGACACATGTAAATTTCCTAGGGGCCAGTTTGAAAGGCTCAATCATATCTAGTCCCTAGCATGCAAAGGGCCAAGAGGCTAGTATAGTCTGAATCTCATGTGCTGGTACGTGGATTCTCTTGGCGAAGAACTGACAACCTTCATAATGGCGAACTAGCCTCTCTGCATCGGCTACGGCTGACGGCCAATAGAACCCTACTCGGAAAGCCTTGCCCACCAGCGTTCTCGAGGCCATGTGATTGCCATAGGAGCCAGAGTGGATTTTGTCTAGGAGATGTTCACCATCCTCCTGGGTTATACACTTCATCAAGATTTCCTCCTTTGCGTTCTTGCAGCCACAATTTGCCATTGACGAGCAGATACTGCTTACTGCGATGCATTAGGCATTCGTTTTCTATCCGATCGGTGTAACCGCTGCCATCCCCTTAGTGGGGTGCCCCGCCTTCCCTTTTATAGACCAATGGAAAGCAAAGATTATGGATGGGAGAAAGAAGAAAAACTAGAGGCAAAGAAGGTCCTTTGAAGGTACCAGGTCTTCCTTTTCCTCTGAGCGAGCCCTGCTAACACAACAGATGGTGCTAGGGATAGCTCCATGCAGGGACATCTATCTATTGATGATGCCGTGCTCTAGCTTGATCATCAAGTGGTCATGTCCCATCCTGCCTCGGTGGGCGACGTAATGGACCTAGGGTGTTGATCCGTGACCCTACTGGGGAGCGGATGGCACAGTGACCACACGTTCGTCACTAGTAGAGGATGTGAGTCTCCTCCTGGACCGTGGTGGTTGTCATATTCTTTTGTCAAGATCCATGCCCGAGGGCAAATGGTGGCACCCACAACATTATAAGATAAATGTTGATGCCCACAACACTATTCAGGCTCTAACATGTCTGGAAGGGCTTCAAAGCGCCTATCTTGTCATATCTTGACGGTACTTTCCTATAGCCACGTAGGGTATGGTCCTCGGTATTGTGGTTGACTTTGAGTGTCCTGCCTTATCCACAGTGTGTAGTTATGAAGGAGTAGCATGCAGATGTCGGGCAGGGTGGTGCCTGCCCTCAGACGTCGAGCGAGGCGGAGCTAGCCCCTAAGGGTTGGGTGAGACGGAGCCTACCCTCGGACGTTGGGTGAGACAGAGCTAGCCCCTAGAATGTCATGCGAGGCAGAGTCTACCCCTCGGATGTCGAGCCTACCCTCGGATGTCGGGCGAGACAGAGCCAGTCCTCGGACGTTGGGTGAGGTAGAGCCAGCCCCCAGACGTCGGGTGCAGCAAAGTCTGCCCCTGGACATTGGGTGAGGCAAAGCTAGCCCCTAGGACATTAGGTGAGGCAGAGCCAGCCCCCGAACATCGAGCGAGGCGGAGTCTGCCCTCGAACGTCGAGTGAGGCAGAGCCAGTCCTCGAGAGTCGGGTAAGGTGGAGCCAGCACCCGAATGTTGAGCGAGGTGGAGCCATGCCTTGGACGTTGGGCAAGGCTGAGCCAGCCCCCAAACATCGGGCGAGGTGGAGCCAACCCCCTGACATCGGGCGAGGTGAAGTCTACCCTCAAACGTTGGGCAAGGCAGAGCCAGCTTGGGGTGGGGCCCATGGTCTCGGTGGACGGACGAGGAGTGACCCAGTAAGCGATGTAGTCGCATCTTGATTGTGCAGATGAGTCAGCAGTTTGACTGTTGTTAGTTCCTCCTCTTTGGGTACCCTAATATTGGTCCCTAATAGTAGCCACCTCAACTTTCACTCCATAGAATGTTATTAATAACCATTATGACAAAAAAGATTTTAAGAGAGAACCCCTGGATTATTAACAAAGACAGACACTTAATTAGGGGTGCTGCCTCAAGAAATGGCAAGGTGGGATATGCCCGAGTACCCTTTGAAAATGGCCAATTACTACAACATAGACCACTTCATAGAGACAAATGGGTTAGCTCCCTCTTGAAATCCAATACACGTGCCTTAGAAAATTGGGGGAGGTTAAGCACAACCTGTCGCGCACTAGTGGATCGCGTGACCCCAGTGGCACCTGTTCATCTTCTATCTTCATCTCTGCCTTCCTTACCTACCATTCCTAGCTAGCGACTGCGCCGCCCACCTCCCAACCCTGCCCTCCTTGTCATCCTCACTCCTGCCACCTTCTTCCCCTCCCCCTCCGGCCATGGTGAAAGGTCCTAATATGGCTAGAGGGGGTGAATAGCCTATTTAAAATTCTATAAACCACCTAGAGCAATTTGATTAGTATGACAAATAGCAAAAAGCATACTTGCTCTAGCTCTATAAGGGTTGCAAGCCACCTATCCAACAATTCTAGTTACTATAAACACTAGACACACAATTTACTATCACTACTCACTAAGAGCTCTCACACTTGCTACACTAAAGAGCTCCACTAGATGAACTTAAGCTACAAAGCAAGCTCTCAATTCTAGCTACACTAAAGAGCTTACTACAACTAGTTTGCGGGTATGTAAATGAGTAAGTAAAGTAATTATACCGCTGCATAGAGGAGTAAACCAATCACAAGATCAATACTAACTCAATCACTGGGAGAATACCAAAGGACAAGAGACAAACAATTTTCTCCTGAGGTTCACGTGCTTGCCAACATGCTATGCCCTCATTGTGTTGACCAACACTTGATGGTTCGGTGGCTAAGAGGTGTTGCACGAACCTTGCCCACACAATTGGACACCGTAAGAACCTACCCACAAGTGAGGTAACTCAATGACACGAGCAATCCACTAAGGTTACCTTTCGCCGCTCCGTCGGGGAAGATACAAGTCCCCTCACAATCACCGAAGATGGCCATGAACAATCACCAACTCATGACAATCCCCTGCCGCTGCACCAAGCCGTCTAGGTGGTGGCAACTACCAAGAGCAACAAGCAAATTTGGTAGCAAAACATAAACACCAAGTGACTCTAGATGCAATCACTCAAGCAATGCACTTGGATTCTCTCCCAATCTCACAAAGATAATGAATCAATGATGGAGATGAGTGAGAGGGCTTTGGCTAAGCTCACAAGGTTGCTATGTCAATGCAAATGGCCAAGAGTGTGAGCTTGAGCTAGCCAAGGGGCTTAAATAGAGAGCCCCCACGAATAGAGCCGTTGGCTCTCTGTTCTCTGAGAAGTCAGGGCGACCGGATGCACCAGTCAGATCGATTGGATGTAGGACTACAACATTCGGTCATGCGATGCATGCCACATGGCCCCTACTTCATATGCTGATCACCCGATCTCAACGATCATTAGTACATTTAAGTTATGACCGAACGCACTATAGTGTAGGACTAGATGCATAGTGTCCAGCATCCGGTCACTTCCAGTAAGGTACCAGTCATGACCAAACACGTCCGGTCATGCCTGACCGGATGCGCCCAGTGTTTGATCACTCTCCCTCTTCTCTGTTGCACCGCCACATCAGCATGACCGGATGCTGAATAGTGTTTAGTCAGTGTCCGGTCGCCTGTGTCCGGTCATAGGCTGAGAGTACCATATTCTTTTATAATTGATCGGACGCTGCTCCCTAGAGTCTGATCATCATGTGACCAGCATCTGATGCACTCTGTGAAACCCTTTCTTTTCTGTATAGGGCGTCGGTGAAGTTTCAAACCCTTTCTCCCAAGTGCTAAACACAATGTGTATCACATTTGTGCATGTGTGTTAGCATATTTTCACAAACATTTTTAAGGGTGTTAGCACTCCACTAGATTCTAAATGCATATGCAGCGTGTTAGAGCATCTAGTGGCACTTTGATAACCACATTTTGATACGAGTTTCACCCCTCTTAATAGTACGACTATCAATCCTAAATGTGATCACACTCTCTAAGTGTCTCGATCACTAAACCAAAAAGCTCCTATCAATTTCACCTTTGCCTTGAGCCTTTTGTTTTTCTTCTCATTTTCCAAGTCCAAGCATTTGATCATCACCATGCCATCACCATCATCATATCATGATCTTCACATGCTTAATCACTTGGAGTAGTGCTACCTATCTCATAATCACTTTGATAAACTAGGTTAGCACTTAGGGTTTCATCAATTCACCAAAACCAAACTAGAGCTTTCACATGGTGCCCCTGCCCTTGCCCCTCCCTGGCCCGGCCACCACCACCACCACTAGGGCCCCTAAGCGCCTAGCCTCCTTCCCTATCACCTAGGCCTGCATGCCTTCCCTTGGCTGAACCCATTCTAAGCCCGCCTAGATTTGGGGAAGAAGGGTGGGGTGCGGCCGCCGGAACCCTAGCTAGAGTTAGGGAAGAAGGTTCAGGCATGGGCGTGGTCACATGCAGGAGGAGGAGGCCTACCTCGTTGGTGCCGCTGCCACCGCTGGAGGAGGAGGAGGGGAGGGAGGGAGGAGCTTGGGGGAGGAGAAGGACATGGTGAAAGTGCAATCAGGCCCTAATTGTGGGTTTTGGTTATAATGACCATGCAATTAGAGAACTAATGAGATTTATCGAGATGACAAGTAGGAAATTTATATTCGAGGATGCTACACAAAATGAAGGAGCTTCCAATAACAAATATAGATGGCTTCAAACTCAAAAGAGGTTTAAGATTCTTTTATATATTGAATTTGAGTATAGGAAAAGTCGTACTATAAAGGCAGGCACAATGCTTAAGCTAATATGTGCTACCAAGTGCTCAAACAACCACAAGTATCCTTAGATTCATAGCCAAGATAGTCTACACATCACTGTTGATGCAAAAGTGGATCTGCAAACACAAAGGACTAATACCCGAATCGGTATCCAAGGCGTGCCAGTCGATTTGACCTGTTAATCGACAAGGATGAAGATACGAGCACTTTGGTCCTGACAATAGCGATACGCCCGGAAGTCACGGCCAAGAGGTACTCACGCGGAAACTCGAGGATCACCGAAGGTCACACTGAAGCGATGCAGCTCACCGAATCAATGAGAACTCGTAAAGAGAAAATAATGCAAATTGACGAAGTCGCCGAAAAGTAAGTAGATGCAAATAGGAGTAAAAATTGGTTTTGATATTGATTGATATGTCTATTTACATAGCCCCTCACTCCATATTTATACCCTGATCTAAAGAGACACAACCAAACACAACTAGGACACCAAGCCCATATCTAAGGAAACACGTGACTCTTACATGAATCATACTCTTAACAAATATAGAAAAGGAAATCAACTCCTATCTATTTCCCTGTCCGCCTTAATTACGATGGAAATCTCACTGTCCTTCTTCCCATCGGCATACCCCCTGTTTCATCAGCAGTAGTCCTCAAATCTCCCTTCATCAGCATACTCCCTGTTTCATCGGCAGTAGTCTTCAAGCCTCCCTTCATCGGCATCACCAGCTATCGGCAACCATCTTTACAAGCTGGCTTTCATTAGCTATCAAAGTATACAGTAACTTTCCCCTTGCCGATTAGTCCACTCCGAACATTTTAACACGTGCAAAAAACGGTGTCAACACATGCCCCCCAATTTCGGAGTATAAAACCATTAATGCTCCGAAATTTACTCCAGATTACCATAACTTATTCTCCAAGCCAAAACCTGATCTGTTATCAAATCCAATCAAATCTAATCCTGATTCACGCACTTCAGTAAATATCGCACAATCGCCAACCACTCTTGCCTTGATTATGGTTAAGATACCGAAACAATAACCCATCGGCAAGATCTTAACATGATAATGCTATCATTTTCAGAATTAAAATATCCTGTACCGATATCTCTTCCAAGTCATGATTACTTGCCATCAACCCATCTGTACAATCCCCTGATCATCGTGCAAACAGTTACCATATCCATCTGAACCACTTCGACTTACATGCGCGTGGCATAGAGATAAGTCCAAAATACCCCTACTCCAAGCGGCTTATAAATAGATTCCTCCGGAACACTCGTCTTCTACCCTCAGACTCCAATCTTTGACATTTTCTCTTTTCGGCGGTGACTCCGACGAACCACTGCACGACCTCAACCAACAAGAACCCTTCTCCAGCGTTACCTCAAGTCTCCGGCTCGTGCCTTCATCTTCTTCAAGATAATGGCAGTCAACTTCGACGTCCCCGCAGGTTCGCTCCTCTTCCATTACCTTTACTTTGATTCCCCTAGTTTTTGCAAATCCATACAGTTGGTGATTTTTCCTTTCTTTTGTTCTCCGGATCCTTCAAACTTAGGAACTGCGCAACAAATTAGTTATTCCAACCGACCAGCCGCATGTCCAATGCCTAGGACCAATGGGCAACCCAGATCCAATCGATCTGATTAATGCAGAGGTTAACTAGAATCCCCTTTAGAGCCCAAAATTTCTCTCTGAATTTATGGAAAGACACATTCCGATCTTGGCCCAAAACCACCAAAGGGTGGAAAGATTGGTACTTGAGGGTTAATAGATCGATGCAAGTATACTGGGCAGAACGGAAATTAGACCAATGCATTAGGTTATCTATTGCCAATATGCAGAAGAATGAATCGATGATGATTGCAGCTGCTTACTTCTGGTCAGACACAACAAACACTTTTATGTTTGGACATGGCCCAGCTACTCCTACACTTGCCGATGTCCACATGCTCATTGGCTTGGATATTTCAACAGCTGATGAAGGCTCCATTTATGGTAGAAAATCTGAATATAGGGTGAATACCCGCAACATCGGCGGTTGGACGAGATACATTCAAGAATACCAGAAGACTGGGACACTTAACCAGAGGGAACATGCCACATTCTTGAATATGTGGTTAGAAAAATTTATTTTCTGTGGTCGATCAGTAGGACCAACCAACGTCTTCCTCCCCGCAGCTGAACTTTTGGCTAATGGCGTAAGGTTTCCTCTTGGCCGATACCTTCTGAGCTCCACTTATCATCTTCTTCATCAAGTGTCTCAGAAACTTCTGCTTGGCGAACCCATCGACAACCTAGGAGGCCCGTGGTGGTTTATCAACATGTGGCTGAATGCCCATATGCACAAACGCTTGCAATGGGACTTTTTTGCCCAACAATTCCCACGAGAAATTGCTGAAGACCATGTGCTTGGGGATGATGAATCGGCAACATGCTCACCCCTTAATTTTGGTGAAGCCATAATTGTCCTTCCGGGAACAGAGGCCAATGAAGACCAGATCGGCAGATTCTTCCAAAACTTCTACAATGGTCTTTCTCGTGATCATAGGGCCTGGGTACCTTATATTGACGAGGACAACAGATTTCCCCTTCTTTTCAACTTTGCCGATGACACCCTGAATCAGGATAAGGAACTCATGATGGCCATCATTACTCCCAGGGCAATTCCAGTGAATACATTTGGTAGCGGGAAAAACACCAACATTTCATATGAATTTTACAACCCATCGGCAGTATCCCGTCAATTGGCTTTTGGGCAACTGCCAATCAAACTTTGCTTTGCCAATGTGATCAAACCCAGGGAAACAATCACCTATGGAACAGATTGGAACAAGGTGGTACAACTCTCCCCCGATGCTGATATCACAGATGTTGATATATCCACCAGGACGCCAGTATCCTTCATCACCGAGTCATACAAGCAATGGTGGCGAGAGTGGAAGGAACAACTGTTTGCAACTTCTGCTCACACATATCGGCACATGATCGACCCTGAATATGCCATCCCTGACGACGCAGTAAGTTTCTTTTAACTCCTTTTTGCTTTTTCCCTACATATACCAGTAACTGGCTCTCTCATGACAGGTTAACAACCCAGCACCATCGGTGAGCAAAAGTGGGAAACCCTTCGATCTTCAGCCTATTTCCCCGATATCACCGATCGGCTACAACGCCCCCACCTTAACTGCTTTGACCCACCAGAAGATCCGTACCAAGACCATCACCTCTAAGTCCAGATTGGCTACAGCTAGGGCCACTCCATCAGCTGCTGCTACAACCTTGGTCAAGGCATTCAAGGTAACAACCTTGTTTATTTCTACTTATACCGATTACAAACTGTATTAACATTAATCACCAGGGGGTAAGAGCTACCACTGGATCGTCATCGGCAATTCCTCCGATATCAAGCACCACTTCTTTTGACAAACCTTCAGAGGTATTCTCTTGACTTCTCATTTTATCCGTTAAATATCATACCTTACACTTGTTTTGCAGCAACAATTGGGTACATCGGCAAGCGTACCAGACATCCAAGCTTCACAACCAACAAGTGCCGATGCCCCCCAGCCAATCGTTGCCGATGCCCAAGCAAAGCGCAAAGCTTTAACAGATGCCGAGGCACAGCCAAAACAACAAAGGTCCATGCCGATCCCTACATCTGCCCTAATGTCATCGGTCATCATACCTCAAGAGCCAACCACTGATGAAGTCACAGAGGACATCTCATCGGCAAGCTCAGCCGATCCCTCACACGACACACTCCAGGTTGTTTCTTCCAGTCAAGCACAGGAAATTGCCTTAAAACAGGTAAACCGATTAACCTAGCTGATTTACAATATTCATACTTATCCTTAACCAACCTTCTTTTCTTTTTCTCAGGAACAAGACTCCCCAAACAGCCTATTCTCCTTCGCTATTGACATCTCTGACGATGATGGAGAGGAAACAAGTTCTTCCCTTGTACTAGGAACAATATCGGCAGAAACTAAGTCCAGGTTGGAAGCTCTCCTGAATTTGCTACAGCAGGATACCGCTCAACTTGTAGATGACTCGGACCCCGCAAAGGCAATTTTCAAAACAATCCGTGGCCAGGTCCCTGCCGATGTTGAAGAAGTACTCTTCCCAGCAGCCCATTTAGAGAGTCGCCAACTACAATATCAATGGGCTGCCCAATGTATTGCCGATAGAGCAGCTTAGGCTCAACTCAAGGAAGAGATGCTACAACTGAAACAAATTGCCAATGAGAAGCACAAGGGCATCAGGCAACTTGCAGACTTCGGGTGCTGAACTTAAGCAGAAAATCTTGGATTTATCAGCAAGGAAAATGGCTCTATTGGCTGAATTGAAGGAAATCGAGGCAGCTTTAACTCATGCTCAACAAGAAGAAAGCTAGCTACCCAATGCCATCAAAACCCTTCAGCAAGAAAGAGATATCCAGGCTCGCAAAGCTTTGGCCATGAAGAAAAAACTCAAGCCCGTGGAGGGTACTGCCGATGACGATATCAAAGAAATGAAGGAAGCCGAGCAGATTCGCCTGCGTGCGATATTAGCTATCCAATCCTTGTTGAACTTGTAATCTTGTTTATTGTATCGGCACTTTATGAGACATTGACATCCTTGCATAATTCTAGCCAATAGGACTGTTATCGGCACTTATACTTTTATGCATCCATCCAGATACTAGGGTAATATTTCTTTAAATATTTTCCATTTAATGCTCTAGGAAACACAACCCCTTCGAGGGTTTCTAGAATATATGCGTTACTAGGAACAAACTGATTTATCCGATATGGACCTTCCCAATTAGGAGACCACTTTCCAAACTTTGAACTTTTAGTCCCAATCGGTAAAACCAGTTTCCAGACCAGATCTCCATCGGCAAACTCATTTATCTTCACCTTCTTGTCATACCATCTGGCTACTCTTTTCTTATTTTCTTCGATGCTAACTAAAGCCCTTAACCGATGACCCGCCACATCTTCCAACTCATCCTTCATAAGAGTATTATAATCATCGGCTGTCAGCTGATCTTGAGAATGTATTTGCCTAGAGCCAACTTTAATTTCCCAAGGCAATACTGCATCGTGTCCATATACTAACTGATAAGGCGTTACTTTGGTTGCACCATGATATGACATCTGATATGACCACAAGGCTTCATTTAATACTGTATGCCACCTCCTAGGATTTTCTTCAATTTTGCGCTTAATGAGTTTGATGATCCCTTTGTTAGAAGCCTCAGCTTGACCATTAGCTTGAGCATAATATGGAGAAGAATTTAAAACTTTAATTCCCATACCTACAGCAAACTCATCAAATTCTCCTGATGTAAACATAGTGCCCTGATCGGTAGTGATAGTCTGAGGAATACCAAATCGGTAAACAATATGCTCTTTCACAAAATCAATCATATTAACCGATGTCACCTTTTTCAAAGGAATTGCCTCAACCCATTTTGTGAAATAATCAGTAGCAACCAGAATAAATTTATGTCCCTTACTCGATAGCGGATAAATCTGACCAATGAGATCAATAGCCCATCCCCGGAACGGCCACGGTTTGATTATAGGGTTCATAGCCGATGCAGGCACTCTTTGAATATTACCAAACTTTTGACATCCCTGACATCCTTTAAAATATTTAAAACAATCTTCGAGAATAGTCGGCCAATAGTATCCATTCCTTCTGATCATCCACTTCATCTTGAAAGCCGATTGATGTGCACCACACACTCCTTCATGAATTTCACCCATCAAAGTTTTCGATTCATCACTGCCAACACATCTGAGTAAAACTCCATCTATAGTTCGATAATATAATTCATCATCGAGGAGCACATACTTAGTAGCTTGGAACCTTATACGTCTCTCAACCTTTCTATGTGGATCCTTTAAATAATCGACAACCTCCTTTCTCCAGTCATCGGTATCAACTGCCGACGTTAGCACTTCCTGTATAGGCTGATATCTTGAAGCATGCTGAGCTCGTCGATTAGCTTCCTCATTATGCAACCGAGAGATATGTTCAAGACGAAAATCTCTAAATCCTTTCAACAACTGCAAACATCTTTCATAATACGAAATCAAAGCTTCACTTCGGCATTCATAAATTCCAGCCAATTGATTTATAACTAGCATAGAATCACCAAAGATTTCAACAGCATCGACACGTATCTCCTTCAGTAATTCTAACCCTTTGATCAAGGCTTGGTATTCAGCCTGATTGTTTGTCGATGTAGCAACAATCGGCAATGAAAACTCATATTTCCTTCCTTGAGGTGAAATCAACACAATGCCGATACTTGCTCCTTCACCGCACGTGGAACCATCAAAGAAAAGTGTCCAAGGGGCAATCTCTAGAGAGTCCACTGTATTACAATGCTGAGTAACGAAATCAGCCATAACTTGCCCCTTAACTGCCTTGGTCGATTCATAACGTAGTTCAAATTCTGATAATGCTAAAATCCACTTGCCGATTCTACCACTTAATATTGGCATTGACAGCATGTACTTGACTACGTCGTCTTTGCATATAACCGTACATTCGGCAGATAATAAATAATGTCTCAATTTGACACAAGAAAAGTATAAACATAGACATAATTTTTCGACGGCCGAATACCTTGTCTCAGCATCCACTAACCTTCTGCTCAGATAATAAATAACACGTTCTTTCCCTTCGAATTCTTGAATAAGAGCTGAACCAATAACAGTATCATTAGCTGACAAATACAACCTGAAAGGCTTCCCGTGTTGAGGTGGAACTAGCACTGGAGGATTTGTTAAATATTTCTTAATTTCACCGAGGGCTAACTGCTGCTCAACTCCCCATACAAATTCCTGATCGGCTTTCAATTTAAGTAATGGACTGAAAGCCTTGATCTTACCCGACAGATTAGATATGA
This sequence comes from Miscanthus floridulus, assembly GCF_019320115.1. Lineage (NCBI taxonomy): Eukaryota > Viridiplantae > Streptophyta > Magnoliopsida > Poales > Poaceae > Miscanthus > Miscanthus floridulus. The sequence continues at coordinate 160,032,289 of NC_089581.1, forward strand.
ATCTTCTAATGAAATTAATCTTACCGATCAAAGATTGCAATTCAGTCTTATTGGCAGGAGCAACCACCTTGTTAATTGCATCAATAGACTTCCTACTGATTTCGATGCCCCGCTGATGCACCATAAAACCCAAGAATTGACCTGCCGATACGCCAAATGCACATTTATTAGGATTCATCTTCAATCCATGCTTCCTTGTGCACTCCAGTATCTTTCGCAGATCGGCTAGATGTTTTGTGATATCTCCAGACTTAATCACCACATCATCAATGTAGATCTCCACTAATGTGCCGATGTATTCATAAAAATAAAGTTCATAGCTCTCTGATAAGTAGCACCGGCATTTTTCAAGCCAAACGTCATGACTACCCACTCAAACAACCCTACATGACCTGGACATCTGAAAGCAGTCTTGGGAATATCTTCTTCAGCCATGAATATTTGATTGTAGCCTGCATTACCATCCATAAAGCTGATAATCTGATGTCCGGCTGCAGCATCAATCAATAAATCAGCAATCGGCATTGGATAGCCATCCATCGGTGTGGCTTTGTTGAGATTCCTGAAATCAATACAAACACGAAGTTTTCCATTTTTCTTATAAACAGGAACCACATTAGAGATCCACTCTGCATATCGACACTGCCGAATAAACTTTGCCTCAATTAATTTAGTTATTTCGGCCTTAATATCAGGAAGTATATTAGGGTTGCATCGGCGCGCTGGCTGCTGATGTGGCCAAAATCCAGATTTGATAGGTAACCGATGTTCAACTACTGATCGGTCTAATCCAGGCATCTCAGTATAATACCAAGCAAAACAATCTTTATACTCCTTTAACACATCAATTATTTGCTGCTTACACTTGGAATCTAACTTAGCACTAATAAAAGTAGGTCTTGGCCTATCGCCATTACCGATATCTACTTCTACTAAATCATCTGCCGATGTGAACCCTTGACCTAATTTTCCATCATCGGCAAACCTATCCATTAAAATTCTTCTTCAGAACCGACTGCTTGGATCGGTGGAATTTCATAATCAGCAACTCTAAGGAACTCTTTTTCCCAAACTTCTCCTGATATGCATTTAGTTCGCTCATAAGTATCTGATTCTACCGATGCGATGATATAAAAGAATCACCAGGGACAACCTCAATCTTATCCCCAATCCACTGTACGAGGCATTGATGCATTGTAGAAGGAACACAACAATTAGCATGAATCCAATCCCTCCCTAGAAGCAGATTATATGCACCCTTGCCGTTAATAACAAAGAACGTTGTCGGTAAGGTTTTGCTGCCGATGGTCAATTCAACGCATACTGCCCCTTTAGCCGGCGACACATTGCCTTCAAAATCTTTCAGCATCATATCGGTTTTGGTCAAGTCTTGATTTCCCTTACCAAGTTTCTGATACATCACATAAGGCATAATATTAATCGCAGCCCCTCCATCAATAAGTACCTTAGACACAGGCTGCCCATCAACTCTGCCCTTCACAAACAAAGCCTTAAGATGCTGTCTCTCGTCATCAGTAGGTTTCTCAAAAACAGCCATCATTGGATCTAGTGTCAACTGAGCTACTTGATCAGAGAGAACAACTTCTTCCTCATTATCAGATAGTGCCAAAAATTCCATCGGCAACATGAATACCATATTAACATCTGCCGATGGACCCTTATTTTTGTGTTTTACCTACCACTGCTGATGACCGGACTTCTCATTGGAGGAATTTTCCTCTTGGTATAAATCCTCCTGACGCTCACGTTGCATCCTCCTTCTCTGTGTCTTTGTTAGACCCTCCGGGCACCATCGAGGAAACTTGGTTTTCTAAACTGGCTGATAACAGGTCCTAGTCGATTCCACACGGCGTATATTAGGGTCCCTATAGAATATTTCCTCATCGGGAACTCTTGCATTTGCCATTTCCTCAAGCTCCTCTTGATTCCTCGGAAAACATCCAGCACGTTTACCAAGCCTTTCATGTACACTAAGTCTGCCCACCAGCCGATCATGTACTGATGCTCTGCTTCTAATCGGCTCATTGATAAATAAACCCCGATTGCCAAGTTGAAATCTTCTTTCTGACCGATTGACCCCATAATAACCATTGCACTCAGGGCAATTTTCAACAGTTGGCAATTTAATACCTTCCTCCCAGCAATGGATAAAAAACGGGCACCTCCAATGATCTTTATGCCGATGCCATTCTTCCCGATGTCTTTCTTCTTGCTGTTGTCGATATCGATCATTACGCTGACGCCAACCCTCCTGCTGCCTTCGATGAGTAATCACAATGCCAGGTAGAGAAGGTTTTTTGGAACTACTGCTTTCTCCCAACAACCCCTTACTTCTTGCATCATCGGTAGTTATCCGATGTTGGGGATCCACTGATGCGTTTTTCTCAGCAGCCTCAGACGTCAATACCTTGGTCTTCCCTTTGGCCTCCAACGTATTTGCTGGAAAGGGGTGTTGATCAATTTTCATCAGCCTTTGGGCATTAGAAGTACCAAACTTAATTCTCCCAGATTCAATAGCCGATTGTAACTGTTGCCTGAACACCTTGCACTCATTTGTACTGTGTGAAGTTGCATTGTGCCATTTGCAGTACAAGATCTTCTTCAACTCTTCTGCTGATGGGATCACATGATTAGGTGATAGCTTAATTTGGCCCTCTTGAAGCAGAAGATCAAATATTTTGTCAGCCTTGGTGATATCAAAGGTAAACTTTTCTGGCTCTTTTTGACCAAAGGGACAAGATATCAGGCTTTTTATTCTTAACCCACTCAGCTAAGCCGATAACTGGTTCTTCATCAGAATCAGAATCTCCTACTTCTTCAACAAATGATACCTTTTTACTCCAATTCTTTTTAGGTTCAAAAACCCTAGTATCTTGATCGGAGATCCTTTGCACAAGATGACTGAGGCTTTCAAATTCCTGAGAAGCATATCTGTCTTTAAGATGTGGCAATAACCCTTGGAAAGCCAGATCGACAAGCTGCCGATCATCCAGCACCAGACTATAGCACTTATTTTTTACATCTCGTAGTCTTTGCACAAAGCTCTCTACCGATTCATCATTGCGCTGTCTCAATTTTACTAAATCGGTAAGCTTCTTTTCATGGATTCCAGCAAAGAAATACTTATGAAATTGTTTTTCTAGATCAGCCCAGGTAATAATAGAATTTGGTGGTAATGAAATGAACCACGTAAATGCCGATCCAGACAAAGATGATGAAAATAATCGAACTCTTAATTCATCTCTGCTAGCTGCCTCTCCACATTGAATAATGAAGCGATTGACGTGTTCTATTAGTTGATGTATCATCCTGCCCGGAGAATTTAGTGAAATCTGGTACCTTGTACTGATTTGGGAGAGGAATTAAATCATATGTAGGAGGATATGGAGTCCGATAAGAATAAGTATTGACCTTGGGCTTTATCCCAAACTGATCCTTCATAATTTCTGCTATCCTATCGGCCCAAAAAGCGTCAGCTTCCTGCTGATAACTGGCTAAATTTCTACAGGAGGTACCTGCTGATATCCTTCCACATATCTTTGTGGCCCACGATCTCCAGCAATCGACATATTTGCCGTTACTTGTGGTTCATTAACCATGTTGGAAAGGATTCATTGGCTGAGCTGCCGATGCTTGATTCTGAACACCAGCTTGCATATAACCTTGTTGAATCCCTGCAATCTGTTGATTTTGCTGAACTGTGTGTTGAACAAGTAACTGTCCTGACCAACCATTATTAGAACCCATCGGTACAAAACTCACCGATGGCTGGTAATTTGCTGACATTGTTGGATAATTATAACCAGCTTGAGGCATAAACTGAACCCCAGTTTGACTCATAACAGGGGCTTTCTGCTATATCGGCAGTAAGCTTGCCGATGGATTTGAACTGGGCGTTTGAACCGAAGGCATCTGGAAACCCCCTGGAGTTGGTTGCACAGTAGTTGTGGCATATTGAGGCACTTGGGCCATCGGCGAAATAGTCAATGGTACAGGAGCTTTTCCTACTGCGTCAAACACTTGAGGTAATCCAGGATTGAAAGCAGATGACCCTGGAGGCATACCATATCCCCACCAATTAGTAGGAATCTGGCTATTCTGAGACACAGGGCCTGACATAGCTGATGCCGATAGATCTATACTAAGCTAAATTCGTCCTCCTGGTAGTACCGGATCTGATCGTATCGGTGTAGATTGAATATTAGGTAAGCCTGCCGATACTGGAGAAGAAGTAACTTCTGTACCCACAACGGCCGAGGGAGCCGATGGAGTATTGACAGATGCCGGCTCTGGTTGGTGATAGGCAGGACCCAACATAATGCGGTGATGCTTGTCCTTCTTTGAGAGTTCGAACCACAGCATTATGAACAGTATTGGACAACACATTAGAATGATTAATCAAAGCATAATTTACTGTAGAATTAACCATCTCTTGAAGTTTACTAGGGTTGGAGTCAAAGGTAACCTGCCGAGGCAATGGCAAATCTTGCTTCTGGATAACTTGTCCACTCTTGTTCAGGCTAAACGATTTTAGACAAAGCTGCCTGTATTCTTCTATGGCCTTTTCCATAGCCTGCCTCTGTTCTTCCTTAAGATCTTCTTTTGATACCGCGATAATGTTCCCCGCATCGATCTCAAAATTGAACATATTGATCGGATTGATTGGTCCCACCGGGCGTGCCAAAAGATGTGTTGATGCAAAAGTAGATCTGCAAACACAAAGGGCTAATACCCGAATCGGTATCCAAGGCGTGCCAGTCGATTTGACCTGTTAATCGACAAGGATGAAGATACGAGCACTTTGGTCCTGACAACAGCGATACGCTCGGAAGTCACGGCCAAGAGGTACTCACGCGGAACTCGAGGATCGCCGAAGGTCGCACTGAAGTGATGCAGCTCACCGAATCAATGAGAACTCGTAAAGAGAAAATAATGCAAATTGACGAAGTCGCCAAAAAGTAAGTAGATGCAAATAGGAGTAAAAATTGGTTTTGATATTGATTGATATGTCTATTTACATAGCCCCTCACTCCATATTTATACCCTGATCTAAAGAGACACAACCAAACACAACTAGGACACCAAGCCCATATCTAAGGAAACACGTGACTCTTACATGAATCATACTCTTAACAAATATAGAAAAGGAAATCAACTCCTATCTATTTCCCTGTCCGCCTTAATTATGATGGAAATCTCACTGTCCTTCCCATCGGCATATCCCCTATTTCATCGGCAGTAGTCCTCAAATCTCCCTTCATCAGCATACTCCCTGTTTCATCGGCAGTAGTCTTCAAGCCTCCCTTCATCGGCATCACCAGCTATCGGCAACCATCTTTACAAGCTGGCTTTCATCGGCTATCAAAGTATACAGTAACTTTCCCCTTGCCGATTAGTCCACTCCGAACATTTTAACACGTGCAAAAAACGGTGTCAACAATCACTATTACCTTTGATGTCTTGCGGGGTGTGAGCTCCGACTCGCCCAACCCCTTGGGTGTGAGTTCTGTCTTGCCCGACCCCTTGGGTGCAAACTCTGACTCGCCTAACCCCTTGGGCGCGGGCTCTGGTTCACCTGATCCTTTTGTCGCGGGCTCCGTCTCACCCGACCCCAAGGTCACGGGCTCTGATTCGCCCGACCCTCTGGTCGTGGGCTCCGTATCGCCCGACACTAAGGTCGTGAGCTCTGGCTCGCCCAATCCATTGGTCATGGCTTCGTCTTGCCTGACCTCTTGGGTGCAGTGTCTGTTGAGGGCTGGGGGTATATATACATTTTTCTTTTCTCTCCAACGACTATCTGTGTTTTAAAGTGTCCGTTAGGGCTAGGGGTATATATACCTTTCCCTTTCCTTCCCAATGGCAACCAACCAACCTTCTATCTTCTACTTATGTGTGGTGTTCCCACCATTTTTAGCTATCGATCTGTGATCTACTACCCTATAGGGAGCTAAGGAATTTACCCGATCTAAATTTCGTTGGGTAGATTTTGAATTGTGAACTAATCTCTCCTATAGGAGCGGCAGTGCCACGCTCATGGAGCGGCAGTGCCATGGGTGAATTTGACTTTGGTTTGAGTTGAATTTTTACAGGCCTATTCACCCCCTCTAGACGTACCAAAGATCCTACAAGTGGTATCAAAGCAAGGTTACCTTGTGTGCGCTTCACCGCGTGAGAGATGGAGCCCGAGGGAGAATCCAATGTTGTGAAGCCCATCAATGTCGATCCAGAGGACATTGGGATGCATGACACCGACAACAGTGAGCTTAGCGCCTCTACATCAAGCAACTCCACGCTCCCACAGCTAGAGGCAACCAATGCCAAAAAAGCTCAAAATGAAAAAGAAAGAAGAAGAAGAAGAAGGGCAACTAGAAAAGAGAAAAGAGAAGCAAGAGAGAAGAAGAAGGAGCAGCAGCAGTTAGAAGAAAAGAAAGCAAGAAAATAAGAAAGAAGACTCAAGAGAGAAGCTAGAAGAAAAAGAAGAGAAGCAAGAAAGAAGAAGGAATAAGAAGCAAAAACCTCAAATGCATCTTCAAGTGAGCTATCTAGCAGCTCCAAAGATGGTGATGATGATGAGTCCTACCAAGTGCATAGCAAGAAGGACAAGAAAGCAAAGGGCAAGAAGAATGACGACAACAAATATGCTGTTGTATCCTTTAACTATTCTTCTATGTCTATGACTAACCATGATCGCAAGTCTTTCATCAATGTGCATGTGGGCAAGTTACCTCATTTCAATGGGACTAACTTTGCCAAGTGGAAGCACTTGATGAGAGCCTATCTTATAGATCTTCATCCTAGTATTTGGGAGGTTGTTTGCAATGGATTTGAGCCACCAGTTGATCCTAAGAATCCAACCATGGAAGAAATGAGAATCATCCACCTCGATGGTCAAGCTACTAGTGTGCTACTTAGTGCCTTGGATGATGACGAGTACAATAGAGTGATTGGTGTGGATGTTGCCAAGCAAATTTGGGACACTTTGCATCTTGCACATGAAGGGGTTGACAAAGTGAGAAAAGCAAGAATTGATTTGTTGATGTCCAAGCTCAACCGATTTGTTATCTTGGATGGAGAAGGGCCATAAGAGATATTTGATAGGTTGATGACCATGGTGGGCAAGATTAGAGGCTATGGTTGTGATGAGCTAGATGATCACAAAGTTGTCAAGATTATGTTGGAAGCTTATTCACCAAGAAATGAGACCATAGTAACTCTAATTAGAGACAAGAAGAAGTTTGAGTACTTTACACCAAATGATGTACTTGAGAGGATCTTGACCTTTGATATGCAAAGAGAAGAAGCAAATGAGAGGAAGAAGCTTGGAGAATTACAAGCAAAGCTAGAAGGCATCAAGATCAACAAGGATGTAGCTCTCAAGGCCAACAAATCAAGCAAGCAAGGCTCTACTAGCTAGTCCAAGACCAACAAGCAAGCTTCAACTAGCAAACCCAAAGCAAGCAAGCAAGTTCAAGAAAGAGTAGAGACCACCTCATCCTCTAGTGAGAGTGAACATGATGATGACCAATACGAGAAAGTGGATGATGTTGATCTCTTTAAGAGGAGGTATCACAAGGGGCTAAAGAAGCAAGGCTACAAGGTAGTGAAGAGAAGCTTCCCAAACAAGAAAAAGAGGACATTCTACAATTGTGAAAGCACCAATCACTTCATTGCAAAGTGTCCATATGAGATCAAGGACAACAAATACAAGAAGGACAAGAAAGAGGAGAAGGCTGACCATAGAAAGAGCAAGAAGTACATGGGCGATGCTCACATTGGGCATGAATGGGACTCAACTAAAGAAAGCTCAAGTGAAGAAGATGAGAAAGTTGCAACTATTGCTGTCCATGAGCCATCTTCTTCACCAAGACTCTTCACCAACATGTTCGATGATGACTACTACTCCCCTCACATTTATCTTATGACAAAGAGTGAGAAGGTAAAATCTAAATCCAAGGCCAAAGCTCCTCCAACCCCACCTCCTAGTGATATCTCTAGTAGTGATATTAGTGATAGCTCTAGTGACGATGAATCTAGTGATGAATAAATAAACATGATAACTAAAAAATTTGGATAGAAAGACCAAATTATTCATTACTAAGCTAATGAAGGACTTAGAGAGTATCCAAACCGAGCTAGAATCTAGAGAGGAAACTCTTATCCAACAAGTGGATCTCTACAATGCTAGCAAGGAAGCTCTTGCATTAAAGAGAAGTGAGGTGGAATCCTTGCGCAAGGCCTTGGCCAAAGAACAAGGGGACCATGCTATCACAAAAAAAGAAAATATTGCTCTCAAGAAAAAATATTGTGACTTAGATGAAAAGCACAAAGAACTTGAGCTGCAATATAACACTCTTTGGGATAGTAACTCACATCCCTCTAAGGCAAAGGATGCCTCTACTACCTCCACAAGTCAAGGTTGTGGAAAATGTTATAATATTGATTTGAATGCTTATTCCACTAACCTTGCAAACATGGAGGCAATAAGAAAATAAATTGCTAGACTCAATGAGATCATTGGCAAGGGCTGCTTGAGTGGTAAGGCTCAAGTAAGTGACAAGAAGGCAAATGATTCAAAAGTCCCATAATTCAAGTAAGGGAGACACCCCTTAATCAAGCATGGGCTTGGGCACATTACAGGAGCCAAGACAAATGGAAGAAAGATCATAAATGGCTATGAGTGTGTTAAGTTTGAGAGGACGGAAAGAGTTGGTACAGATTAGCCTACACAGACAGCGGCAGTGCCGTAGTGAAGACCGGCTGTGCCGCTCCCCACAAAAATGGGAAGGCTACCAATTCTGCTCCTAATTAAACTAAGCTCAAGAAGAAGGTGTCCCAGTAGAAACAGGTTCAGAAAAAGCCAAAGGATTCAGTATGGGGTACTATGAACAAGTATGCCTACCAACCAAAGTTTCAACCATCTTGACAAAGCTTAACTTCGTGTTTTGTTTTAAGGAACAACATTAGTGAACAAGTGGTTGCCAAATATATTGGAAAGGAAGCCAACACAAATAGGAATACTATAATTTGGGTTCCTAAATTTCTTGTGACTAACATGCAAGGCCCCAAGTCAAATTGGGGACCTAAATCAAATAACTAAATCTGTTTTGCAGGCATACTCCTCCGATGGGTCAAGTTAGGTGCTTGATAGTGGATGTACAAATCATATGACCGGAGAAAGGAGTATGTTCTCATCATATCCCCCGATGACGCACTCAAATGAAAATATTGTCTTCGGAGACAATTCAAAGGGGGACGTGATTGATCTCGGTAAAGTTGCTATAACCCTTGAGCATTCAATTTCAAATGTATTACATGTTGATTCATTGAGTTATAATTTGTTGTCTGTTTCTCAATTGTGTGAGATGGGCTTCAATTGTCTCTTTACGGATAAGGGTGTGGAAGTCTTTAGAAGGGAGGATTTCTCTATTGTCTTTACGAGTCATTTAAAGGACAAGCTTTACCTAGTTGATTTCAACAAAAGTAAAGTTAATCTTGAGACTTGTTTAGTGGCAAAATCTAGCATGGGGTGGCTTTGGCATCCCTGACTAGCCCATGTTGGGATGAGAAACTTGGCCAAACTTCAAAAGGACGAACACATCTTTGGGCTAACAAATGTTCACTTTGAGAAAGATAGGATATGTAGCGCTTGTCAAGCCGGAAAGTAAGTTGGCATACCTCACCCACCAAAGAGCATCATGACCATGATGCAACCATTGGAGCTCATACACATGGATCTCTTTGGACCGGTCGCCTACCTAAGTATCGAGAGTAACAAATATGGTCTTGTTATTGTTGATGATTATTTCTATTTCACTTGGGTATTTTTCTTGTTTGATAAGTGTCAAGTTAGAGACAAAGTGAAGACTTTTGTTAGAAGAGCTCAAAAAGAGTTCGGTCTCCCCATCAAGAAAATAAGAAGCGACAATGGGACCGAATTCAAGAACACCCAAGTTGAGGATTTTCTTGATGAAGAGGGCATCAAGCATGAGTTTTCAACTCCATACACCCCTCAACAAAATGGTGTAGTAGAGAGAAAGAACCATTCACTCATTGACATGGCAAGGACAATGCTAGATGAGTACAAGACACCAAACATCTTTTGGTGTGACATCGTCAACACCGCTTGCCATGCCATCAACCGCCTCTACCTACACAAGAAGTTGAAGAAAACTTCATATGAGCTTCTAACCAGTAACAAACCTAAGGTGTCTTACTTTAGAGTGTTTGGGCGCAAGTGTTTCATACTTAACAAGAAACCCAAAATCTCTAAGTTTGCACCTAAAGTTGAAGGTTTTTCTTCTTGGTTATGGATCAAATGAGCATGCCTGTCGTGTTTTCAACAAAACCTCCGGGAGAGTTGAAATAGCAGTTAATTCAAGTGTTGTAGTAAAGGAGGATCCACCATGTGAAGCAATCAAGCAATTGGCTATTGGTGATATTAGACCACAAGAAGATGAAGTCACTAAAGTGGTGGTTCCTCTAGTTGCTGCTACACCAATTTCTGCTGACGTACCTGATGCTGAGGGGGAGCTGACCCTTACTGCAAATCAGCAGAGCGGCAGTGCCGCACATAAGAGCGGCAGTGTCACACTCCCTCTGATAGCAGCAGTAAGTCCAACTCCAATTCAAGGATAGAACCTACAACCCATATTCGAGCAAGAAGATAATGAAGATCTAGAAGATGGACAAGAGGCCATTGATCATCCAAGGCTAAGGCAAACAATACAATGGGATCATCCCATTGACAATATCCTTAGGAGTCTTCGAAAGGGGGTAACAACTTGTTCACATTTAGCAAACTTTTGCTAATATTACTCGTTTGTTTTCTCTTTGGAACCTCTTAAGGTTGAGCAAGCACTTGGTGATCTAGATTGGGTGATGGCTATGCAAGATGAGCTCAACAATTTTGAAAGAAATCAAGTGTGGACCATGGTGGAGAGACCCAACACCAATATCACTGGCACCAAGTGGGTCTTCCGCAACAAGCAAGATGAGAATGGCGTGGTGACAAGAAATAAGGCAAGTAGAGGGCTTGGACTTTGAGGAAACATATGCATCGGTGGCAAGACTTGAAGCAATCTGAATGCTTCTAGCCTATGCCGCTCATCACAATTTTAAGCTATATGAAATGGACGTGAAGAGTTCATTCCTCAATGGCCCCATTCAAGAACTTGTCTATGTTGAGCAACCACCGGGTTTTGAAGATCCCAAGTTCCCCAACCACGTCTACAAACTCCAAAAGGTGCTCTATGGGCTTAAGCAAGCACCAAGAGCATGGTATGAATGCCTTAAGGAATTCTTGCTTAAATAAGGCTTTAAAATAGGCAAAGCTGACCCTACCCTTTTTACTCATAAAGTTGGTAAAGATATATTTGTGTACCAAATATATGTCGATAACATAATATTTGGTAGTACTAATCATACTTTTTGTGAGGAATTTAGTAGGATTATGACAAAGAGATTTGAGATGTCCATGATGGGTGAGTTGAAGTTCTTCCTCGGATTTCAAATCAAGCAAGTGAAGGATGGAACTTTTATTAGTCAAACGAAGTACACCCATGATATGCTCAAGAAGTTTGACATGGTGAATGCCAAGCCTATCAAAACTCCCATGCCAACCAATGGACATCTTGATCTCAACATTGAAGGGAAAGCCATGAATACCAAGGTATATCGTTCCATGATCGGCTCTCTACTTTATTTGTGCGCATCTAGGCCCGATATTATGCTTAGTGTGTGCATATGTGCTAGATTTCAAGCCAACCTGAAAGAGTGTCACTTGGTGGCCGTTAAGAGAATCTTGAGATATTTAGTACACACTCCTAATCTTGGTTTGTGGTATCCTAAGGGCTCTAAGTTTGATCTACTTGGGTATTTGGATTCCGATTACGCCGGTTGCAAGGTAAATCAAAAAAGCACTTCGGGGACATGTCAATTCCTTGGACGGTCCCTAGTGTCTTGGAGTTCTAAAAAGCAAAATTGTGTAGCCCTTTCCACTGTCGAGGTTGAGTACATTGCGGCCGGTGCCTATTATGCCCAACTACTTTGGATGAGGCAAACTCTTCGTGATTTTGGATGTTATTTTACCAAAATCCCATTATTATGTGATAATGAGAGTGCCTTTAAGCTTGCCAACAATCCTGTAAGCCACTCAAGAACTAAGCACATAGACATTCGACATCATTTCTTGAGAGACCACGAAGCCAAAGGAGATATCAAAATTCGCCATATGAGCACTGAAAAACAACCAGCCAATATCTTCACTAAGAATCTTGATGAGTCAAGGTTTTGTGCTTTGCGTAGTGAGCTAAATATACTTTATTCTTATAACGTGGTTTGAATTTCAGCATGCCTCTGCTTGATAAACTAGTATCTAGGCAAAACAGTTGAAAATTTTCATATTGTGTATGAAAATAATCTCTAAAAGGCAACTTATGTATCATGATCATGGTCTATATCGATTATTTGTTTTTGGTCATGGTATATAGGTGATATGTGTCCATATCTTATATAGAGAGAATCATATAGATTATAGCTAACTCCCACTATTTTGGGGAGTGTGGCAGTGCCACACTTTGAATCTCAATTAAGATTCGGCCCAAACGGTTTTACTGTGGGGCCCATTTATTCTTCCTCTTATCCTCAGTTCCACAGTGACTTCTTTCCCCCTCTCTCTTTTCCCCGATGTCAACGCTTGCGCCTCTCTCCTCTTGCACCCACATCATCGCCATCGCTTGGCCATGCGTTGCCGATCTCTGGCAGTGTCGTGGCAGCTGCTAGCACTCCCTCAACATCGCTAATGGCTGCTACTGCCCCTGGCCCCAGTAGTTTCTTCCCTCTCCTCTCTATTCCTTGATTGAGAAGATGAAGCACGGAGATAATGACTGAAAGGGGAAAAGAAAGATGAATGAGCCAAGAGACAAGGATCTACTTCATCGTGGTCGAGGGAGGTCAACAGCAGCAGGAAGTAGTGCAGCTCTAAGGGGACTTGGTGATAGGGGGGAGGAGCGTGCAACACATTGAAGATGAGGAGAGGCTAGAGATGGTAGGTCGTACCACTGATGCCATTCCTGACACTCCACAACATCTCTCTGAGTTTGATGGCAGATACATAAGAGATTTTGAGGGTGAGATCATCATGAGACCTCCAGCTGACTCCCACCAGCATGCGGTTGTTAACTATTCCAAGAGTTGGAGGCTGGTGGAAGAGGCAAGGAGGATCAATCCCTATGCAGTGCGCAAGGATTTGGGCATTGATTATAGATTCTGGAATGAGTTTCATTCTAACTTTTATGCCACTAGCATTCTTGCATCCAAGAAAACCAAGATCATCAAGATGCAGTATATTGATTGGGATGAGATGCAGGAGAAGGAAGAGCCTGAGTTTAACAAGGTAATCAAAATTTGTGATAGATTCTAGCTTTTAGACATCATGGGTTTCTAGTATAACTGGAATGAGGAGGTCCTTGCATAGTTTTATGCCACATACTTCTATGACCAGACCTCTGATGAGATTCACTGGATGACTGATGGTCAGCACTACCGAGTCAACTTTGTTACTTTCAGCTGGATTCTTGGCTTTGGGGAGGAGCACAAATGTTACACTTACATTCATGATGAGCCTCGAGCTGAGTTCCGTGACATCAGTTACATATGGAGAGATAGAGGGATTGTAGATGGCAAGAGGAGTGGTCTACATAGCTTCTATTACATCCTCAACAACCTCATCAGGAACACCATCAACCCAAAGGATGGAGCAGCCTCAGATATTAATGGTTTTGTGAGAAATATGTTGGCTAGATTTGCTCTAGGTGGGGATAGGTTCAATGTCCCTAGATTCATGTGGACTGAGTTAAGATTTGCAGTGGAGGATGGGAGGAGGGGGGTTGCCATATGCCCCTTACCTCATGTTCATGATTGAGAGGATCACTGGATTTTATTTTCCGAAGGATGGGAAACACACCATCTACAAAATTGAGAAGACCCAGCCAGCTGTAGCTACTCAAGGAGCAGGGAGCTCTCATACTCATGTAGACAACCCTGAGTCTTCCCACTCTAGGTCTCATAGAGGATGCAAGATAAAGAAGTTTGGCAAGTGGTTGAAGGCAATCTTTGGCAAGTGCACCTATGCAGCTGACAGAGCATATGAGTCACGGCTTGAGCAGCATCAGCAGCGTGGACAAGACCTTCCACCACTTCCTCCTATTCCACCTCCTCCATAGTATGACCTTCCGAGTCTCTCTGACATAGATTTAGATGATGATATTGATTGGATGGACATCCAGGGAGATGATGAGTAGGTGTTGATCTTTCTTCTTTTCCTCCCTTTTTGGTGCTTTATGCCAAAGGAAGAGAAAATTAGAGGGGTCAATAACTTTTCATAGCAGCTACGCTTCATGTCCCATTCAATGAGTGTTAGTCTTCGCTAGGTGGAGTTTGAGAGTCGCTCAAAACTCTAAATTATGAAATAATGCTACTATTTGACTCTTTGTGTATCGGATATGGACATGTATCATTGTGTGGATTAGAAGTCATCTTATTGTGCTAGGTTGCATATCTTTCTTATCTGAGCTAACTGTGTGGTGCTTGACCCTGTTGAAAGGTCCTAATGGCTAGAGGGGGGGTGAGTAGCCTATTAAAAATTTCTACAACAACACTTAACAAACCGGTTAGACAATTATGAGGCGAAGCAAGTGTTGTGCTAGCCTACTAAAAAGCAAGCCACCTACCACAATTCTAGTTTATATAGTTTCTATCCACACAATAGCTATAACACTACACTAAGTTAGTGTGCTCTCAAAGGCTAACTAAAGAGCCACACTAACCAAACTAACAAGCTCTCACAACTAGCTACACTAAAGAGCTTGACAACTAGTTTGCGGTAAAGTAAAGAGAGTGAGCAAGAAGGTTATACCGCCATGTCAAGGAAGGAGCTAAACAATCACAAGAATGAATACCAATGAAGACCAATCACCTCAGAATCAAATGATGAACACAATGATTTTTTACCGAGGTTCACTTGCTTGCCGGCAAGCTACTCCTCATTATGGTGATTCACTCACTTGGAGGTTCACGCGCTAATTGGCATCACACGCCAAACCCTCAATAGGGTGCCGCACAACCAACACAAGATAAGGATCACACAAGCCACGAGCAATTCACTAGAGTATCTTTTGGCTCTCCACCGGGGAAAGGTCAAGAACCCCTCACAACCACCACTATCGGAGCCGGAGACAATCACCACCCTCCGCTCAACGATTCTCGCTGCTTCAAGCCATCTAGGTGATGGCAACCACCAAGAGTAACAAGTGAATCCTGTAGCAAAACATGAACACCAAGTGCCTCTAGATGCAAACACTCAAGCAATGCACTTGGATTCTCTCCCAATCTCATAAAGATGATGAATCAATGATGGAGATGAGTGGGAGGGCTTTGGCTAAGCTCACAAAGTTGTTATGTCATTGCAAATGGCCAAGAGAGTGAGCTTGAGCCAGTCATGGGGCTTAAACAGAAGCCCCCATGAAATAGAGCCATTGTACCCTTTCACTGGGCACAACACGGGGTGACCAGACGCTGGACCTCAGCGTCCGGTCACGCGATGCGTGCCACATGTCCCCTCTCTTCAAATGTTGATCGCCCGATCTCAACAGTCAAGTGATGACCGGACGTAGAACCCTAGTGTCCGGTCGTTTCCAGTAAGCATTCAGAGACTACTTTTCACGACCGGACGCGTCTGGTCATGCTCGACTGGACACACCTAGCATCCGGTCACTTGGTGACTCCTCTATCCACTGCCACATTAACAAGACTGGATGCACCCTATCAGTGTCCGGTCAATGACCAACGATGCGCGCCCTCTGCTGCCATTGACCGGACGCGCTGGTCCAACCGAGACCAGCGTCCGGTCACTTACAGTGACCTCTGTCTTTTCTGTCTAGGGCGCCGGTGAAGTTTCTAACCCTTGCTCAAATGTGCCAACCACCAAGTGTATCACCTTGTGCACATGTGTTAGCATATTTTCACAAAACATTTTCAAGAGTGTTAGCACTCCACTAGATCCTAAATGCATATGCAATGAATTAGAGTATCTAGTGGCACTTTGATAACCGCATTTCGATATGAGTTTCACCCCTCTTAATAGTACGGCTATCGAACTTAAATGTGATCACACTCTCTAAGAGTCTTGATCACCAAAACAAAATAGCTCCTACCATTTATACCTTTGCCTTGAGCCTTTTATTTTTCTCTTTCTTCTTTTCAAGTCTAAGCACTTGATCATCACCATGGCATCACCATCATCATGTCATGATCTTCATTTGCTTTACCACTTGGAATGTGCTACCTATCTCATGATCACTTGATAAACTAGGTTAGCACTTAGGGTTTCATCAATTTACCAAAACCAAACTAGAGCTTTCACTTGTCTTGCTCGTATAGTTAGGTGCAGCACTGCCGCACAGCAGCAAGCACATGTCTACATAAACTATCATTTGCATCACGTTTTACATACCTAACATAGTATGCAGCACCCCACAGGAGCATGGATGTAGGGGGAGCCCCATAACTTTCAAAAAAATATGAATCTTGGCTTCTTATGCCAATTTGAGAATTTAATTCTCTATTCATATACTTAGGGGGAGGCTCTACACCCATGGTTCAAAAATCTCAGTATTTATTTTATATCTTTTGTAAAGCTCTAATTGGGTTATCATCAATCATCAAAAAGGAGAAGATTGAAAGTGCAATCAACCCCTAATTGTGGGTTTTGGTGATAATGACCACGCAATTAGAGAACTAATGAGATTTATCGAGATGACAAGCAAAAAATTTATATTCGAGGATGCTACACAAAACTAAGGAGCCCATCGCGGGCTCCGGTTCGCTCAACCCTTTGGTCGTGGGCTCTGTCTCGCCCGACCCCAAGGTCGTGGGCTCCGGTTGAAGGGTCGAGATGGCGACTAGAGGGGGGGGGGTGAATAGTCTTTTCTAAAACTTAATCGCGTCGGCTAACCGATACAAGTGCGGAATTAAAACTATCGGTCTAGCCAAGACTATACCCCATTATATATGTTCACTAGCACCTTGCAAAGATAACAATTATGCAACAAAGGTGCCAGGGTAGTTAGAGCTCTCCTAAACAATTCTAGGAGCAAGGTTACACAAACCTATGCCACTAGTACTTTAAGCAACAAGGGAGCTCCTACACATGCTAGTAAGCAAAAGCACAAAGCTAACGATGCTCACTAGCAATGCTCAATAACAAGGCAACCAATGCCTAATTAGAGAGCGCAAATACTTAGCTACACAAACTAAGCAATGTGACTAACAAGGTTACTAAAACCAAATTAGCCACGCAAGGGAGCTACTTCTATGCTACACAAGCAAGAAGGTAATTAGCAAGCTACACAAGCTATCTAATTACAAGAGCAACTACACAAGCTTAATATGTATAAAAGTAATGGCAAGCTTGTGTAATGGGGATGCAAACCAACGGGAAGAACAAGGTTGACACGATGATTTTTCTCCCGAGGTTCACGTGTTTGCCAACACGCTAGTCCCCGTTGTGTCGACCGCTCACTTGGTGGTTCGGTGGCTAATTAGCATCACCCGCTAAGCCCGCACATCGGGCACCGCAAGAACCTACCCCTTGAGTGAGGGTAGCTCAATGACACGCTTTACTAGAGTTGCTCTTCGCGGCTCCCGCGGGGTGAGCACAATGCCCCTCACAAGCACTTCTCCGGAGCGCCGCACAAGCTTCTTGCGCGCTTCGACGGAGACCACCACCAAGCCGTCTAGGAGGTGGCAACCTCCAAGAGTAACAAGCACCACCGGCTTGCAACTCGATCACCTAGTGCCACTCGATGCAACCTCATGATGCAATCGCACTAGAATCGCTCACTCACACAATCGAATGATCACTATCAAGTATATGTGTGATGGAGGGCTCCCAAGCACTCACAAGCATGTACACTAAGTCCCTTGAGGTGCTCAGCACCAGCCATGCCCGAAGGCCACTTCTATTTATAGCCCCAAGGGCTAAACTAGCCGTTACCCCTTCACTGGGCAACGGTCGGGCCGACCAGACGCTCCGGTCGTGTTGACCGGATGCTGGACCTCAGCGTCCGGTCGCTCGCAGACGACCACGTGTCCCGATTCCAACGGTCACTTGACCTGACCGGACGCTCCAGCTTCAACTGACCGGATACTGGACCCTCAGCGTCCGGTCATTTCCAGTAAGCTCCCAAGCATGACCGGACGCGTCCGGTCGAACGCGATCGGACGCAGCACCAGCGTCCGATCACTCTCTAGCTACTGCTACACTCTACGTCAGTGCGACCAGACGCAGGCAGTCAGCGTCTGGTGCTTTTGGATCCAGCGTCCGATCACTTGACCGACGCTAGCATCTCCTCCATTCTCTTCACCCTTGCTCAAGTGTGCTAACCACAAGAATTTGCATCCGGCGCAATAGAAAATAGACATTCTATTTTCCCGAAAGCGCCAAATCCCGCCGAGCTTGCAAGGCGGGAGGGAGAGAGGGACCCAAACCCATCTCAACCCTGCAAACACCACTGCCTTTGTAAATGTGCCAACACCACCAAGTGTACACCACCATGTGTATATGTGTTAGTATTTTCACAATCATTTCCCAAAGGATGTTAGCCACTCAACTTGCCATGCCACTCGATCCTAGCGACAATGCAAAGTTAGATCACTCGAGTGGCACTAGATGACCGATATGCAAACAAGTTTGCCCCTCTTGATAGTACGGCCATCTATTTTAAACCCGGTCATAAACTTCTCTACACACCTATGACCGGTGAAATGAAATGCCCTAGGTTATACCTTTGCCTTGCGCATTCCATTCCATCTCCTTCAATGTCGATGCAACACATGCACCAACACGATCAACAATGATATGATCCACTTCATATCATCACATGATCATATTGGTTCATCGATCTTGACTCTACTTGCTCTTCACCGTTGTCATCGTCCATCGGCGCCAAGTCTTGCTCAAGCTTCACCGCCACGTGGTCCATCACTCCAAAGCCTTCGACTTGCCCTTCACGCTTGCAACCGGTCCATCAAGCCAAGTCTTGTCTTGATCTTCTCCACCTTGATCACATGACTCAATGTCATGTCTCATGTGCATTTAAGCTCCTTCATCATCACATGTGTGAGCTTTGCAACATCTCCAGGCCATTTTCACCTTCATGGCATATGTTGCTCACACACATGTACCTGTGGACTAATCACCTGTGTATCTCACATAAACACAATTAGTCCACCTAAGTTGTCACTCAATTATCAAAACCAAACAAGGACCTTTCACCGGTTCGCCCGACCCTCTAGTCGTCGGCTCCGGCTCGCCCGACCCTCTGGTCGCGGGCTCCGGCTCGCCCGATCCGTTGGTCGCGGCTTCGTCTCGCCCGACCTCTTGGGTGCAGTGTCTATTGAGGGCTAGGGGTATATATATATTTTTCTTTTCTCTCCAATGGCTATCTACGTTTTAAAGTGTCCGTTGGGGGCTAAGGGTATATATACCCTTCCCTTTCCTTCCCAATGGCAACCAACCAACCTGCTCTCTTCTTCTTCACTTCAACACGCTAAAAACAGAGCAAGAGCTCTCTCACTCCATTGTTGACCTCAAGTCCCCAAGCAAATCTATTGATTTTTCCATCAATCCTTGAGGGAAAAAGGGTCCCAAACTTGAATAGAGAGCAGCTCTATTGATCCCAAACTCTAAAGAGCACTTGGTTCACGTTTTAGTCGGCAGTTGTGTTTGTTACTCTTGGAGCTTGGCTCCTCGCCAGCTGGCGCGTCACCCAACGAACTTGCCAAGTTTGTGGCAGCCCCGGGAGGTTTGTAACTATCTCTTGAAGCTAGTAAACCCACCCCTCATCTCAAGAGTTAAGTCTCTTGACTTGAGAACGAGGAAGGGCTGGAAAGCTCTAAACCTTAGTGGCTAACTTCAACAACGTGGAGGTAGGCAAGCCTCGGTGGCGAGACAAACCACAGGATAAATCATTGTGTCACTTGTGCTTGATTTATATTACTTGCATGACATATTGTGATTGAGGTGATTTCTAGGATTGAGGTCGATCTACTTATGTGTGGTGTTTCTATCATTTTTAGCTGTCGATCTGTGATCTACTACCCTGCAGGGAGCTAAGGAATTTACTCGATCTAAATTTCGTTTGGGTAGATTTTAAACTGTGAATTAATCTCTCCTACAGGTGCGGCAGTGCCGCGCTCACGGAGCGACAGTGCCATGGGTGAATTTGACTTTGGTTTGAGTTGAATTGTTACAGGCCTATTCACCCTCCTCCAGCCAAAGATCCTACACACGGGGAGGAGGGGAGCGCGAGGAGGGCGACGGGTCACGTGCTCCCCAATCGCATGACCCGTCGCGTAGTAGAGTTTCCATAGAAAATTGTTTTGGTAGCAGGGAGCCGCGTGTCACATACATGACGACCATACACAAATGCCAATTAATTCCACATGGCGTGTTTGCATACTATTCCCACACATAGGCTTTGCAAGCGGGGTGATGTCCTCTGTTGAGCTCCAGGGCGGCTCAATGATTCGGATTAGCCATGTCCGGGGATTGGAGGGGCGAGGATAAGGCGACTTGGCACCCGGCTCCCCGAAGGAGCGCGCTCTGGGCGGTACAAACTGAGTTTGTCCCTATCGCTCACCCCCTGCTGCCTCACGGCTGTGGCTACTAGCTGACAAGCCCCTGCATCCAAACCCTTCTCCGGTTGGGTGTGACTCGTGCTGTTGGCCTCCATGGACGCTTTTTGTTTGTACACCTTTGGTCTGTCTCGTGCGCAATGATGCGTCGTCCCGGCCGGCCCCCTGTACTGTGTGCCGTGACAACGAACGATCCATCCCCGGCCATTCGTTAGTTGTGCAGTTACGGTGTTTCTAGTGCAAGTGTGCAACTTGGCGATCGATCGAGCTAGGCCGAGACTGTTAACGCCTGGCCACCGTACCACATGGCCACTATTCTCTCGATAGCTCGCACAAGTCGTATTATTACTATATACATGTCTATACGACGATGTACGCCGAGGTGGAATGCAGCTATGGCGCCATGGCGGCGAGATCGTACTGCATGCGAGGCTCCCCTGACAGATGCATGCGTAGCTACAGTGTCCGTCGTACACGTCTCTCTCGATCCGGCTCTAGAGTCGCCGGTCGATCAAAATCGGCAGTGTGCATGTGCGATGCGCGTCGATCGGCTCCACGGTCGTTCCTATCCACGAAAAGCACAGTAGGACGTCAGTGCAAGCAGGTGTACGTACCGTCGCGATCGATCTGTCTGTCTGTCCCTGTCCGGCCTGTCCTCTAATCTACATGCATGCGGCCCGATCGAGCCGGCATGCACGTGGGATCGGAGTGGGACGATGACGATGGCTGCTCCTACAACAACACTTGGTTGCTTTCCACGTACAGGGGGAGGGAGGCGCGTCGGGCGGGCGCGGGGCGCATCCCCTTGTCGCCGGGCACGGCCGGGGCAGCGGAGGGGTCGACCTCGCGTTCCGTTGCGTTTGTACGCCACCCGCCACCGTCTTATTCCCCCGGCCCGGCCGGCCAGCCCGATCAGCATCCCACATGCATATGCATGCGGATGCGAGCGGTGCATGCTACCGCAAGCATGCACGGACCGAAGCACGTACAGGTGCATGGATAGATGATGGTGTCGTCTCGACCAAGCTAGCTAGCTGCTAGCTAATCTGTATAGCATGCAGAGCCTTTAATTTTCGATCGGATCGATCGTGCGTGCTTCAAGTGACGGATTTTGCGCGACGTCCGACACCGGTACAACCCTGCTGATAGGAAGGCCTGCGCTGCCAATTGGTGCAATGACAAACGGTAACGTACGCAGGGCTGCTCATGCATGCACTTTGCATGGATCTAGCTACATCCAGGTGCTTGCCTTGCCGACGACTTCAAGAACTAGCGTACCGATATCATCATTTCGCCAAGCTTATAACTTATGCATGCAAATTAAACTGAATAATGTGCGTACGTGCAAGTGTGCAACACGAGAAATATGCAATGAGCACCCTCTCTCTCTCTCTCTCTCTCTCTCTCTCTCTGATCTCTCTCTCTCTCTCTCTCTCTCTCTCTCTCTCTCTCTCTCTCTCTCTCCTATTTTGCTTTTGGCTGACTCTCTTTGAACGTTGAGGGCCTCGGGCATCTCTGTCCATGCGTTTTCGCCTGCTTTATATTATAATATCATCTTTCTCTCCGCACATACACATTGGCAGCCGGATCGGACCGACACCGGCCATGCATGGAGCAATCCAAGTTCCATGTGACTTGATGGTAACGCTTGCGTGCTTCTTCTTCACTCTGTTGTGCGCAGGCCTGCACTAGTACTTTTATAGCTAGCTAAGTAGCTATTAGTGCTAGCCGCTAGCATTACCCGCCACTAGTATCTTTATCTAGCTAATCTTCCGAGACTATTATTATTTTATCCATACAAAAGGTCACACTAACAATCAGTTCAACTTAAAATTGATTCCGGCCTGTGTGATATCAATGATCAAGAAGAATTGATAATCAAGTTCTTCAGGTAATATATAATGAGAGTAATACAGCTGAACTACACAACGCAGACGCTCACAACGCACGCACTCTCACACTTTAAACGTATGCGCACAAATCCTACCCCTACGAGCACCTTCGAAGACAAGACCGGCAAATCCTTGAAATGAGATTGACGAAGCTAGTCACCACATGACAAACAAATTAATAAAGCTATACAATAATACTGAGAGTATACTTTTGTGTTTCTACGAATCATCGATCTGTAGAGGTGGTTTTTCAACTGTCTCTACAAATCAAATTACTAGGGGCGGCTAGGAATAGAAGTCGCCTCTAGAAATCGAGTTTGTAGAGAGACGGCTCGAAATACAATCACCTCTGCAAATCATTGTCTAGAAATTATAAATTCGAGCTTAAAAATAGCAAAGAAAATGTAGAGACGGCTACATCTAGAGCGGCCTCTAAAGATAGAGGCATTTGTAGAGACGACTAAAAATAACAACTATCCCTACAAATGCATTTCTAAAGACAGCTCGTTTCATGATGATTTTTAGCGGTGGCTGTTGATTGACCTGTCTCTATTAAAGAGGAGTCGTCTCTAGAAATCATATTTGTAATAGTGATAGCGTCAATAACAGTTGCTAGAATTTGATTGGAACTCATATTTATAATTTATTATCAAATAATCTCTACAGGTTGCAGCAGTGTGCAATGACTGGAGAGGAGTGTGCATACGTAGCTATCGTCCCAGCTGTTTGTATTGACAGATGAACATACATTTCTTCTAGTCAGTCGTACCGACAACTAGGTGCATGATTACTCCCGCGATCGATCGCTAGCCGCAAGCCCAATCTGCGTCCAGCGTGCATGAATGACTAGTCGTCAAAGGTCCCAAGCAAACCATATATTAGCTCTTGTACAACCAATCATGCATATGAGTCTAAGCGCATATATGTTGGATCAGCAGGAAAAAAAAAACACTCGGGCTACGGGTAGACACCCCGAGCTATTTTAGCTTAAGGTAGAGAATTTATTACCAAGTCCAAGAAAACATCCGAACCTCATGTCCCGCCCTTACCTGATAAGAGGGTCGGTCCATTTTACCTGGGAACACAGGACAAGTGAGGGTTTTTTTTCACACCGCCGACTAGAAATTCATCTGACCAAGGATTAGAACACTGATCACGGGAGACGTCACCAGAAGGCTTGACCAACTGATCTAGCGGTAGGCTGGATGAGCAACTAAAGGTGCATTAATTATAATTGCCCTGTTCGCTTGGCTGATAAGCCATGACTGAAAGTACCGTTGGCTGATTTGTTGTGAAAAAAAATACTATTTATTGGTTGAAAAAATATGGCTTATAAGCCCAGCGAACCGGACGAATATCGATGTGATCTTAAACAAAGTGGCCACCCGACAGACAGGGACGTGGGCTAGCTGGAAAACTAGCTTAAGTGCTTGTCATGACCGATGTTGTTTATGCGCCACACTGTGGTGGCCTGCTGCCATGCATCAGTTTACTTACACCAATGCAAGGTCAGGTGGGCTCGCTGAAATTAAAACTGTGTGTGTAAATCAACTTCAATTTTGTTATCAATTTCTTCTTCCAATCGCAAATATAAAGTCCACAAACACAAGTACAGATACAAACTGATAGGAAACGGTCGCACCTGTCGAGTGCAGTAGCAGAGAGTGCAGTAGTGCAGGCAGTGAAAGAGGAGGGGCGCTAGCCATGATTAGGCGCGGGACATGATGATGGGTTTGGCGGGCCACGTATTCGTGCCGCGTAGCCATCATTGAGTGAGAGAGGATTACGCAGCTCGGCACTGGAGGGCCCATGGGCAAGAAGGCCCATGTACGTGTCCACGGGGGGAGCGCGGCCAGCGCGGGCCCGTCCTGCCGTCCCCAGATCTCAACTATCGGATTCGTGGACCCCGTCTCCGCCAAGTTCAAACGGGCCGAAAGGACAGCCCCTGTAGGCCAGGGCCCAATAGTGCCTTGGCATACTTGACGCTGACGCTGCCACCGTCCCAGTCCCACTGCTCACACTCCACAGGGGATAGGCACAGATGACAGGACACGTTGGTACTAGAGCAGTGAAGTTGAAGTCACCACTGTTTTTTAGTGCTGTTATTAAACAAAGATTAGATTAGTGACTGAGAGGGCAGTACAAGTAGCGTGGAAGTTACTACTGGCGATGCTGAATGCCATGACAGGAGATGTGTGTACAGTAAGTTCAGGGAGTCTTATCATGCTTCATGCATCGAGGTCGATGAGTGAAAAAAATAAAAGGAGGAAGAAGAAAAGATGCGGGGGCGAAAAACACGAGCGGCTATGGAACAGTCGATGTGGAGTGATGGGGTTCATTCAGGTGATGGGTGTGAAGACTGACGTGCGGTGACCGTCGTCGTCGCATGACAATGGCGGCACTGTGGATTGGAGCACCGTAATTTCTCCTCGGAAAAGACAGCGGCAACAGCGACGGCAACCATCAGGGGACTGTTCCTCACCATGGGAGCTGCTACACAGATACCGATTGCCCTCTCTTTTTTCCTCCTATCAATAGTAGCAAGCACGGATCAAAGAGTGCCTTTGACCATATGTAGGAGTACTACGAGCTCGATCGACTCCCACACCTGAAAAAAGCAACAGGGTAGCATGAACAGATAGAGCTACTGCTTACAATGAAAAAGATCCGAAAGGCAGAATCATGGAGTACTACGTGCCGCATGCAGCAACGAAACGTAACGTGTGGAGTGGAGCTCGCTGGCCCTCCGCACGGCCGGCACCACCGATTCTGATGAATGAGCAGGCCAGCAGCTCGTCTCTCTTTTTTCCTCCGGTCAGGCGGTCACTGCTCCTGCACCTGGCGAGTGCTCCTAGCTGGTATAATCATCACGAGCGTGGCAAGCCTCGCCCTCCTTTCCTCCCGCATTTCCGTCCCTGACCAAAAGCTGGCCTCGTCTCCGCATCCGGCAGCGGCGATTACCTTGGAGGCTTGGACTCACTGGCATGCATGACACGCATCCTTTTTTCTTTCTTCCTCCTCCGTCCCGGAGGCAGGCACGCACACAGACACAGGCAGCCTTGCTCCGCGCAGAGATCAGAGGTGGTGTAGCGGCGCAGGCCCGTCTGATTGCAACCGCATTGCACTGCGTCCTTCCAGTCGGCTTTTTCTTGCCAACCGCCAACTCCCTCTGCCTCCCTCTCGGTGTGGATCTCCATTGCCAACTGAACAAGCTAGCTAGGGGGTTTCAATTGGCTCCGGCGCCCGAGAAATGAGCAGGGAGGGGAGGATACCGAGCAGCAGCAGCCCGTAGAGCGGAGAATGTTTTCCAGAGGGGGAGCAGGCCTTGATGTTTTTCCCTGTGGAGCGTCGCGCGACGGGCTGATGGGTCACTTCAGGGGAGCTGGATGATTGCATCGGCCAGAGTGAAAGGCGAGTGGTGGCAGACTGAGTAAAAATGTGCGTGGCCGGCTGCACATCGCCCGCCGGGAGAAAGATGGAGAGAGGGATGGTCGTCTCGTCTGCGCAGCTGCTGCTCCGTCTGAAACTCTGAATACGCCCAGGCACAGGAGAGAAAAGAGAAAAGTTAGGGGGTGTTTGCTTCACAGCTCCTAAAATTTGTGCACTTTTCGCTGGGTTGATAAGCCATAGCTGAAACTACTATTGACTGATTTATTGTAAGAGAAAAATACTGTTCGTTGGCTAAAAAAGTACGGCTTATAAGCTAAGCGAACATGGCGTTAGTCCCTGTCACATCGACTGCATTAAACATGTTTGACACTATTTAAAGTATTAAACATAGACTAATTATAAAACTAATTATACAGATTGATACTAATTTGTGATACGAATCTATTAAGCCTAATTAGTCCATGATTTGATAATATAGTGCTACAATAAACATGTGCTAATGATGGATTAATTAGATTTAATAGATTCATATCACGAATTAGTCATGGCTTCTGTAATTAGTTTTATTATTAATATCCGAACACCTAACGTGACGATAGATATGATATCCGATATGACACCTCCTAAACTTTAATCCCTGTATCCAAACACCCCTTTATAGCGGCGTCAGATAAAAAGGGCCAAACTGCTGGCATGTCATCTTGCCATGGCATGGAGTATGTGACTTTCTTTGTTCCAAATTATCTGTTGTTTTTTGTTTCCATATTGCAAGTTTGACTCGATTTGTAGAAAATACGTGCAATATTTGTATCTCCAAATAAATTTATGAAAAAACTAAATTAAAAGGTCTTTCCAGTAATACTAATTATGTACCATAAATATTAATATTTTTAATATATATTTTGTCAAAGTCATTTCTCCGGAAACGAAAACAATAGATACTTTGGGACGGAGTGAGTAGGTACCAGTGGATATGATCAAGAGTTTTCAAAATTGTGCTTGTTGGAGGCCGGGCTTTCGTTTATCCTGATTTGAGTTTTACCAATCATGCTGCCGCTGACCGTGCGGTAAATATCACCCCAATTCGTAACCGGAATGTTCCTACAATTAGGAGTAGTTTGTTGTAGCCAAAAGGGAGAAAAGGAATCATTTTCTGGTTTTCTCTCAAAAGATCCCTTTCCAAAAGGATAGACCGTCGTCAGGAACGTCTGTTGTTAAGCTGGTTATGGATGGAGCGTTGTTATTCAGACGCCAACAGGCAATGCAATCACTCAGATTTATATGAGTGTTCTCATGCGACCGGCCTATGGAACATCGTAGAGCATTCCTCAATTAGTAAGCTTGTCTCCCGGCTTTCCACGTAAGCATCTTCGTCTTGAGTTTCTTGGCCGAAAGAAACACTGAAATGATTGCTCAACGGAAGATAAACTCAGTTATGATATGAAATGAGCTAACAAATCTTTCCAATGAACAAGTGTTCTCTGCAATTACAGTGAAATCCATCCATTCATCTTTAGTTTCAGCTGGACTATGCATGCATATACGCCTGCCAATGTGTACGGTGGCGTAAAGCACACGAGTAAGAGTAATAATAGGTCGACACACATGGCCGTGGGCACTAGTTCATGTTGGATGCCAACCTGAGCTGGTTGGGATTCGAGAGCACGAGGCATCAGGCAGGCATGTACATACAGCATCCATGCATCGATCTGCATACGTCTGCTCTCTGCTGGCACGAGCTTGCAACAACTCCATGGCATGATGATGATGGTGCGAGAACTGCTGGGAGCAACGTACCCAGAGATAAAAGTACTTGCTTGCCTTTGCATACTTTGGTTTGGCGTGCGTGCTGCGTTTGCATAGACCCAAATGATGAAACAGGCGAACGAGGAGGGAGAAAGGGGCTGCTCTCAAAAATATATATACTCCTATATATGTCAATAGTTGGCTATTTTTTTGTGTGTGTGGAAGATGGTGAAGTGTGCTGCACCTTCTCCCCTGTACGGCATGAAGAAGTACCGTGTTAAATATATGGTATCGAGTACTAATCGATGATGATATGCTTGACAATTCATCATAGTTCTGATTAACCATTGACAGGACAAGCTACATGCCATCATCTTATTCTCTCTCACAGAACATTATTGAATTAGCCGAAATCAGCTGCAACTGGATCAGCCGAACGGTAATGAAATAATATTAATAAGGCAGCCACATAATTCATGAAATTATAGCCTTCTGTATCTTTCGAAAATTTTGTTTTGCATACGAGCGAATATAATAGTAAATGCCATGAGCAACACATTAAAAATCATATAACCACTTTAGAAAAAAAGAATAATAGTAGACTACTAGTACATCAACATCTTAGCATTGACCAAAAAAGGTCCTCTTTTAAGGAGTAGATCAAGCGTCACAGTATATTGTTACTCTTCACCAGAAGAATGCCTGTTTCAGGTTATGTAAAATACTTTGGTTTTGGAGTGTCATAGCAAACTTTACAGTTTTGAAAACTAATAGTATTTTTTTGTCTTTTTGGACATTAAAAAACTTCACTTTATACCAGTTTTTTTCTAAATTATAATTTTGCAAGTCTATGGTTCTAAAACTGTAGTTTTTCAACACCATAGTATCTTAATATTACAACATCAAAACATGGCCTATAACTTTTTGCACGTCTTCCTCTTAATGGAAAATGTGCGATGTGGCCCAATCACGGGGAAAAAATTGTGTGCATTGAGATTGGAAGTTTGCAAATGGTATTGGTAGATTTGTCTCAAAAAAGTAACTCTCATGTATAGTGGTACCATATTGAACTTTTGATCATGGATTGTGTATATTGAGCTTGAACATAATTTACAAATGGTATGCACAGATTCATGTCACGTGGCATTTTCATAATAGTGGAATTTGGAGATATATATATATATATATATATTTATTTATTTATTTATTTATTTATTTATTTATTTATTTATTTATTTATTTATTTGCCGCCAACGTATCATATTATTATAAGTTATTGATCAAACTTGTGTCTTGAGGAATCGTTTTAATATCCAAAATGTCACTGTTTTGTGATATGATGGGAGGGATCAGTTCAAAGTCTAAAAGCAAGTAAAATTCTGCTCAAAAGAAGATGGACTGTTCGCCGGCGCCCCATGGTTTAGTTCCTCCTCCGGGAAAAGAAGCTCACTTTTCTCCCTCTTCGAATCTATGCGTACAATACACAGCTTCGCCAAAAGGGCATCTGCTTATGAATATTGTAAAGACCCAGCTAGCCGGATCGATTAGAAAAGACATGTGTGAGCAACTTACTCAAAACTGTTTCTTAATGAGCTACACACATGCAGCCATCTTACACTGGTAGAGAACCGAGCTTTACTTCCGGTGGGGAACCCCCTCTAGTCCCGGTTCTCCACCCGGGAGCAAGCATCCGGGACTAAAGGGGGGTCCTTTAGTCCCGGGTCAGGAACCGGGACTAAAGGAGGACCTTTAGTCCCGGTGGGTAACACCAACCGAGACTAAAGGTGCCTCCTGACATGCCACGATGGCCGGCACCTTTAGTCCCGGTTGGTAATACGAACCGGGACTAAAGGTTTTTTTCTTTTTTCTTTTCTTTTCATTTTTTTGTTTTCTTTTCAAAATAGGTTTTCGAAGTCGTATTGTACGCTGCTAATTATACATTTATATGCGCATATAGTATGTTTCGGTTCAAGCACAATGAACGTATTAAATCACACAATTCAAGCATAGAAATATATATATATATATATATATATATATATATATATATATATATATATATATATGCATGCATCATATATATATTTACATGCATGCATGCATATGTGTATTTTACATTATATTATTTCATGTGCATATATTACAAAAGATTGCATTATAGTTGTTGTGACATAACAAGTTTCTTCTCATCCTCTAGCTTGGCTTCAATGGCAGTGTTGGGTCGAAGTAGAACTCGCCCTTGGAATCGATGACCTGCTCATTAAAAAATCCGGCTATAGACTCTTGAATTGCTTTGATTTGGTCTTGCCGTATGACCTTTTCCTCCAACCATCGAGTCTACAAGTTTGAATTAAAGGAAAATAAATTAATATATGTACATATATATATATATATAAAGACATAGTAACACAATCAATAATAATAATTAAATGAATATATAGTGTATTTTTAACGTACTTTGAGTCTCTCTGTAGGAGTTCTTTGGGAGAGCACCTTGATAAACTTGCAAACATAGTAACCACAGTAGTTGTTCCCCTGTTCCTGCCTCAGACACCACTTTACGAGAAAAAGATTTGTCATCCAATCTGGTGATCCGGTGAAAGCTATATGTTTAATTAATAAAGATGATGCGATTCAGGGGACTTACTTTCAATGGGATTACATTCAGTGGCGCTTTGCATTTTTCCATGTGTTGCTTCTCAATAAAGGTTTTCCAAACACTGCCCAATAAAAAATTTGCCACGTCATCAGATATAGTTAATCATCATGTTTGTGTGTATATATAGTTGCTAGAGATCCCGAAATTACCTCTGGATAATATCTATCATATCTTGGTAGTCTTGTTGTGGTTTTCTCATCGAGTCATAGATTATTAAGTGACTTTTCACCAGATCGATGTCCATCAATATCCAGTGATTGCTGCATGTGTTTATAGGATATAACGCATAACACTCATTAATTAACTAGAATCAACATATGAGCCATTAAGGCTATGATCGACATGATTAACACTCACTTGAAGTTATAGGGAAAGAGTATATCCTTCTTGTGGCGTTGGTTCACTAAGAAGTTCATGATGTTACTCTCTGACTCAGACTTCCAATTAGTCATTGGAGTAATTGGGTCTTTGAATACTATATGGGGATCAACAAAACCAATTTCATTGCAGCCTTCCTTTCTGAGCTCTGTCATTGTAAATCTGCATATATATAGTACTTGTTAGGATAATTTATATGCATATGCACACATATGATGAGTTTAATAATAGATCGAAAGAATTATTACTTATAGGCAATAGCAGCTAACTTTGTCCAGAGAGGTAAGGTGGCATAGTTGATGAAATTCTGCAAAGTCAACATACATAACATCATCGCCACGGAACCAATGTTCGTCTCTAATTCTGACACCAACGCAGAAGTCTCCACTGGTAGACGCCTGCATGTACCACTTGTTTAGCAGGTACATTTGCGTCCCCAGATCAGATAAGGCTTGAGGGTTGTATAGACTCTGGCCTAGTACAAATTTTTTCTTCCAAATATCAACCTCCGCCGCACTCTCAATTTTTCCATCACCAAACATCTGGTAAAGGTCGAGACCAGTCTCATCAAGAAATTCACCAAGGTGATCCAAATCGACATCCGGAGGTATGTTTGCCTGATGCATTAATCCTAAATTCGAACCATATTCATTACCAACAACTAGCGGGGGGATTGATTGGTGCGCTTGTTGTCCGAGTTGGGCAACTCCTTTCCCTGCCCGCTTCTTTTTCTGTGCCGCCTCAATTGACTTGGTGAGAGTGCGGTCATAGTCTGATAACGTTGATTTGGACGGCTTACGAGATTCCCGCTGTTGATGCTGGTAAGAAGTTACCTTTTTTCTTAAAATATCCGGAGCTACGAAGAAGTACGGTTTCTCTGGGTTTCTCCTTGCTTCTTGATTCATTTTAAGTTTGTCATAGAATCTAGACATGTCTTTTTTATATGCATCAGTTCCTTCTTCCTTCTCTTCAGATATTATTTTAGGAATAGCCCTTGGTTTCACGGTGGCTTTCTTTGCAGGCGGGGACTGATTCTTCGTTTGAGGGGCTGGCCTCTTGCTAGGCTTCTTGGTAGGCGGGGGCGGGGGAGGCGTTGGAGACCTCCTTGGAGGTGTTGGCAGCGGCGTTGGAGACCTCCTTGGAGGTGTTGGCAGCGGCGTTGGAGACCTCCTTGGAGGTGGCGGCTGTGGCGTTGGAGACCTCCTTGGAGAGGGTGTGGATGCAGCCTCGTCTTCCAACACAATGTCATCGTACAGAGCACTATGATGATCTGGCGATTGAACAATTGGATTTAGGTTGGGGGAGGATCTGCTACAAAAAAAGGAATGACATATTATTATGAGCAGATTGTTAATTATTTAAGCCAATACAAATTAATGATGTAGTGTTTTCATCCGCACGTACCTATGGTGAGGTAGTTCAGAAGGAGGTGGAGCCGACATCCCTGGAATGATGATGTAGCGCTTGCGCCATAGAATGAATGTCTTCTCCGCTTCTCCTAGAGTCTTCTCGCCATCACCTCCAGGAATGTCAAGAGGCAAATCACTAAAACCTTTTTCAGCTTTATCTACCGAGATGGTGGCATATCCTTCTTGGATTATATTCCCATGAATCCTTGGTGTCTTGGTTCGGTCGATAGGATTAACAAGACCGATAGCCACCTTGATTGTGGAATTCTCCTTCGGAATGTGTAGCTCACACGTTGTACAAGGTTCAGTGACGTCATCCACAGGGAAGCGCAGTCCTGTGTCCCCTTGATTTGGTATCTCCGTGGAAGCGCAGCTGCTTTTCAACTGAACAGATTGGCTAATGTTGATTCCTGGCTCTGATGCCTGCTTGCTTGCACTCACTGCTATTTGCACTTGCCTTTTGATTTCCTCCTGCATTCTCGCTTCAAGGTTTTTTTCCCGCTCCTGTGCTTCACGCACCGCTTCCTCCAACCTCTGGAGCCGGTGTGCCTCTTCTTCCTTCTTTCTCTGGCGACTTCTATAGGAAGGTCTGTCCTGAGGGAATCCATGCTCCCACGAGACACTTCCTTTGCCTCTAGTTCGGCCACCATGTTCAATAGTCCCGATGGCGTATGTCAGCTCATCCTTCTCTCTGTTGGGCCTGAACTCACCACTAGCAGCAGCTCTCTGAGCATAAAACAATCTTTCTGCTGCTTCTTGCAGTCTTGCGCCATAAACGCACTTCCCTGTCTCCTGGTCTAGTGTTCCCCCATGAGCGAAAAACCAATTCTTTGCACGTTCTCCCCACTCGAGTGATTCTGGTCTGATACCCTTGGCAAGAAGGTCTGCTTCCATTTTGTTCCACTTCTTAATGGCAGTCGGGTAGCCACCTGATCCCAAGGTATGGTGGTATGTCTTCTGTTGGGCATTACGTTGGTTCTTTATCACCCGACTCACACCCTCTTCTGAAGTCTTGTACTGTACAAACTCATCCCAATAGGGCCTCTGCTTTGAGATCGGGCCTGGGACAGTAAAATCTGGTGCTATGTTCTTCTTGACATACGTCGTGTATAGGTGTTTCTTCCAAGTCTGAAACTGGGTGGCCATCTTCTTCATTGCCCAATCCCTAACTCGCTCCTTCAATTCATCACCATCTATTATATCATCATAATCATCTGTTTGGAGCGTGAAATGTACCAAGACATCATTCCAAATTAACGCCTTGTCACGATCGGAGACAAAACTGATATGAGGAGCATTGGTCTTCTTCTTCCATTCACGGGTACTAATCGGGAGCCGGTCCCGTACAAGGTAACCACAGTGGTGCACAAATTTCATTTTATTCGGCCCCCCCCGGTTCTCCTGTATCCACATTGAACTCCGAGATGATGAAGCGACCCTCCAATGGCTTTTTGGGACCTCGAACATTTTTACTCTTCGTTGTAGTTGTTGATGTCGATCCAGAGGGCTACAAAACATAAACATTATTTTTAATGTCATGAGCACACATAAGACATATGATAATATATATATATAGCTAATAATAAAAAATATATACTTGGCCAATATGTTGTTGCTCATTTTGTTCAAGAGCTAAGTACTGACTCCCGTCATCTACATCCTCTTGCACGTTATTTTTAGCACCATCATCGCCGACAACTTGAGTGCCAGTGTTGATCAAATTCATCATCAACTCCTCCTCATCCATATTTCTTGGGTCGGCCATCTAGCTTCAAAAAACAAAACCAATATATAGTACGTCAAATCTTTGCTTATTACATGCGTAAAATCTACAAACAATATGCATTATTAAATCTTGCCCCTCGATCACGGACGCAATTCGCCACACTAGGACGAACTACGTCGGTACTAGGGCGAATTAGGGCACGAGAAAGGGCGGTGTGACAAGAGTGGCGGTGCTCCACTCCGCCGTATATATGTCTGTACACATGGGTGAACGAGGGCGGCGGTGCTCCGCCGTATACATAGAAACGCATGGACGAAATGCATATGAATACAAATGACGTATATATACGTGTCGGCGCGGTGGCCGGTGTGCTGACGACGATGACGTGAGGCGGGCCGGCGTGCTGACGACGACGACGACGTGAGGCGGGCCGGGGCGGTGTTGGTGCGTGATGTTGTGATCCTATGTACCATGTGATCAACCATGTAGTCATTCATCATATGAGAAAATTCTATGTTAATAATATAAGTATAAGCCATTATGAAATGTAAGTATACGTGTCTTATTGCTCATATAACCATTACTATTTCCGAAATGATAAGAATTTATTTTCTTCTTCTACAGGCGATCTCTGATGCTATGATATAAAGTTTGAAGATAGTCTTCTCGGAAAAAATATGTAATGCTCATATTACTTTAGCAACATTAATATATTATATCTGTATATTCAAAGTTCACAAATGAAGAAACATGTGATATTTTTGATAAACTAAAAAACGCTTAGTTTATAAACTGGGTATCAAAATTGAGTTCCTATTTGACCATTATATATCCTACAACAAATCCTTCAAAAAAAAAGACCCTACATGAATATATTTGGATAAAATTTCGTTAACAAACATTAGCGGATGGTTCGTAGCGTTGTTTCCAAATAATATATAGCGTGTTTATTATACAAGCCATGGATTTACATCGATCTAATTAATTTCTAAAGTAATTTCATTGGTGATCCTTAATTATACTTGTCATTTAGAGTTCCAAATATTCAAAACTTGCCTTAAGATATATTTTTATTTAAAATCATTTAGAGTTCCAAATATTCATTTTTAGTTTCTATAGATTTTGTGATTCAAAATTTGGAATTTTCAATCGACCTCGACCGTTGACATGGCTTACACCAAAGTTGTAGTTTTCGACGTGATCTATAACTCGGCAGTGGAGGGCTCGGACGAATGTACAAAGAGATCGACGAATATATCACCTCGAAGCTCGGCAGTGTACGAACTGGAGGGCCTCGGGCCGGCGCGGTGGGGCAACGCGCGGTGGAGGGCCTCGGGCGCGGAGGAGGGCGCGGTGGAGGGCCACGGGCAAGCGCGGAGGAGGGGCACGGGCGCGCGCGGTGGAGGCCGCACGAGGAAGAAGACGGCGGCGCCGGTGTCACGGAAGGCGAACGGACGCGGCGCGAGGTCGAAGAAGAGGCCGGGCGGCGGTGTTCGACGAGGAAGAAGACGAGCAGATCGATCTGCCAGGCGCTGGAGGTTATATAGCAGAGGAGAATTACTCCCGGTGCCAGCCACCAACCGGGAGTAAAAACCCTTTACTCCCGGTGCGTATTACCAACCGGGAGTAAAGGTTCCTTTACTCCCGGTGCGTGTTACCAACCGGGAGTAAAGGTATACCTTTACTCCCGGTTGGTAACACGCACCGGGAGTAAAGGCTTTTTTTGGCGGGCCACGAAACTGCAGCCCACCTTTACTCCCGGGTGGGCTTCCCACCCGGGAGTAAAGGTGGCATGCAGTTTCGTTTCCCGCCTGTTTTAAGCAATAGTCTTGTTAAATACAATAGAAATGCAATAGTTTTTATTAAATACATAGTAAATTAAATAAAAGGCATAAAATTATTTTGTTAAAAATATGAATTTTATTTTTGTTTATTGCACATAGGAAAAATCGATAACCTAACTTTTTTTATTTTTTGTTAGAATTATAAAATATAATGTAACTAATATTTATTATTTCGTTAATGCAAAAATGTAGTGTTTAATTAAAATTATTAAAATTATTGGTTTTGGACAGGAAATTTGTTTTCACATCATTTTAACGTTAATATTTTAATTTTTCATCACTCAGTATCCTAATTTACCTTTTTGAGAGAGAAATCCCACCAAATCAAACATTGATTTAATTTGAAATATGACATAATAAACATCTGAATTCACAATTATTACATAATATCTCAAACACACACTATATTAAATCACTATATCATCAAGTGGGCACAGCAGTGAACTTCTTCTTTACGTATGTCCCTTGGTTATGATCGCTTCGTAACCATGGAGTGTCCTCATCATTTACCAAGATGCTAGGGTCTTTGTTCACTTTGAAGGGCGGAATTCGGTCATCCTTTTCATATTCTTCTGACATGTCCGACTTGTCCTCAATTCCCACGATGACTCTTTTCCCTGAAAGAACTATGTGGCGCTTTGGCTCTTTGATTGAGTCATTATCGTTTTTCCCTCTTTTTGGTTTGGTAGACATATCATTGACATAGAACACCTGATTCACATCCTTGGCAAGGACGAATGGTTCGTCTTTGTACCCAATATTACTAAGGTCTACTGTTGTCATTCCATACTCGTTGTCTACTGTTACTCCGCCTCCGGTCACCTTGACCCATTGGCACTTGAACAATGGGATCTTCAAAGTAGGTGCATATTCTAGTTCCCATATTTCATCTATGCGTCCATAATATGTCTGCTTATTCCCATTCGGGTCTGTGGCATCTATGCGGACACCACTGTTTTGGTTGGTACTCCTTTTATCTTGGGCTACTGTGTAGAATATGTTCCTATTTATCTCGTACCCTTTGTATGTGACGATATGCCATGATGGTTGCATAGCCAATAAATACAGTTGCTCATGGATGCTCTCATCACCTTGACATTTTTTTTCGCAACCAACCGCCGAAAGTTTCCATGTGCTTATGCGTAATCCAAGCTTCAGTCTTGCCTGGAAACTCGGATCGTAAGAGATCCTTGTGTGTCTCAATATACGGATCTACCAAAGAGGAGTTCTGTAGAACTGTGTAGTGCGCTTTATTGAAATAATCATCATCCGTACCAATATATGTTTTCCTCCCTAGTGTCCCCTTTCCGCTTAGTCTCCCCTCATGTCTCGATTCAGGAACACCAATCGAGTCAAGGTCGGGAATAAAGTCAACACAGAACTCAATGACCTCTTCTGTTCCATAGCCCTTGGCGATGCTTCCTTCTGGGCGAGCACGGTTGTGAACATATTTCTTTAGGACTCCCATGAATCTCTCTAAGGGGAACATGTTGTGTAGGAACACAGGACCGAGAGTGAAAATCTCCTTGACTAGGTGAACTAGGAGGTGTGTCATAATATCAAAGAAGGAAGGAGGGAACACTAACTCAAAGCTGACGAGACATTGAACCACATCATTCTGTAGTTTAGCTAGATCAGTTGGATCAATTGCCTTCTGAGAAATTGCATTGAGGAATGCACATAGCTTTACGGTGGCTAGACGTACATTTGGAGGTAGAATTCCTCTTAATGCAACTGGAAGTAATTGCGTCATGAGAACGTGACAGTCATGGGACTTTAAGTTACAGAATTTCTTCTCTGTCACATTTATAATACCCTTTATATTCGAGGAGAATCCAGATGGTACCTTGATGTTGTTTAAGCATTCAAACATGATTTCCTTCTCCTCTTTGCTTAGAGTGTAGCTAGCAGGACGTAAGTAATGGCGTCCATCATCTGTCTTCTCTGGATGCAGGTTGTCTCTTTCTCTCAAACAACGCAGGTCCTGTCGTGCTTCAAATGTGTCCTTAGGCTTTCCATACACACCCATAAAGCCTAGCAGGTTCACACAAAGATTCTTCGTCAGGTGCATCACGTCGATCGAGCTACGGACCTCCAGGACTTGCCAATAGGGTAGGTCCCAAAATATGGACTTTTTCTTCCACATGGGTGCGTGACCGTTAGCGTCTTTCGGAATAGGTTGGCTTCCATGTCCTTTTCCAAAGACGACTTTCACATCATTGACCATATCGAGTACATCCTCACCGGTTCGGTTGCGAGGCTTGGTCAGGTGGTCTGCTTTCCCTTTAAAATGCTTACCTTTCTTTCTTACGGGGTGATTTGCAGGAAGAAATCGACGATGGCCAAGGTACATGACCTTTCGACATTTTTTCAAGAATACACCTCTAATATCACCGAAGCAGTGTGTGCATGCATTATATCCCTTGTTTGACTGTCCTGAAAGATTACTTAGAGCAGGCCAATCATTGATTGTTACGAACAACAATGCTCGCAGATCAAAGTGTTCTTGTTTGTACTCATCCCACACACGTACACCTTCTTTATTCCACAAAATGAGAAGTTCATCAATAAGTGGTCTCAGGTACACATCGATGTCATTGCCAGGTTGCTTCGGGCCTTGGATGAGCACAGGCATCATAATGAACTTCCGCTTCATGCATAACCAAGGAGGAATGTTGTAGATACTTAGAGTAACAGGCCAAGTGCTATGACTACTATTCTGCTCTCCAAAAGGATTGATACCATCTGTACTTAAAGCAAACCTTAAGTTTCTTGCGTCATTTGCAAACTCCGGGAATTCTCTATTGATTGCTCTCCACTGGGACCCATCAGCAGGGTGTCTCAACATATTGTCTACCTTACGGTCTTCTTTGTGCCATCGTAACAATTTTGCATGTTCTTTGTTTCTGAACAGACGTTTCAAGCGTGGTATTATAGGAGCATACCACATAACCTTGGCAGGGATTTTCTTACGTGGACGTTCGCCCTCAACATCACCAGGGTCATCTCGCCTGATCTTATACCGCGACGCATGGCATACCGGGCATGCATCCAATTTCTCGTACTCTTTGCCACGGTATAGGATGCAGTCATTAGGACATGCATGT
This sequence comes from Miscanthus floridulus, assembly GCF_019320115.1. Taxonomy (NCBI): domain Eukaryota; kingdom Viridiplantae; phylum Streptophyta; class Magnoliopsida; order Poales; family Poaceae; genus Miscanthus; species Miscanthus floridulus. The sequence continues at coordinate 160,071,155 of NC_089581.1, forward strand.
ATCTTCTCTATTTCTAGCCCCATAGGACAGACAACTTGTTTTGCTTCGTAGGTAGTGGCGGGCAATTCATTGTACTTCGGAAGCATCTTCTTTTAGATTTTTAGTAACTCTCCAAATCCCTTATCAGATACACCATTTTTTGCCTTCCATTGCAGCAATTCTAGTGTGGTTCCCAACTTTTTCTGCCCTGCATCACAAGTTGGGTACAACAATTTCTTGTGATCTTCTAGCATCCGCTCGAACTTGATCTTCTCCTTTTCACTTTCACATTCTCTTTGTGCATCACGAATGACCTGACAAAGATCATCAGCCGGCTCATCTTCTGCGGCTACCTCTTCTTCAGCTTCTCCCATTGCAGTATCATTGAAGCACGCACCATCAGGAATAATATCATTGTCGTCCCATTGTTCTTCTTCATCTTCTTCCATTACAACACCGGTTTCTCCGTGCTTTGTCCAACAAATATAGTTTGGCATGAAACCCGACTTGAACAAGTGTGAATGAAGAGTCCTTGAGCAAGGATATTCCACCGTATTCTTACATATGGCACATGGGCAGCACATGAAACCGTCGCGTTTGTTTGTCTCGGCCGCACGTAATAAAGAATGCACGCCGTCAATGAACTCTTGTGAGCGGCGATCAGCATTATACATCCAATGACGGCTCAACTGCATTACATGACATAAATATCATATTAAAACCTAGATCATAATTAATTATTTATACAACATGCGTGCCACCACAAAAGATACAAATTTATGAAAGCATCGCTACAATGTAGACAATCCCAACTACCACTAAAAGAACTAAAGCTAAAATACATTTCAGGAGCACAAGGATTTCGCGACCAATCTCAACTAAAACAGACAGATCCCCCGATTGTGCAACATCTTTGGGCTTCTTCGACTGGATCACTGCCTCATTAGCCGCCGTATCTGCCTGTTGTGCAAGATATTTTTGCACGAGTTCAACATACTCTTCCTCCCAGTAGAAGCCTGAACATCGTCCACTGCCATCCCACTGAAATTAAAACAAAAAACTAGAACTTTAATCACAACCATCATGAAAATAGGTATAAACTAACCATAATCATTAAATACGATAAAATAACTCACATTGCGATCCGGACACTTGTAGAAGATACGATCCTTGTTGGGACCCTCCTTCTTCACTCGGTACTCCATCACAATCTTCATCTCATCACGACACTTGCCGCATGGAATGAGAGGAAGGCCCGACCTAAGTCGCTTTGGAAACCCATGAGAGGCCGAGGACCCGGAAGCAGTTGCCATCTACTCTCTATACTCATTTTTTAATACACTATAAATTTCTTCTTTTATAAACAAATAAAATTAACAAACTATAAAATTATCTAGATCTCTAAACAATGATATTTTTAATGGTCATTGTGTTCTCGTCTTTTACTGCGGCAGGTAAGTAATTCATATGATATTTCCGCAAATTAACAGAAGAATGGGAATGTACACACATAACAGACTACTACGACGATATCGGGACGTGTGAATAAATAACCATCCGTACTAGTTGACCTTGCTTACGTGATCATCTCGGCGAGCATTTCTCCACCGGACAGCACCGTACTTGGTCAAGGAAGAGCTCCGATTCTATGAGGAAGGGAACACGGTCTCCCACGACCGTTGTCGCTCTCCCTCGTAGAATCAAAGCTCCTCCTTGATGTCCGTTACCGCTCGACAGAGAACATGCTTGCCGAGCTGAACACGGTCCGCAAGTTCAACTAGTACGGATTTTCTATAATTTTCTAACTATTTTCTAAGTTTTTATTTATATATACTACGTTTAGGTACGGTGATTGACAGACTACTACGACGATATCGGGACATGTGAATAAATAACCATCCGTACTAGTTGACCTTGCTTACGTGATCAGCTCGGCGAGGATTTCTCCACCGGACGGCACCGTACTTGGTCAAGGAAGAGCTCCGATTCTACGAGGAAGGGAACACGGTCTTCCACGACCGTTATCGCTCTCCCTCGTAGAATCAAAGCTCCTCCTTGACGTCCGTTACCGCTCGGCAGAGAACATCCTCGCCGACCTGAACACGGTCCGCAAGTTCAACTAGTAAGGATTTGCTATAATTTTCTAACTATTTTCTAACTTTATATTTATATATACTTTAACCTTCTTTCATGTAAATATGCAAGCTTAAAGTGATTTTGAGCTCAAATTGCTTACAAATGAAAAAAAAAACCACAATAAAGAACCATAAATATATATAGTGAATAAAATGGTATAAGAAAATGGTAAAAAATGAGAGTATGAGATTGGTAACCTTTACAACTGAAGAATCGACGGAGGAATCGAAGAATGGATGGAGGAACAATGGAGGGAGGGAGGAAGCAAGAACACTACTGCAGTGAGCTTCAAAATGTGCTGAGCTCGGGCTCGGGGAGGAAGGAGGAGACGGCCGATTTATAAAGGGAGAACATTTAGTCCCGGTTGATAGATCTAATCGGGACTAAAGGTAACTTTCCAACCCCGGGCGCAGCCACGGCCCGGGAGTAGACCTTTACTCCCGGTTGGAGCCACCAACCAGGAGTAAAAGTATACCTTTAGTCCCGGTTGGTGGCTCCAACCGGGACTAAAGGTCCCTGCCACCTCTGTCTGGCGCAGTAGCCGTTGGGCAGGAACCTTTAGTCCCGGTTGGAGCCACCAACTGGGACTAAAGGTATTTCTAGTCCCGGGGGCAAAAAATTCCGGGACTAGAGCCCATTTTGACCGAGGATCAAAGGTCTGTTCTCTACTAGTGTTAGCAGAAAGTCGAAAGGAGCGAGGAATGAAAAGCCAAGAGATCAGCAAATAAACTTTCATTAATTTGTGCGATGGAGGGAGTATAGAAAGATGTCAATGCCATCTCATTGTGCCTTAGTTTAGTCGTGAAGGGAAAAGAGGGTCAGGGATCAAGCTAACAAGGGGCCGGCACTTGGGCGAAATGATCGCATGCATGTGTGAAGAATCTTCCTTCGTCACTACTACTAGTATATGTGCCATGTTTTTTTTATACAGTATGCATGTGATCCATTGGCAAAATTAGCTTTCTACCATTTGGTCAAGGCAATCAAATAAAGGTTGAACATATATAAGTCATTATTTTTCCTATTATTTAGCATATATATTTAAAACATAACCTTTTTGCATTATCTGCAGATATGTATATATAACGACACAACACTAAATAAAGACCACATGCAATGCAAGTATGAAGAGAAGTTTGCATTATCTCAGTGCCTAAATCATCATCCTGTTCGCTGATGCTGAAATTTAGCTTATATATGCTGATGCTTATGCTGAAATGTTATGAGAAAAAAGCATTGTTCCATGACTGAAAAGTAGTTCTGAATAAGCTCAAGCGAACAGGGCCCATGTCTGCCCAAGAAGAAAGAAGGAAACTTAAAAGTGGAAAACAAAATGTTCTACTAGTAGTAGACACTATAGCTAGGTACCCGGCAGTTATCACGGACACATGGATGCAAAGGATATGTACAGATTAAGCTAACCACCATAATCAATTGGTGTGACGAGATAGGGAGAATAGTACTCGATCTCATGATCCCATCCATCGATATGATGATCTCAGCAAAGAAGCCCTAATTAAAACAAGCAAACAAAGGCTTGATAAAAGCTGCCCATCCAATGAGTATATGAGACACATTCCCCCTTCAAAAAAGGGGGCCGGGGCCACACCGATGCAGCAGGGCACAAAAGCAAAGAGATATAGACAAAGCCCTTTCTTTCTCTCTTTCACCACCCCTCTATCTCAAGCTAGCTATATATGATCCCCCCATGCCCCCAAAGCCTTTCCACACAAACACGACGATATACGCACCTTGAGCTTTCCACCCTATAAAGCCTCCCTTGGCACCTCTATCCCACTAAGGAGCAAAAAGAGAACGAAGAGAGGGAAAGGAGCCAAGCAAGGCCTGGTACTGGTAGTGTGTGTGACCTTGGCTTGTTGCTTGGCCAGGGCATTCACTCATCTCATCAGCCCTCAGCCCATTAAAAGAAGCAAACTCCCTAACGCTCATGGCACTACTGGTCAAGAGCCACCACCAAATGTTGGTCTCCTCCTCCACCTCCTCGTCGTCCCCTTCGGCGTCCCAACAGCAGCGGCAGCCGCCGCCGCCACCTCCTCCCTCCTCCTCCTGCCTCACCGACCAGCAGCCGTCCCCCGCCAAGCGCAAGAGGCGCCCTCCCGGCACGCCGGGTACGTTATACGTGCGTTCATTCTCGTTCATTCGTTATTAGACGCGTCTCGATCGATCATATCTTGCATGCATGATGTGTATATATCTATCGTCAGGGCGCACTTTGCTAACGCGTGCACCGTGTACCTCTCCCTGTATGTATGCATGGCTGATGAGATATACTCCTATGTGTCTGTGTGTGCCCCTGTACTACAGACCCCGATGCGGAGGTGGTGGCGCTGTCGCCGCGGACGCTGCTGGAGTCGGACCGGTACGTGTGCGAGATCTGCGGGCAGGGGTTCCAGCGCGAGCAGAACCTGCAGATGCACCGGCGGCGGCACAAGGTGCCGTGGCGGCTCGTGAAGCGGGCGCCGCCTCCTGCTGGCGGCGAGGACGGTGCAGCAGCAGGCGGCGCTACAGGTGGCGCTAACAGCAGCACGGCGGGCGGCGGCGGTGGAGGCGGCGCGCCCCGGAAGCGCGTGTTCGTGTGCCCCGAGCCGAGCTGCCTCCACCACGACCCCGCCCACGCGCTGGGCGACCTGGTGGGCATCAAGAAGCACTTCCGGCGCAAGCACGGCGGGCGGCGGCAGTGGGTGTGCGCCCGCTGCGCCAAGGGCTACGCCGTGCAGTCCGACTACAAGGCCCACCTCAAGACCTGCGGCACCCGCGGCCATTCCTGCGACTGCGGCCGCGTCTTCTCAAGGTACCCCCACACATGCCACATCTACGTATATACTCCTAGCTAGTATGTAGTAGAAGATTAGTGCTCGACCGGGCCGGGCACATGTGTATACATACGTGCAGTGGCGGATGCACGATGCGGGATAAGGGGGGCTAAAACAATGGAGATGTTGATTTGTATGAAGATTTAATGGTGAAATCAAGCTTTTGTTATAGTAATTAGGCTTGAAATCAAGAAATTAGAGGGGGCTGGAGCCCCAGCCCCCCCTGTGGATCCGCCGCTGCATACGTGCATGCGCACGTACGAAACCACGCACGCACGAACACGCGCGCGATCCGGCCACCCGGTGGTCCAAATGACCTGCCGCTTCGATCGTTCGGTCGTTCCGGTGGGATCCGAGATGGACAGGCTTGCATGGAGATAAGACAAAAGCTTGGTGCCGGCCGGCCGGCTTGCGCGCGAGTAGGGCCCTGCCTGGCTGCCTGTGTGATGAGCAGGGGCAGCCGACACCAATTGATTAGGGTCTGATCCCTTGTTTAATTAGCGATAGCAAGCTGACCACATCATATACTAGCAGTAGTTGCATGCGTCCATGCGAACGGACATGGGTGGGGCTATGTTTTGCTTGCATATTTGGCGCTGCTTGCATGCTAGCTAATCATAATCATGATATCTATCCATCTATCTATCGAGCTCAGCTACCGAATATGAATATATAGCTGATGACGACCGAGTGGGTTCCATAGTATCTAAATATCCACTACTATTAGTGAGGAGGGAAGAAATGACATCTTTTTTTTTTCTTTTGCCAAGAACAAGAACAAAAAAAAAACAGATCATATCATAACGATGGTGGCACATGCAGTGCAGTGGGATATGATCGTTTCGGTGGCGGGTTGCGGTAGGACCGAAAATTCCAACGCGACGGGCGACAGCGATGCCGCATCCACCAGAAACTGTCTTGGCGCATGCGTTTTTCTTTCTCCCCACTGTGCTCACGGATACTCGAGAGAATCTGACATGCATCCATCAATCCATGCATGCTATTTAGTTTCACTGTTATCCTTAACGACACGTCGGGTAAAAACACTCTCGCTCCCCCTAATGAAATGACGTACATGACTTGTGCATGTTCGAGAAAAAAAATGGCCTATTCGCTTGAACTCAGTCGGCTTTAATACCAGCCGAATAGGTCTAAAACCACTATTATTTAGCTTCTTCGAGTAAAAAATTATAAGTTGTTTTATCTTTTCGAGGTATACAATTTTTATTACGCATCTACGTATACATTATGTTTAGGTATATACTAAAAGTTATGTATCTAAAAAAAATTTAGAACGACCTGTAATTTAAAATAAAAAAAATAAATACTTGGCATGCCTACGTACTTATGCATGCACTCGGAGCTAGCATGCAGAGACTTTGACTATATGCTCAGGTGAACATGTTACTAGCTCCTGACGGAGTTAGGAACAACTGACCAGACTAGCCAGCAGCTGAGCATTCAGCGAGTGGTCGTCAAAGGCTCTCTAGGTAGAGACAAGCTGCTCCATTCCTCGGACCCCCTGGGCCCGATCCACCAAAGTACAGGCGCCACACCCACACACACGCACCGCGCACCACGGCCGCCGCGCTGCGCAGCGCCCATGTGCTCTGGCTCCGTCCACCTCCTTTTCCTACAAAACAACAACACCGGCATGGCCTAACACCTTCAATAATTGGCATTGGCAGCCACACTCTCTTGTCACTGACCAGCACATAGATGTACCACCCGGACGGCAGGACATGCCTCTTTCCATCTCGATGCATATGGGACCTCATACACATGCATGCATGTCTCCATATCGCCCATCTCTAGCTGATATCATCCTTGTTACGTAGCTTCCATTCCATGTTACAATTAGATACTAAGTACCTACGTGTACATACACACCTAGGTATATATGTTCACTTTTCCTAATCGTCAGCAGGCGATACCGTATCTACACTCCTGACTTGATTTTTCCGCCATCCAGCAAAATCTCAGCCTTACATGCTTATGAGTCAACGGTGAAGATCGTGGCCTGAAAACATACTATATTTTAGGCACTTAAAAATATAGCAAGTGTCATATATGTTAGTGGTCCTTGGATTGATCATTTGTTTTTTTGCTCGCTCATTCAGGCCTTGTTTAAATCTAGGGTATAAAGTTTTGGGTTGTTACATCGGTATGGGGGTGTCACATGGGGAGTTCGGATACTAATAAAAACACAAATTACATAATCCGTCAGTAGTCCACGACATAAATTTATTAAGCCTAATTAATTCATCATTAGCGCATGTGTTACTGTAGCACCATGTTATCAAATCATTGACTAATTAAGCTTAAAAGATTCGTCTCACAAAATAGTCGTAAACTGTATAATTAATTATTTTTTTAGTTTATATTTAATACTCCATGCATGTGTCTAAATATTTGATGGGATAGGGAGTAAACTTTAAGAGAGGAACTGCCTAATGTTTATATATGGCACGTACTCATCCAAAAAAAACTGACGAATTGCATGTATACATATAGCTAGCGCGCCCCACAGAGCATAACCATGTACTGTAGCTGTCGGTCCCCTGAACTGAAATCGATGCTTCGAGTGGAAAGCCAATTATTCGCTTGATGGTATCGGTCATGATACAGTGTTTTTTTTCACAACAAAATAGTATTAGGCGACTTATAAACCACAAAAACAATCAGCGAACAAGGTGTTATATTGCCGCTCCCTAAGCTAGATTGTTGTTGGATCGGCACGCACCGGTCGGCCTCCATCGCCCATCGCTAGCTGCTGCCCGTGATCGATGCGTTGCTTTCCCGGGCGTGTAGGCTCGCGCGCGTGAGTCAGCAATCAGCATGCAGGCGATCAGCCAATAATGCATACACGCCGTGCGGTCTCTTTCCTCTCACGCGCGCCCGCCCGGCGCCCGCCCAGGAAGGCACCTAGCGTCGCGGTGGCGGTGCAAAGGGGCTTTGCCATCTCGCGCACGCACGCATGATGTGCCGATCCCTACTCGTGACAGCGACATGCAGCCTCTCTACTGATCTGATCACCGTAACCACCCACGTTAGCGAGGAAGGAGCAGATAATGTTGCTTTTATTCGGTGCAGGGTGGAGAGCTTCATCGAGCACCAGGACGCGTGCAACTCCAGCCGGATGCGCGGCGAGGCGGTGGTGGCCGTGCCGCCGACGGCGCTCCCGGTCATCCGTCCCGCCGTCCCGCGGCATCCGCCCACGGTGGCACAACCGCCACCGGAGCTCCAGCTCCTCCCGGCCTCCTCAGCGCCGCCGCGGACTAGCACAACGACCACCTCTCTGTCCACCACCACCACAACCGCGTCCCAGCAGCAAGAACCCCACGCGGCGGCGGAGGCGACGACGACGAAGCTGCAGCTCTCCATCGGCCCCACCGTCACGGCGGGAGTCGACGCTGCGGCGTCGGCGGGCGCCGTCGGTGAGGAGGAGGAGGACTCCGAGGCGGAGGAACTGCGGCGCGCGGTGGAGGAGAAGGCCGCGGCGGACGCGGCGCGGGAGCGGGCGCGCGGGGAGGCCGCGGCGGCGGAGCGCGCGCTGGACGAGGCCCGCCGTGCCAGGCAGCGGGCCCGGGCCGACCTCGAGAAGGCGTGCGCGCTGAGGGACCACACCGCGCTTCTGCTCGCGCAGGTCACCTGCCACGCGTGCCGCCAGCGCTCGCTCGCCGTGGCCATCGCCAGGGGCGGCGGCGAGGGACACGCCGGCCCCGCGGTGGCCTATGACTCCATCAGAGGAGGCGGCGGCTTTGGAGCTGCTGGCATCTAGCTCCACCACTCGTGCATGCCATGCACAGCGCGGCTGGAGTTTGTGTATGTAGAGCTAGCTATGCTAATTCGTATGTAGGCCGGCCTTGTCGATCGTGTCGTGTGGCCATTACTGCATGGAATGCAACCACGCACCCGCTTGGTTTTTAGGGTGCTACAACGTGCAACTTGGGCCTGGTGAAGGTATGAATGAGATCATGCACGTCAAAAGACTCAAGTGTGTCTACGAGGTTCCACTCCAATTTGTCATCTTCAGAAAGCAAAGGGGGCTTCTTCATTGCATCTCTTCCTTGCCTGTGGTTGCCATCCGTTGCACTTCTTTGCCTCCTGCCCTCCCCACACTACACGTCTGACGTCTACACCACCCGGCTATATGCTCGAGGATTCCAGTGACGCAAGCACTAAACTGATTCCACCATAGCATATATATATTACCCCCTCCGTCCCAAATTATTAGTTATATTCTAACTTTCTTAGAGAGTCGATGAATCTTAAGTTTGACCAAATTTATATAGTAAAATAATAACATTTATGATGTCAAATAAGTATCACTAGATTCTTCATTAATTATTTTTATAATATACATATTTGATATTATAAATATGTAATTATCTCTATAATTTTGATCAAATTTGAGATGCTTTGAAAGTTGGAATGACTTATACTTTGGAATGGAGAGAGTAGTTGCATAGCAAAAAGTTTTGTACCTAAGACATTTTGGCACGGAGGAACCTAAGACATAGCATATATATATATATGGGAAAATTGGTTCTATAGCACCGAAAAAACTCCACTTACGTAAACTACCACTGAAAGACGTTCGTCACGTAAAATACCATCAAAAGACAGTGATGTTACCTCTATCTAGCATTCCGTCACGGTGCATTCCGTCACGGTGGCACGCCAACGTCGTGAAATCTCCAAACGCCTGAAACAAAAAAAAAAGAACGGGTCCTGATCCTCCCCTCGTTTGTTGCCTGTTCGTGACGATGCAGAGGCGAGCTGTTGACACCATTTTTTGCACGTGTCAAAATGATCAGAGTGGGCTAATCGGCAGAGGAAAGTTACTGTATACGCTGACAGCCGATGAAAATCAGCTTGTAAAGATGGTTGCCGATGAATGGTGGTGATCGATGGAAAGGTTGATTTAGACTCGGGCGTTGCCGATAAGGTTGGAGATGTTATTATCGATGCCGATGAAGGAAGGCTTGAAGACTACTGCCGATGAAACGGGAAGTATGCCGATGGAAAGGAGGTCGGTGAGATTTCCATCGTAATTGAGGCGGATAGGGAAATAGATAGGAGTTGATTTCCTTTTCTATATTTGTTAGAGTATGATTCATGTAAGAGTCACGTGTTTCCTTAGATATGGACTTGGTGTTCTAGTTGTGTTTGGTTATGTCTCTTTAGATCAGGGTATAAATATAGAGTGAGGGGCAATGTAATAAAAAAAAGAATCAATATCAAAACCAATTTTTACTCCTATTTGCATCTACTTACTTTTCGGCGACTTCGTCAATTTGCATATTTTTCTTTTTTATGAGTTCTCATTGATTCGGCGAGTTGCATAGCTTCAGTGCGACCTTCGACGATTCTCGAGTTCCGTGTGAGTACCTCTTGGCCGTGACTTCCGGGCGTATCGCTGTTGTCAGGACCAAAGTGCTCGTATCTTCATCCTTGTCGATTAACAGGTCAAATCGACTGGCACGCTTTGGATATCGATTCGGGTATTAGCCCTTTGTGTTTGCAGATCCACTTTTGCATCAACACATCTTTTGGCACGCCCGGTGGGACCAATCAATCCGATCAATATGTTCAATTCCAAGATCAATTCAGGGAATATTATCGCGGTATCAGAAGAAGATCTTAAGGAAGAGCAAAGGCAGGCTATGGAAAAGGCTGTAGAAGAATACAGACAGCTTTGTCTGAAATCGTTTAGCCTGAACAAGAGTGGACAAGTCATCCAGAAGCAAGATTTGCCATTGCCTCGGCAGGTTACCTTTGACTCCAATCCTGGTAAACTTCAAGAGATGGTTAATTCTGCAGTAAATCATGCTTTGATTAATCATTCCAATGTGTTGTCCAATACTGTTCATAATGTTGTGGTTCGAACTCTCAAAGAAGGACAAGCGTCACCGCATTACGTTGGGCCTGCCTATCACCAACCAGAGCCGGTATCTGTCAAACTCCATCGGCTCCCTCGGCCGTTGTGGGTACAGAAGTTACTTCTCCTCCAGTATCGGCAGGCTTACCTAATATTCAATCTACATCGATACGATCAGATCCGGTACTACCAGGAGGATGAGTTCAGCTTAATACAGATCTATCGGCATCAGCTATGTCAGGCCCTGTGTCTCAAAATAGCCAAATTCCTGCTAATTGGTGGGGATATGGTATGCCTTCGGAGTCATCTGCTTTCAATCCTGGGTTACCTCAAGTGTTTGATGCAGTAGGAAAAGCTCCTATACCATCGGCTGTTTCACCGATGGCTCAAGTGCCTCAATATGCCACAGCAACTACTGTGTAACCAACTCCAGGAGGTTTCCAGATGCCTTTGGTTTAAACACCCAATTCAAGTCCATCGGCAAGCTTACTGCCGATGCAGCAAAAAGCCCTTGCTATGAGTCAAACTGGGGTTCAGTTCATGCCTCAAGCTGGCTATAATTATCCAACAATGTCAGCAAATTACCAGCCATCGGTAAGTTTTGTACCGATGAGTTTTAATAATGGTTGGTCAGGATAGTTACCTGTTCAACATACAGTTCAGCAAAATCAGCAGGTTGTAGGGATTCAACAAGGTCATATGCAAGCTGGTTTCCAGAATCAAGCATCGGCAGCTCAGCCGATGAATCCTTTCCAACAGGTTAATGGACCACAAGTAACGGCAAATATACCGATTGCTGGAGATCGTGGGCCACAAAGATATGTGGAGGGATATCAGCAGGTACCTCCCGTAGAAATTCAGCCAGTTCGTCAGCAGGAGGCTGATGCTTTTTGGGCCGATAAGATAGCAGAAATTATGAAGGATCAGTTTGGGATAAAGCCCAAGGTCAATACTTATTCTTATCGGACTCCATACCCTTCTGCATATGATTTAATTCCTCTCCCAAATCGATACAAGGTACCAGATTTTACTAAATTCTCTGGGCAAGATGATACATCAATAATGGAACACGTCAATCGCTTCATTATTCAATGTGGAGAGGCAGCTAGCAGAGATGAATTAAGAGTTCAATTATTTTCATCATCTTTGTCTGGATCGGCATTTACATGGTTCATTTCATTACCACCAAATTCTATTATTACTTGGGTTGATCTAGAAAAACAATTTCATAAGTATTTCTTTGCTGGAATCCGTGAAAAGAAGCTTACCGATTTAGTAAAATTGAAATAGCGTAATGATGAATCGGTAGAAAGCTTTGTGCAAAGGCTACGAGACATAAAAAATAAGTGCTACAGTCTGGTGCTGGATGATCGACAGCTTGCCGATCTAGCTTTCCAAGGGTTATTGCCACATCTTAAAGACAGATATGCTTCTCAGGAGTTTGAAAGCCTCAGTCATCTTGTGCAAAGGATCTCTGATCAAGATACTAGGGTTTTTGAGCCTAAAAAGAATTGGAGTAAAAAAGTATTATTTGTTGAAGAAGTAGGAGATTCTGATTCTGATAAAGAACCAGTTATCGGCTTAGCTGAGTGGGTTAAGAATAAAAAGCCGATATCTTGTCCCTTTAGTCAGAAAGAACCAGAAAAGTTTACCTTTGATATCACTAAGGCCGACAAGATATTCGATCTTCTGCTTCAAGAGGGCCAAATTAAGCTGTCACCTAATCATGTGATCCCATCGGCAGAAGAGTTGAAGAAGATCTTGTACTGCAAATGGCACAATGCAACTTCACACAGTACAAATAAGTGCAAGGTGTTCAGGCAACTGTTACAATCGGCTATTAAATCTGGGAGAATTAAGTTTAGTACTTCCAAGGCCCAGAAGCCGATGAAAATTGATCAACACCCTTTTCCAGCAAATATGTTGGAGGCCAAAGGGAAGACTAAGGTATTGACGTCAGAAGCTGCTGAGAAAAACACATCAGTGGATCCCCAACATCGGATAACTACCGATGATGCAAAAAGTAAGGGTTTGCTGGGAGAAAGCAGTAGTTCCAAAAACGCTCCTCGACCTGGCATTGTGATTACCCATCGAAGGCAGCAGGAGGATTGGCGTCAGCGTAAGGACCGATATCGACAATAGCAAGAAGAGAGACGTCGGGAAGAATGGTATCGGCATAAAAATCATTGGAGGTGCCCGTTTTTCATCCATTGTTGGGAAGAAGGTATTAAATTGCCAACTATTAAAAATTGCCCTGAGTGCAATGGTTATTATGGGGTCAATCGGTCAGAAAGGAGGTTTTAACCTGGCAATCAGGGTTTATTTATCAATGAGCCGATCAGAGGTAGAGCATCAGTGCATGATCGGCTGGGGGGCAGACTTAGTGTACATGAAAGGCTTGGTAAACGCGCTAGATATTTTCCAAGGAATCAAGAGGAGCTTGAGGAGATGGCAAACACAAGAGTTCCCGATGAAGAAATATTCTACAGGGACCCTAATATACGCCGTGTAGAATCAACTGGGACCTGTTATCAGCCGGTTTGGAAGACTAAGTTTCTTCGATGGTGCCCGGATGGTCTGACAAAGACACAGAAAAGAAGGATGCAACGTGAGCATCAGGAGGATTTATACCGAGAGGAAAATTCCTCCAATGAGAGGTCCGGTCATCAGCAGTGGCAAGTAAAACATAAAAATAAAGGTCCATCGGTAGATGTTAATATGGTATTCATGTTGCCGATGGAGTTTTTGGCACTATCTGATAATGAGGAAGAAGTTGTTCTCTCTGATCAAGTAGTTCAGTTGACACTAGATCCAATAATGACTATTTTTGAGAAACCTGCTGATGACGAGAGACGGCATCTTAAGGCTTTGTTTGTGAAAGGCAGAGTTGATGGGCAGCCTGTATCTAAGATACTTATCGACGGAGGGGCTACGATTAATATTATGCCTTATGTGATGTATCGGAAACTTGGTAAGGGAGATCAAGACTTGACCAAAACCGATATGATGCTGAAGGATTTTGAAGGCAATGTGTCACCGGCTAAAGGGGCAGTATGTGTTGAATTGACCATCGGCAGCAAAACCTTGCCGACGACGTTCTTTGTTATTAATGGCAAGGGTGCATATAATCTACTTCTAGGGAGGGATTGGATTCATGCTAATTGTTGTGTTCCTTCTACAATGCATCAATGCCTCGTACAGTGGATTGGGGATAAGATTGAGGTTGTTCCTGGTGATTCTTCTTATATCATCGCATCGGCAGAATCAGATACTTATGAGCGAACTAAATGCATATCAGGAGAAGTTTAGGAAAAAGAATTCCTTAGAGTGGCTGATTATGAAATTCCACCGATCCAAGCAGTCGATTCTGAAGAAGAGTTTTAATGGATAGGTTTGCCGATGATGGAAAATTAGGTCAAGGGTTCACATCGGTAGATGATTTAGTAGAAGTAGATATTGGTGATGGCGATAGGTCAAGACCTACTTTTATTAGTGCTAAGTTAGATTCTAAGTGTAAGCAGCAAATAACTGATTTGTTAAAAGAGTATAAAGATTGTTTTGTTTGGGATTATACTGAGATGCCTGGATTAGACCGATCGATAGTTGAACATCGGTTACCTATCAAATCTGGATTTCGGCCACATCAGCAGCCAGCGCGCCGATGCAACCCTAATATACTTCCTGACATTAAGGCCGGAATAACTAAATTAATTGAGGCAAAGTTTATTCGGCAGTGTCGATATGCAGAATGGATCTCTAATGTGGTTCCTGTTTATAAGAAAAATAGAAAACTTCGTATTTGTATTGATTTCAGGAATCTTAACAAAGCCACACCGATGGATGGCTATCCAATGCCGATTGCTGATTTGTTGATTGATGCTGTAGCCGGACATCAAATTATCAGCTTCATGGATGGTAATGCAGGTTACAATCAAATATTCATGGCTGAAGAAGATATTCCTAAGACTGCTTTCAGATGTCCAGGTCATGTAGGGTTGTTTGAGTGGGTAGTCATGACGTTTGGTTTGAAAAATGCCGGCGCTACTTATCAAAGAGCTATGAACTTTATTTTTCATGAATACATTGGCACATTAGTGGAGATCTACATTGATGATGTAGTGATTAAGTCTAGAGATATCACAAAACATCTAGCTAATTTATGAAAGATACTGGAGTGTACAAGGAAGCATGGATTGAAGATGAATCCTAATAAATGTGCATTTGGTGTATCGGCAGGTCAATTTTTGGGTTTTATGGTGCATCAGCAGGGCATCGAAATCAGTAGGAAGTCTATTGATGCAATTAACAAGGTGGTTGCTCCTGCCAATAAAACTGAATTGTAATCTTTGATCGGTAAGATTAATTTCATTAGAAGATTCATATCTAATCTATTAGGAAGGATCAAGGCTTTCAGTCCATTACTTAAATTGAAGGTCGATCAGGAATTTGTATGGGGAGCTGAGCAGCAGCTAGCCCTAGATGAAATTAAGAAATATTAACCAAATCCTCCAGTGCTAGTTCCACTTCAACACGGGAAGCCTTTCAGGTTGTATTTGTCAACTGATGATACCATTATCGGTTCAGCTCTTATTCAAGAATTTGAAGGGAAAGAACGTGTTATTTATTATTTGAGCAGAAGATTAGTGGATGCTGAGACAAGGTATTCGGCCATCGAAAAATTATGTCTGTGTTTATACTTTTCTTGTGTCAAATTAAGATATTATTTGTTATCTGTCGAATGTACGGTCATATACAAAGACGACGTAGTCAAGTATATGTTGTCGATGCCGATATTAAGTGGTAGAATCGGCAAGTGGATTTTAGCATTATCAGAATTTAAACTACGTTACGAATCGATTAAGGCAGTTAAGGGGCAGGTTATGGCTGATTTTGTCACTCAGCAATGTAATACAGTGGACTCTCTGGAGGTTGCTCCTTGGACACTTTTCTTCGATGGGTCCACATGTGGTGAAGGAGCAGGTATCGGCATTATGTTGATTTCACCTCAAGGAAGGAAGTATGAGTTTTCATTGCCGATTGTTGCTACGTCGACAAACAATCAGGCTGAATACCAAGCCTTGATGAAAGGGTTAGAATTGCTGAAGGAGATACGTGCCGATGCTATTAAAATCTTTGGTGATTCTATGCTAGTTATAAATCAATTGGCTGGGATTTATGAATGCTGAAGTGAAGTTTTAATTTCGTATTATGAAAGATGTTTGCAATTGTTGAAAGGGTTTAGAGATTTTCGTCTTGAACATATTTCTCGACTGCATAATGAAGAGGCTAATCGACTAGCTCAGCACGCTTCAGGGTATCAGCCTATTCAGAAAGTGCTAACATCGGTGGTCGATACCAATGACTGAAGAAAGGAGATTGTCGATTATTTAAAAGATCCATATAAAAAGGTTGAAAGGCGTATAAGATTCCAAGCTACCAAATATGTGCTCCTCGATGATGAATTATATTATCGAACTATAGATAGAGTTTTACTCAGATGTGTTAGCAGTGATGAATTGAAAAACTTGATGGGTGAAATTCATGAAGGAGTGTGTGGAGCACATCAATCGGCTTTCAAGATGAAGTGGATGATCAGAAGGAATGGATACTATTGGCCGACTATTCTTGAAGATTGTTTTAAGTATTTTAAAGGATGTCAGGGGTATCAAAAGTTTGGTAATGTTCAAAGAGCGCCTGCATCGGCTATGAACCCTATAATTAAACCTTGAGCATTCCGGGGATGGGCTATCGATCTCATCGGTTAGATTTATCCGCCATCGAGCAAAGGACATAAATTTATTCTGGTTGCTACCGATTATTTCACAAAATGGGTTGAGGCAATTCCTTTAAAAAAGGTGACATCGGCTAATATGATCGATTTTGTGAAAGAGCATATTGTTTACCGATTTGGTATTCCTCAAACTATCACTACCGATCAGGGTACTATGTTTACATCGGGAGAATTTGATGAGTTTGCTGTAGGTATGGGAATTAAAGTTTTAAATTCTTCTCCATATTATGCTCAAGCTAATGGTCAGGCTGAGGCTTCTAACAAAGGGATCATCAAACTCATTAAGCGCAAAATTAAAGAAAATCCTAAGAGGTGGCATACAGTATTAAATGAAGCATTGTGGTCATATCGGATGTCATGTCATGGTGCAACCAAAATGACGCCTTATCAGTTAGTATATGGACACGATGCAGTATTACCTTGGGAAATTAAAATTGGCTCTAGGCAAATACGTTCTCAAAATCAGCTGACAGCCGATGATTATGATACTCTTATGAAGGATGAGTTGGAAGATGTGGCGGGTCATCGGTTAAGGGCTTTAGTTAGCATCGAAGAAAATAAGAAAAGAGTAGCCAGATGGTATGACAAGAAGGTGAAGGTAAAGGAGTTTACCGATGGTGATCTGGTCTGGAAATTGATTTTACCGATTGGGACTAAAAATTCAAAGTTTGGAAAATGGTCTCCTAATTGGGAAGGTCCATATCGGACAAATCAGTCTATTCCTGGTAATGCATATATTCTAGAAACCCTCGAAGGGGTCGTGTTTCCCAGAGCATTAAATGAAAAATATTTAAAGAAATATTACCCTAGTATCTGGATGGATGCATAAAAGTATAATTGCCGATAACAGTCCTATCGGCTAGAATTATACAAGGATGTCAATGTCTCATAAAGTGCCGATGCAATAGACAAGATTTATACATTTAACAGGGATTGGATAGCCAATATCGCACGCAGGCGAATCTGGTCGGCTTCCTTCATTTCTTTGATGTCTTCATCGGCAGCACCCTCCACAGGCTTGAGTTTTTTTCTTCATGGCCAAGGCTTTGCGAGCCTGGATGTCTCTTTCTTGCTGAAGGGCCTTGATGGCATTGGGTAGTTGGCTTTCTTCTTGTTGAGCATGAGTTAAGGCTGCCTTGACTTCTTTCAATTCAGCCAATAGAGCCATCTTCTTTGCTGATAAATCTAAGATTTTCTGCTTAAGTTCAGCGCCCGAAGTCTGCAAGTTACCGATGCCCTTGTGCTTCTCATCGGCAATTTGTTTCAGTTGTAGCATCTCTTCTTTGAGTTGAGCCTGAGCTGCTCTATCGGCAATGCGTTGAGCAGCCCGTTGATATTATAGTTGGCGGCTTTCTAAATGGGCTGCTGGGAAGAGTACTTCTTCAACATCGGCAGAGACCTAGCCACGGATTGTTTTGAAAATTGCCTTTGCGGGGTCCAAATCATCTACCAGTTGGGCAGTATCCTGCTGTAACAAGTTCAGGAGAGCTTCCAACTTGGACTTAATTTCTACCGATATTGTTCCTAGTGCAAGGGAAGAACTTGTTTCCTCTCCATCATCGTCAGAAACATCAATGGCAAAGGAAAATAGGCTGTTTGGGGAGTCTTGTTCCTGAGGAAAAGAAAAAGAGGTCAGTCAAGGATAAGTATGAATATTATAAATCGACTAGGTCAATCGGCTTACCTGTTTCAAGGCAATTTCCTGTACTTGCCTGGAAGAAGCAGCCTGGAGTATGCCGTGTGGAGGATCGGCTGAGCTTGCCGATGGGATATCCTCTGTGGCCTCATCGGTGGTTGGCTCTTGGGGTATGATGACCAATGGTATGTCCTGTATAGGAGGATTAACTGCTTGCTCAGCTGCATTGACTGATTCTGGCTGAATTGCGGACATTGGGGCAGATGTGGAGATCGGCATGGACTTCTGTCATTTTGGCTGTGCCTCGGCATCTATTAAGGCTTTGCGCTTTGCTTGAGCCTCAGCAACGGTTGGCTGGGGGGCATCGGCACTTGTTGGTTGTGGAGCTTAGACATCTGGTACGCTTGCCGATGTACCCATTTGTTGCTGCAAAACAAGTGTAAGGTATGATATTTAACAGATAAAATGTAAAATCAAAGGAATACCTCTGAAGGTTTGTCAGAAGTAGTGGTGCTTGATATCGGAGGAATTACCGATGACGATCCAGCGGTGGCTCTTACACCCTGATGATTAATGTTAATATAGTTTGTGATCGGCATAAGTAGAAATAAATAGGGTTGTTACCTTGAATGCCTTGATTAGGGTTGTAGCAGCAGCCAATAGAGTGGCCCTAGCTATAGCCAATTTGGACTTGGAGGTGATGGTCTTGGCACGGGTCTTCTGGTGAGTCAAAGCAGCTAAGGTGGGGGCGTTGTAGCCGATCGGTGATATCGGGGAAACAGGCTGAAGATCGAAGGGTTTTCCACTTTTGCTCATAGATGGTGCTGGGTTGTTAACCTGTCATGAGAAAGTTAGTTACCGATATATGAAAGGAAAAAGCAGAAGGGAGTTAAAAGAAACTTACTGCGTCATCGGGAATGGCGTATTCAGGGTCGATCATGTGCCGATATGTGTGAGTAGATGTTGCAAACAGTTGTTCCCTCCACTCTCGCCACCATTGCTTATATGATTCGGTGATGAAAGATACTGGCGTCCAGACGGATATATCGACATCTGTAGTATCGGCATCGAGGGAGAGTCGTACTACCCTGCTCCAATCTGTTCAGCAGGTGATTGTTTCTCTGGGTTTAATCACATCGGTAAAACAAAGTTTGATTGGCAGTTGCCCAAAAGCCAATTGACGGGATACTGCTGATGGGTTGTAAAATTCATACGTGATGTTGGTGTTTTTCCCGCTACCGAATGTGTTTACTGGAATTGCCCTGGGAGTAATGATGGCCATCATGAGTTCATTATCCTGATTCAGAGTGTCATCGGCAAAGTTGAAAAGAAGGGGGATCTGTTTTCTTCGTCAATATAAGGTACCCAGGCCCTATGATCACGAGAAAGACCATTGTAGAAGCTTTGGAAGAATCTACCGATCTGGTCTTCATTGGTCTCTATTCCAGAAAGGACAATTATGGCTTCACCAAAATTGAGGGGTGAGCGTGTTGCCGATTCCTCGTCCCCAAGCACGTGGTCTTCAGCAATTTCTCGTGGGAATTGTTGGGCAAAGAAGTCCCATTGCAAACGTTTGTGCATATGGGCATTCAGCCACATGTTGATAAACCACCACGGGCCTCCTAAGTTGCCGATGGGTTCGCCAAGCAAAAGTTTCTGAGACACTTGATGAAGAAGATGATAAGTGGAGCTCAGAAGGTATCGGCCAAGAGGGAACCTTACACCATTGGCCAAGAGTTCAGCTGCGGGGAGGAAGGTATTGGTTGGTCCTACTGATCGACCACAGAAGATAAATTTTTCTAACCACATATTCAAGAATGTGGCATGTTCCCTCTAGTTAACTGTCCCGGTCTTCTGGCATTCTTGAATGTATCCCGTCCAACCGCCGATGTTGCGGGTATTCACCCTATATTCAGATTTTCTGCCATAGATGGAGCCTTCATCGGTAGTTGAAATATCCAAGCCAGTGAGCATGTAGACATCGGCAAGTGTGGGAGTAGCTGGGCCATGTCCAAACATAAAAGTGTTTGTTGTGTCTGACCAGAAGTAAGCAACTGCAATCATCATTGACTCGTTCTTTTGCATATCGGCAATAGATAGACTAATGCATTGGTCTAGCTTCCGTTCTGCCTAGTGTACTTGCATCGACCTATTGACCCTTAAGTACCAATCTTTCCACCCTTTGATGGTTTTGGGCCAAGATCGGAATGTATCTTTCCATAAATTCAGAGAAAAATTTTGGGCTCTAAAGGGGATTCTATTGACCTCTGCATTAATCAGATCAGTTGGATCTGGGTTGCCCATTGGTCCTAGGCATTGGATATGTGGCTGATCGGTTGAAATAACTAATTTGTTGCGCAGTTCCTAAGTTTAGAGGATCCGAAGAACAAAAGAAAAGAAAAAAAATTAATTACCAACTGTATGAACTCGCAAAGACCAGAGGAATCGAGGTAAAAGGTAATAGAAGTGGAACGAACCGCAGGGACATCGAAGTTGATTGCCATTATCTCGAGGTTGACGCTGGAGAAAAGTTCTTGTTGGTTGAGGTCGCGCAGTTGTTCGTCGGAGCCACCGCCGGAAAGAGAGAATGTCAAAGATTGGAGTCTGAGGGTAGAAGACGAGCGTTCCAGAGAAATCTATTTATAAGCCGCTTGGAGTAGGGGTATTTTGGACTTATCTCTATACCGCGCGTATGTAGGTCGAGGTGGTTCAGATGGATATGGTAACTGTTCGCACGGTAATCAAGGGATTGTACAGATGATTTGATGGCAAGTAATCATGACCTAGAAGAGATATCGGTACAGGATATTTTAATTCTGAAAGTGGCGGCATTATTATGTTAGGATCTTACCGATGGATTATTGTTTCGGTATCTTAACCATAATCAAGGCAAGAGTGGTTGGCAATTGTGCGATATTTACTGAGGTGCGTGAATCAGGATTAGATTTGATTAGATTTGATAACAGATCAAGTTTTGGCTTGAATGATGAGTTACGGCAATTGGGCGAAGGCAAACGTTATCTGGAGTAAATTTCGGAGCATTAATGGTTTTATACTCCGAAATTAGGGGGCATGTGTTGACACTATTTTTTGCACGTGTCAAAATGATCAGAGTGGGCTAATCGGCAGAGGAAAGTTACTGTATACGCTGACAGCCGATGAAAATCAGCTTGTAAAGATGGTTGCCGATGAATGGTGGTGATCGATGGAAAGGTTGATTTAGACTCGGACGTTGCCGATAAGGTTGGAGATGTTATTGTCGATGCCGATGAAAGAAGGCTTAAAGACTACTACCGATGAAACAGGAAGTATGCCGATGGAAAGGAGGTCGGTGAGATTTCCATCGTAATTGAGGCGGACAGGGAAATAGATAGGAGTTGATTTCCTTTTCTATATTTGTTAGGGTATGATTCATGTAAGAGTCACGTGTTTCCTTAGATATGGACTTGGTGTCCTAGTTGTGTTTGGTTATGTCTCTTTAGATCAGGGTATAAATATAGAGTGAGGGGCAATGTAATAAAAAAAGAATCAATATCAAAACCAATTTTTACTCCTATTTGCATCTACTTACTTTTCGGCGACTTCGTCAATTTGCATATTTTTCTTTTTTACGAGTTCTCATTGATTCGGCGAGTTGCATAGCTTCAGTGCGACCTTCGACGATTCTCGAGTTCCACGTGAGTACCTCTTGGCCGTGACTTCTGGGCGTATCGCTGTTGTCAGGACCAAAGTGCTTGTATCTTCATCCTTGTCGATTAATAGGTCAAATCGACTGGCACGCTTTGGATATCGATTCGGGTATTAGCCCTTTGTGTTTGCAGATCCACTTTTGCATCAACACGAGCTGAGTTGGGGGCACGCAAGGCGGCGCCCAGCGCGCAGGCAAGGTCGGCCGGGGCGCGGCCACGGCCACACCGCGCAGCGCGAGCTCCGCCATGGAGCGTGATGCGGCGGTCGCGCCACGCAGGCGAGCTCAGCCGCGGCGCGTGAGGCGGCAACTGTGGAGCGCAGGTGAGCTTGGCCGGAGCACGAAAGATGGCGGCCGAGGCGTGCAGCCGATGAGGCGAGCTTGCCAGGCAGGGCACACGAGGCGGTGGCCGCTTCGAGAAGAAAAGCTCGGCCCAGGCGCGCGAAGCAGCGCCCGCTGCACGCGCACACGAGGGGGAGCTGTTCGCCGTGATGTGCGTGGGCGCGAGGGGTCCAGGAACGCACTGGCGGAATGGATCACGCACGATAGCCTCCACGGCGGCGGGGTCACGCTCAATGGGGAGCCGCTGCTGGGCCGCCGCCTACGCGCCATCTCCGCGTACGCGAAGCAGGACGACCGGCTGTACCCGATGCTCACGGTGCGGGAGACGCTGCTGTTCGCCGCCGAGGCCTGCCAGCTTGGGCTCGCTCGTGCTGCCGACACCATCATCCTGGGCGGCCAGTCCCACGAGCTCCGCGTGAGCGTCGCTAGCAATAGCAAGTCGTCGATGGCGCGGTGGGCGGAGAAGGCAGTGGAGCGAGAACAACAAACGACGTTGAGGACCCCCGTGGACACCGAGTTGTAGAGCCAACTAGGAATGCACTGATCCACCATCCGCCACTCAGATTCTTGGCGTTGGCCAGAGCTTGGAGTAGCAGCAAGATCAGAGCTGAGCCCGAACTTGCCGATGATGTTGTTGAAGGTACGGTGCGCCAACCATTGAGCGTAGTTGGGAGCGGGGATGTTGAGGAATGAGGATGACGGGCACGTGCGACTTGATGTTGACTATATGAAACACAGGCTGGAGGAGACGGGATAGGGACGACATCATCGGCGTCGATGGAAGAGCAGGAAGACGAGTCGTGAATCAAGGGGTCAAGCTCGATCGAAGAGGGGATTGTTGTCCACGGGCAGCAGAGGACAGCAGGTGGCGAGAGGCAGAAAATAGGATCACACCATGCTAACTGATCACCATGAAAGAGAGATTATAGAGGCAACAACACAT
The DNA here is from genome assembly GCF_019320115.1 of Miscanthus floridulus. Lineage (NCBI taxonomy): Eukaryota > Viridiplantae > Streptophyta > Magnoliopsida > Poales > Poaceae > Miscanthus > Miscanthus floridulus. The sequence continues at coordinate 160,094,388 of NC_089581.1, forward strand.
TGTAAGCAGCACGACGTGGGCAGCGTCGTGGCTGACCGTGGTGTGGACTGGACTGGACGCGCGGGAAAACTGTCTAACAGAAAACAACTGAACTATGCTATGCTTCAACAGATAGGTCCATTGTGCAAATCATTGCAAGGGCAAATAAACTTCAACATTATTCAAGGACAAATGATGATGAAATGTTAGAAGAAAAGAAATAACTACGCATCACCCTGTTCCAGGCTGCAGCAGGAGCGCGTGGAATCTCACACGTACGTGTCAGTCAAGCTCGGACAGGGGCAGCCAGTCGTCAGGCACCGGCTGGTCGTCCTGCTCTCGCTCCAGAATCCACCTCCCGGACGCGTCGCGCCTTAGCCCCTTGTTTGCCGGCGCCGGCGTGTACCACCACTCCGGGATAGGATGTCTTGTTCACCAGCGCCACGTCTCGGGACGCTCAGCACTGACGGCACGACGTCGTGCCTGACGACGACGCGCAGAGCCCTGACGCCGCGCGACGTGACACCGTCGCAGAACGCCCTGTTACCGACGCACGGGGCTCCGAAGGTGACGGCGCTGACGTGCACGTCCGGGTGCGCCACGGCGGCGTCCTGCGTGGCGAGCATGGCCAGCGCACCCCCGAGGCTGTGGCCCGTGACTGTCACCCGCACCTCCTCGCCGCGCGCACGGAAGTGGGTGACCAACCGCGCGAGCTCCTCGGTGGACGTAGCCCATCCAGTTGGCGCGGCCTTCCCAGGCATCCTCGTGGAGCGGGACATCGACGTCGCTGGTGGCGTATAGGAAGGCGGTGGCGACGTAGCCGTGGCCCGCGAGGCCCAGCACCGGGAGCAGGCGGCGGAGGTCGTGGACGCAGGTGCCGCAGTGCGGGGACCAGTGCCGACGGTCGGACGCGTCGTAGGTGGCCTGCATGAGGTCGCCGTACTTGAGGAGCTCGTCACGGAGGCCGGCGTCGAGCGGGTCGAGAAGCGCCGACCAGTCGCGGCGCCGGGCGAAGGCGTCGGCACCGGCACGACCATCGGTGATGATCGGATGCGACTCAGACTTGGCAGCGTCGTCGCCGGTGAGGTGGAGGAGAGTGGCGAAGGCGGGCATCATGACATGGGGAGGTCGCGGCGTTGGAGTTGGAGTCGGAGTGAATCTGTTGAGGGTTGCAGGACAGATAGAGCGATGGACAGCGCGCTGGAGCAGGCCACCATGAGCAGGTCGACGTCGCTGGTGCTGCAGTCGCCGCCTCACCCCACCCGTTCTTTTTTTCCTTTCAAGCGTTTGGAGGTGGATTTCACGATGTTGGCCTGCCACAGTGACGGAATGCTAGATAGAGGTAACGGCACTATCTTTTAATGGTATTTTACGTGACGAACGTCTTTCAATGGTATTTTACGGAAGTGAAGCTTTTTCGATGCTATAGAACCAATTTTCCCTATATATATATATATAGTTGCACTTCTTGATTGCAAGATTTGCTTGGTGGTGGTCTAATACACGAATCATTAATTCTTGACTTGGTCAGGAACTCCTGAGCAAAGTAGTCATCTGCCTTACTCTTTCACTTAGGGATCGAGCACTAGTTTCAGCCTCGCTGCCTCCACAACTAGGGATGTAATAGCATTCGAGGTGGAGACGATGAAGGCAATAACGATGTCATCCTGGAATCTAGATCGTCGGCTTCCTATATATTATCAATGGGTCATCAAACCCTATGAAATCTGGCGCAGAGAGAGAGAGAGAGAGAGAGAGAGAGATTTACATGTGGGCTCTACCCCAAATCCCCAACCCTCATGTGGGACTCACTGGTCAAAGTCTAAGACATGGGGGCCGGTTCCAAAGTGACTGATACATCGAGGCACAAAGTAAGTTAAGGCCCAAAATTGACATTTTGAATGTTAGGGACCTGTTGGACAGTGACGAAGCCAGAAAAAAAATTTAGGAGGGGCTGAACAAAAGAATAGACATTTTTTTTTATTTTTCTCTTAACCTTAGTCCATCCTACTTAATACATATATGCATAAAATTTTAAAGGAGGGCTTAGGGGGGCTCCACGTGCCCAGGATCGGTAGGGGGGGCTAGAGCCCCCCAGCCCCACCACTGCCTCCGTCGCTGCTGTTGGATGATATTGTAGGCAGTGTTTTCCTAAACGCTAAACGGTAAACAGTCGGTCACCTACCGTTTAGCCATTATTCGGGTAAAACGTCCCATTAAACGGGCTAAACGGCCAATTAAACGGGGTAAACGGGTGATTAAACGGAAACGGTGCACCACTGTGTAGCGTTTACACGGTGTTTAAATGGGCTAAACGACCGTTAGGTGAACAGTGATTGTAGGACGTTTCAACAAGGACCTAAAAATGTAATTTACAAGCTCAGACAGCTAGACGACAAATGAAGACAAGTTTAGGGACTATCCATGATTTTACTCTTAAATCTAAACACTCCTGAGATCTTGTTGGCTATACATCCATATACAACACTCAGATCATGTTGCCTATACATCCATATAAATGTGTGTACGTTAGACCTTGACCACTCATCCAAGTCGTCCCATGTTTTTCTTCTTCAGGAATCGATCTTTTATATAAAGAACAAACTATCTATATGTAAGTATAATGGTCCAATGTCCCAGGATTCGTTCACGAGAAAGAAGAGATACCAAAAAAACGAATGATTTTACAGAATAATAATCTAAACTTTTGTAGTTTTGTTAGATGAAATGACACGCACTGCTTTATGGCAAAGCTCAGAGAATAATCTATCTAGAATTTATGAGAATTTTATTAGAAGTACTATGTGCCGAGAAAAGAACCTCAGATTGGATAACTAGGCCCCCGACACGGTACTGGACCGGTGTAGCAGGTTGCACTGCTTGCTACTCGTCGGCTTGGCATCAGTGCTTGTGCTTCCGTCCCTGCAAAAGCGGGCACTGCAACAGCAGGAATGCAGGATGGCCTCCCGCTCCGGCCTCCCTTTAGCAAAAGGAACAAAAAAAACGCCTTTACTCCTGTCCTGCGTTCTTCACGTGTAACAGCTTTTTACCGCACGTACGGTCACGCCGGCAGTGCCAGTGCCAGGGCCATCCATTTCATCCGGCGCTGAATGCTCTGTGAAAACACACACTGGGCATGACCCTTTTTACTGCAGAGAAGAGAATATGTTGGCTTGGTTTATAAGCCGAATTTTTTCAGCCAATGAATAGTATTTTTGTCTCAGAATAAATCAGCCAACAGCACTCTCAGTTATGGCTTATCAGCCAAACGAATAGAGCAATGCTCTCTTTTTGTTGCCTGGGACCTGCGAGCTTAAGCTTTACTACCATGGTTGCCACTACACAAATTCGCATACTTACGTTTTTCCCTTGCCATAATAAATAAACAAATTAAAATGCTAGCATTTTTCTCCATGATCATAATCCAGGGAAAATGATGTTACCCTGATAAGATTGACAATGCTGTTTGACCAAGCTAGAAAGCAAATATTCGCTAGACAACGTCCTACCACGGCAGGCATCTAGACATGCTTGGCGATGCTCGGGGATATATAGTAGCAACTCCATAAAGCTGTGATGGCGCAATGATTGCTTTTGTTTTTCTCAGATTTTTTTTTATGTTGCTCCTTTGGTTGCACCAACGTAAGCAGGCACGCAAGTCTGAACCCTGAAGAACAGACATCTGGTCCTGCAACGAGCAGGAGCAGCGACCCCGGCCCGTTGCCTGGCGAGCCAACGCTGAAAGCTCGGCCCTGTGCCCTCTGCCCTGGGCCGGCCCACGGCGGCTTCCCGGCCGTGAGGTCGCTACTCATGAATCATGATGAGCCTCGCGGAGACGCCAGGAAAGCGGGGCCGCCAACGGGGAGGCCGAGTGGCCGCAGGTCACAAGTGCGAGCACGCGTTTTTGCAGCATGTGGTTGTTGACTTGTTGCCTTGTTCGATATGCCGTGTACTTCTACATTCGGTTCTTCGAGAGGGACAACTACAGGTTTTCGTGTGCTTTGTTCTAGCTATTGCTAGTTCGGTCGGTTTAATTTTGCTGGCGCTAGGTGCCGCGCGCGCAAATGATGGAGGTTTTCGTGTGACTTGTGCTAGCTATTGCTACTTCGGTCGGTTTTGCTGGCGCTAGGTCTGCTGCGCTCGTCGCTTCTGCCGCGCAAAGGATGTTCACCATCCAGCGTCTCCGTCGGATCGGTACCATACCATAAATTCACGGTGCTTATTATACTAACCGGAAATCCTTTAATTTATTTCACGCCCAGCTACACACTAAAGCATCATCATTTTTGTCGCAGATGGAAACAACATAAAAAAAGTGTTGTATAGCATTTCTGTAAAAAAAAAACCATTGTTGAGCACGAACGAGCCACTCCTTGTCACGACGGGGAGCTCGTCGATCGATCCGTCATGCATGGCAGCCTGGCAGCGCGGACGTTTACTTGTATCTCGCCGTCCCAGAGCTCCTCGAGGGACTTGTACGGCCCCAGCTCGGAGATGTAGCGGCGGCCCTGGTTGATCTTCCGCTGGGGGATCTTGCTGATGCGCTGCCTCTCCTCCTCCGTCAGCTCCCAGCCCACGATGTCCAGGTTCTCCTTCATCCGCCCCTCGTCGAAGCTCTTCACGATCAGGCAGTCGCCCTGCTCGTACACCCACCTCAGGCACACCTGTTTGCATCCATCCATCCATCCATCGCGAGAGCATCAGTTAGATAGTGTCCAGGCATTTCTTTCAGTGCGTACATATTAGGTTGGCGAGAGGATGCTATATATGCGTGCCTGTGCCACGGTTTTGCCCTTGGACTTGGCGATCTCGTGCAGGACACAGGAGTCCATCACCGAGTCGCTGCCCCAGTGCGTGCCCTTGGCGCCCAGGGGCGAGTAGGCGCATAGCTGGATGCCCTTCTCCCTGCAGAACTCCCTCAGCTTATGCTGCTGCCACACTGGGTTGATCTCAACCTGCATTATATTTATATATTTATATATTATTACCCCAAAGATAAACTTGCCAATGGTCTCCATCCATGTTTAATTTACAACGAATATAGATGGCGAGAGTTGGCTGAAAGTAAGTGGAGGACCGGGCGGACCTGATTGACGACGGGAGGGATGGTGGCGAAGGACAGCAGGGTCTCGAGCTTCTTGCAGGAGAAGTTGCAGACGCCGATGGCCTTGGCGAGGCCCAGGCGGTGGCACTCCTCCATGGCCTCCCACACGGCCCGCATGTCGAATGGCTCGAAGTCCTCGGGCGTGAAGGGGGCCGTGAACCTCCCGGCCTTCATGGTCACAGGCCAGTGGACCATGTACAGGTCCACGTACTCCATCTGGAGATTGCTGCATATGGATGGTTGCGCCGATATAATAACCTCCGTCAGATCCTCCAAACTTTATTTTAGTTTGGCGCAACTAGTCGATGATGTAACTATTATTGATGGTTGTGACCTCCGTCAGAATGTCAGATCCTCCAAATTTTATTTTGACGCAATTAGCCGATGATGTAACTATTATTTTAAATTAATAAAGTTGTCATGATGGCTTTCCCTAAAAAAACTCCGTCAGACCAAATCATGATAAGAAAGAAAACCAGAAGCAAAACCAACCGGAGGTCCACGAAACTGGACCTAACACTAGCAAGCATGGTACTTTTATTTTGATTCAGCAAGCCTGGTACTTCTATGTACGAGTACATCTCAAACGAAAGTATGACAGCCTGTTCGCTCGTTGGTTTCAGCCAGGACTTATCACTCAGCCAACAGTGTTTTCCTCTCACAACAAACCAGCACCAGCCGGGCTTATCAGTCCAGAAACCAACCAGCGAACGAACTGAATATAGGCTGGCCGACACGTTTACAATCTAACTGTTCCACCCAACTGTACTGAAATCAATTCTTGGGTTACTGCTAACATAGTACTACAGTTTAAGCAGGAAGGCACTAAAAGCAGCAAGCAAAGGAACCACTACCAGCTTATCAGATAGAATCTATAGTATTTTTCTCCCACAACAAAACAGCTTCGGCCGGCTTATCAGCTGGCTTTAATACCAGCCGAATAGGCCGTACAACCGGTAGAGATTCATGTCAGGCAGCCGACTAATTAGATTCTGTGTTGTGTGCTGAAAGCCAGAAAGTACACATCGACACTAGAACCTTAATTTGAACTGGGAGTATGTATTATACTAGTAGTATTTTCCTTACAAATTTTTGGGAGCACTAATCACTAACTACACTTAAAAATCACCGACTACACTTCCCTAAAAATATATCCCCGTCTTGTCCCTATGATAAAGAAAGGACTGTCGTGTATGATGTAGTGTACCAGTGTAGTGTAAACGAGTTATCGAGCACAACGTCTAAACTTGAAACGGAGTCCCACTTCCTATCCCAAATCTGAATCAAACTAACCAAGCATACCATTCACGATCCATGTCCATCCGTGCACGAATCAAAGAGCATGTAAGGTGGTGTTTGGATTCAGTGCCTAAAATTTAGAAGGTGTTATATAAGAGTGTCGGATAGGGTATTCGGATACTAATAAAAAAACAAATTACAGAATCCGTCGGTACTCCATGAGACGAATTTATTAAGCCTAACTAACCTATCATTAGCACATGTCTACTGTAGCAACAAGTTGTCAAATCATGGACTAATTAGGCCTAAAAGATTCGCTCGAAAATTAGTCGTAAACTGTATAATTAATTTTGTAATTAGTCAATATTTAATACTAACATTCGATGGACAGTGACTAAAGTTTAGGGCACCCCCTGAATCTCAGACGCAGCAATCGCGGCAGCGAAACCCAAGCCGCCGCAGAACAAGGAAAGTGGAACCAGCGCACGCACCTGAGCGTCCGGCGGAGGGCCGGGAGCACCCTATCCGGGTGCGCGTCGGCGCACCAGACCTTGGACGTGATGAAGAGCTCCCCGCGGGAGGCGACGGCGCCCGTCCGCACGGCCTCGGCGGCGGCGTCCCCGATGGGCGCCTCGGTGGCGTAGTGCGCGGCCGTGTCGAAGTGGCGGTAGCCGAGCTGGATGGCGCGGAGCACCGCGGCGCGGACGGGGTCCGGCCGCGGGCCCTGCACCGCCGTGCCCAGGCCGATGCGCGGCAGACCGCACGGGGCTCGCCCGGCCGCGCTCATGGTCCCCAGTTCCCCCCACCCACACCCTCGCGGCGCGCGGCGCGGTGTCGACACCTACGGGCTCGGACTTGACTTCGGTTGTGTTGGGCTGCTACACATGCGGGCGCGGCAGATATATACTCACGGACACGGCTGGGGAGCGGGACGCTGTTCGTTTAGGGTTGTTTGGACGAAAGTACCGTTGACGTGAGAAAAATACTGCTGAAAGACTTATAAACTAAGTACTTATTTAGTTTTCAAAAAGTTTCCCAAAAAATGCTTAAGTAGCTATCATATCAAATCTTGCGATACGTGCATAGAGCATTAAATGTAGATGAAAAAAAAAACTAACCATACAGTTTGGTTGAAAATTGCGAGACAAACGATTTGAGCCTAATTAGTCCATGATTGAATATTAATTGCCAAATAAAAACGAAAGTACTACAGCCAAATTTCCAAAATTCATGAACTAAACACGCACTAAAGAAACCCAAACAACAGGGAGAGGCGCAGCTGTCTCTCAGGGTGCGACCTCCGTCCACCTCGCTGGCCCTTCGTTGAAGCCGTGACGGATCAGTACAAAATACTCCTTGCAGGTTTGGTGCAGAAGGGAAAAGAGACAGCGATGGTCACCACTCAGGCACTCGCCACCGGGAGAGGCGCAGATCATGCCACCATGCGGTTTTGTTGCATCGCTGAGACCTGAGACACTGGGCACGTTCATGCCATCCGTCCCCGCGCCCCCGCGCTGCGTCAGCGTCGCGGACTATATCATCTCGTAAGCACGCCGCACCGCATGCGACATACACTCGCCACTCCGGCATTCCTATCCGATAGGAACCTTTGGTTGTGCTGTGATTGTTGCCTGGTTGGCGAGCTGTCTGTCAGGGTGCGATCTTGGTGGGCTGCAATCAAACAGCCCCTGAACTGCCTCAGCGGTAGTACATAGTACCGAGGAGCGACTAGCAAAGCCTCAACCAGAGTTGCATTGCAACTTGCAAGGTTGCGGCTGCACCATTTTCTTGACCGCCGAGCCATAGCGTTTCAGCTCCTTAATCGCGAGCTTCTCTCACGTGTCTAAGCATAAACCAAATTGGTACCATACCCAGAAGAATACAACGTTCCAGAGAAGCGTGCTCAGTCGAGCCAGGTTCTCGCTTTTTGGGGCCGGCTTATATGGAAATACGATGATGAGCAGACGGTAGGTAACATTTAAAAAAAAAAACATTTATAGCCTTATAGGGTGTTTGATCCACAATCATCTCCTAAGAAAGCATCGCTGAAAGTAATAATGCAAATACGCAACAGGAGTACTGTATAATTCCAACACTCCACAATGAACAAGAAAGAAAATGACACACATACAAATGGACCTGCCTCAGGCATCGTCTCTACACTTATTATTATTATATGCTTTAGAGAATATATATGACAACATAACATGGGTATTCCACAGATATTCAGGCATGTCACGGTTCCAACAAAGTTATAGTACTGTCTGACGTCACTAGGAGATAATACATAGGACGAAGGAAAAGACGATTTTTATCACAGCAGTCACCAAAACAGAACAAATTTATAGGTTCATTACCTGTTCCTATAAATAATAGCCTAATCTGAAACATGGCAATCTCTAGCTGTTCCTGTTGCACGCGAGAGCTAACCTTTTCTATATTTGAGACTTCTCAGTGGGCACCAAAAACGGGTACAACTCTGCTGCTCTTCATCTTCCAACAACAGTTCACTCACACTTGATAGATTTGTATATGTGGCGGACAAAGAACAAGGACGCACGGAAGCCCACCATCCCAAGCATCAAGAAGAATGCATAGCAGATGCAGGCCATGTAGCCAAAGAAGAAAGATGTCTGCATGAAGCCAGACATATCTGATCGCGCATAGTAGTAGTACAGGCAGTAGCCGTACACGAAAAATCCAGTTGATCCTCCGCATAGGAATGACCTGCAGCATAAACAAATCAGCGCTGCATTTGACCCAAAATGTTAAAAGGGGCAGGATACTTGTTCGATCAACCATTTTGCGTTTTAAAAGCAGTCTACACTCTACACACATAGTATCACATAACTGAATTCAGTGCTACAATAGATTTCAGCAGCTGACTTCTTATGTCATTCAGATAATAGATGCTCTGCGTGACATTTTGCTTAACTACCTCCAGTGACAAATTTGTTAAAGGGAGGACTAATCAGGAAGCCTATTAGTGTGGCAAAAAGATAAACCGACCACAGGAATTGCTTCTATGCTCTCAACAAGTTGAAGTAGGTTATAGTGATATAATAGACTTAATAAA